>NC_069501.1:129177311-129538561 GCF_027579735.1 Bombina bombina
GGATTTATTTTGGAAATAGGCCCCTCTGTGACCCCCCATCTACTGCCAGTCCCTAGTTACCTACAGGTCATCCAATACTTGTGCATGTTCAGCACAGAGTGAACATATCAGTGAGGTTTAGTGTGTCAAACAGCATCATCTATTAATATTTTACAGATGGTGACCCAAAAAAATAAATGTTTTATAAATATAATGTTCTAGACTGTAAAAGCTACGTGCCATGAGTTAATTTATTAAAGGGACGTTACACAAATGCTGAATCCCTTAAAAACAATGCAGCACATCTGTAGAATGCTAACTAAAATGATCTCATGTATAGCTCTATGTAAAAAAGAAGATTTATTACCACAGTTTCCTCAGTAGCCACATCCCATTGTAAATGGACTTAAGGCATTGGGGTCTATCTATCAAGCTCCGAATGGAGCTTGAGGCCCCGTGTTTCTGGCGGGCCTGCAGGCTTGCCAGAAACAGCAGTTATGAAGCAGCGGTCTAAAGACCGCTGCTACATAACCTTGTCCGCCTGCTCTGATGAGGTGGACAGGAATCGCCACCATTCAACCCGATTGAATACAATCGGGTTGATTGACACCCCCTGCTGGCGGCCAATTGGCCGCGAGTCTGCAGGGGGCAGCGTTGCACCAGCAGCTTTTGTGAGCTGCTGGTGCAATGCTGAATACGGAGAGCGTATTGCTCTCCGCATTCAGCGATGTCTTTCGGACCTGATCCTCACTGTCGGATCAGGTCCGACAGACATTTGATCATTCGGCCTCATTAAATCTAGATGTTTGTAGCAGAATTTGCAAGGGAGTATGCATCAGGTTTGTGCAGTCACAGTCACTTTATTTCCCTCCTCAGTTAAAGGAAGTTTACTATGAAGTCTCACAAGATTATGGTGAAATCCCATAAGATCACGGTGAAGCAGATAACAGTAATAAAAGTAGCTGAAGAATAACTTTACTGCGGTGAGCTGAAGAAACTGAAGTAAAATATCTTCCTTTTTTACATAAAGCTGTTCATGTAATATTTTCTAGTCAGTTTTTTACAAATATGTTACATCACTTTCAAAGGATTTAGCATAGGGGTAACATGTCCCTTTAAGTATAACAGTAAACTTAAAAGGCAACTTCTCATAGAATAGTAAATTATGTGTAATGTTCTTTAATTCTTTTTTTTTTACAATTGTTTCCTGTAATTTAAAGAGACATATCCAGTAATGCTCTGTTGCGCCTGATAGAGAAATGGCCGAGGGTTTGCCGAAGTACATATGTCACTGCTTATTGGGCTACTATTATTATTTTTATTATTATTGTCATGAAAGTGACATTATAGCTGCTAAAAATTTTGCTGAGTTGTTACATTAAACTCTGGGTAATTTAGCATTTATTTTTGCACATGAATACTATTGAAAAGCCACATCTTTATAATGTGATTCTTCCACTAGATGAGGCTTGAGAGGTATAATTTATTCTCAGGAGACAGATAAGTTGTATTGTAGCTACTGAAAAAAATGCCATACAGTGAAAATGATCATCTCATGTAACAGACCCTCCTGAAACTACTGTGATAGATTTAAGAGCATGACTAAGCACTCTAGGGCTATTTATATAGTACTTGAATGAACTAGTCACAAATACCTTGACATAAATGCCCTGCACTATAAGTAATGGTGATTAAAATATTCGAAGGAAGTATTTTATATACAGTATATGCATAGTATACCCAACTAGTTAGGAACCTAGATATAATAGGTCTGCATCCAAAAAAAATGTTTTAAAATCATTTTAAAAACATTTTTAACAACATTTGCACAATCCTGGGACCTACTAGACCTGAACATTTTCTTTAGCCTGAATATTATCTTTAGTAATGTTTATCTTACCTGCTTTTGGTGTGTCTAATTACAAATGTGCTCTTTTAGTGATCAAGCAATCACTGTGTAGAATGTAACATAGTAAAGTTTCTGGATCCTGCATGAATAATGATACATTTTAGCCTCTCTCCCAGAAAACATATTCTGTACCTGCTACAAATAAATAGCTGATTTGGGAAATTTGCAGTATTTTGCTTTTTTGGGTTTGCTTTTTTGTCCTCTCTAGGGAGCGTGGGAAAAAAATTTTTTTACACAACAGCAAAAAGCAGTTCAATGTCCCTTTAAAACATTAAAAATCCCCAAAACACTGTCTTGTAAAGTCTAAAAAATTATTTTGCATAGGAAATCACCTTACATTTGTTTAACATGCCCTTGCTCTGTTTTACAAATGTGTGCTTTGCATATCTATGTAATGATAAGTTATTTAGTAACATAGCTTCTGAATAGACACTTCATCTCCAAAGTAAAACAAGTATCCAGGAGATAACTCAAAAGGGATATGCATTATTGGGCTTCTAATAAAGTGCTTGTACTAATAAACTATTTAATAAACTGTTTTATTTATATTTAATAAACCAAATATTGCCATATTCAGGACAATTATACTTTAAAACCACAATCTTATCAAATACTAACATGACTAACCACTAGATGCCGCTATTCTAATCATTTAAAGAAAGCTTGCTTCTAAAATCTGATATGATTCTAATACAGAAAATAGGTCAATGCTATAAAGTATAAAAATTAATTTTAACAGAATTATTTGAAATTCAGAAATATAAAAATAAGCCATTTTGCAGAGGTTGAACACACAGTAAGCTAGGATCAGTAATGCAGTGATACATGCAATCACAATTTAGAGCATGAAATTTCAGTTTTATAATGTCCCTTTAAACATTAAAGGGCAGAATGCAAATTATTATTATTAGAACTTATTTATAAAACATCAACAAATACTACAGCGCTGTCCATGGGTACAAAAGATAATAACGCAAATGGTTTGATCAGTTGGCTACATTCCTGGACTTTGAATAGGCTGTCAAGGCAGCCTCTTCATTAAAGGGCCATAATACCCAAATGTTTAAACACTTGAAAGTGATGCAGTATAGCTGTAAACAGTTGACTAGAAAATATCACCGGAACATCTCTACGTAAAAAAGAAAGATATTTTACCTCAAAAGTTCCTCAGTAGCCACATCCCATTGTAAAGGACTTCTAAGCAACAAATCAGTATGTCTGTCCCGGGACAGCAGAAGGAGCGAGCTTACATGCACTCTCCTCTAATTTCCCTATTCAGTGTAAGGAAGTCTACAATGAAATCTCATGAGATCACAGTTAAAGAGTTCATGACCTCAGCACTGTTGATGCTGATTGGCTGCTGTTTTTTACCTGCAGCTGGGCAGCAACTGAATTATAACTTTTTACACAGAACTTATTCTACTGAGCTGAGGAGATTGTGAGGTAAAATATCTTCCTTTTTTACATAGAGATGCTAGATATTTTCCTGTCGGCTTTTACAGTTATACTGCCTCAGTTTCAAGTGATTTAGCATATGAGTTATGTCCCTTTAAGCAAGATCATTTTCAAAAGTCATTAAGGTCCACTTAATCTATCTTTACTATCTTATAGCTAGTGGGCATCACTGACATTAACATATACAAGGCCATATTACGAGTGGAGAGCAAACGTTTGCGTGCAAGCGATACAGGGATTATCACGGGTGTTTGCGCTAGTTAGGTTTATCGCTCATATGAGTTGAAAATAAACGCTGTTCATGCTAGAATGATTACCTCGTCCTCAGTGGTCTGGTTAACTGTTTCGCAAAACAAAAAAGTATCACAAAACACATCAAAAATACATTACAAAGCACAAGTAAACTCATAATAACACTATTTAAAAAAAAAAAGATTGCACGCAAAAGTTATAAGGGTTTAAAGATATGAGATCTCATGTGTGAAAAAAAAGGAAGGCAAAGGGCTTTAACATTGAGACACATACATATACTTGTCTAAAGATGTATGTAAATCCTTGGAGGAGGTGAAGGGACGACCTATAGTCTCAGGTATAGGATCGCTCCTTGAGAACCTGGGCAACTGGCTAGAATCCCTACTCCAACCTCTGGTATATCAACTACCATCCTTCCTATGGGATACAAAACACCTATTGAATATACTAAGTGAGTGTGCTTGGGATAGTAATATGGGCTGGCTCACTATAGACGTTGTAGGGCTGTATTCAGCAATCCCTCATGAAAAGGGTTTGCTGGCTACTCAATGTATGCTTGATTTGTTTAGTGACTACTCTACAGATCTGAAAGAATATATTCTCCAGGTCTTAAAATTTTCCTTGACACACAACTATTTTGAGTTTCTAGGAGACTTTTACTTACAAAAACGAGGTAGGGCAATGGGGGCAAAGTTTGCGCCAGCCTATGAAAACATTTTCATGGGCTGGTGGGAGCATCAATACATTTATACAGACTCCAACTCCTTCTTTGGTTCCATTATTGGATATAAACATTTCATTGACGACCTCTTAGTTGTGTGGTCAGGTACACAGACTGATGGTGAATCTTTCGTTAATTATTTGAACGATAATGAAATGGGACTGAAATTCACCTTTCAATTTGAGAAGACTGAGATTCCCTATTTGGACTTGATCCTTATAGGGCTCCCGTGGGAAAACAGAGTGAGTACCTCATTATATGTTATGCCCATATCCTCACATACCTTTCAACACGCGAAGAGCAATCATCCGCCGCATGCCAGTTATGGTATAGCAAAAGGGCAATTTCTAAGATTACGACGGAATTGCTCAGAGGATGATACCTTCCTAGTAGAAAGCAAAAAACTTACTAACAAATTGTTAGAACGTGGCCATGACATTGAAGTGGTACAAAAAGCCCTGAATGATGCCAGTTACAACAACAGGGAGTCTCTCCTGGAAGTCAGGAGAAGTCCTAAATAAACCAGACATAAACCTACATTTGTGACAACTTACAGTCCGCAATACTATTCTATCTGTAAGATTCTGCGTAGAAATTTGCCAATTCTATTGGCGGATGACCTACTGAAGGATGAGGTAATTGATGGTTGTTTTTGCGTAGCAAGACGCAATACCACTATTGGTAACCAAATTTCTCCTTCAATGATCAAAAAGTCTAAACCACAAAGTAGTTGGTTGTCACAAAAAGGACATTACAAATGTGGCAACAGTACTTGTAAGGCGTGTGGACACGTCACCACAGGTAAGTTTTTCCAATCCCTGGCCACACAGAAGGTGTACTCACTCCTACAATGTACTAACTGTAGGTCTACCTATGTAATCTATATGATTACATGTTCACTATGTCAGAAACAATACATATGGTGCACCACACGTGAGGTCAGGGAGAGAATAAGAGCCCACCTCAATGATATTGAACAAGGTAATGTGACAACTGGAGCTTCCAAACACTTTGTGGAGGAACACAGTAAGGACGTAAGAGGCTTTTCATGGATGGTGGTAGATCAGATAAACAAAAATCCAAGAGGAGGGGATAGATCAAAGGACCTCTTTAAAAAGGAGGTCTTTTGGATCTTTACCCTAGGTAGTCGACAACCGCTTGGTCTCAATATTGAGACAGACTTAATCAACTATTGGGAATAATAAATGGTTCTGGAATTCCAAACCAATATCTTTACCAATATTAAGAACAACTGTTCTTAATTCGCTCAAGCTTCTCATCCTTTGATAAATAGGGGGAAAGGACACTTCACAGACATATTTTAGTATAGTGAGTTTAAATTTTATTGTAATAAGCTCCTTAGTTATCCTCTCCATCTAGTAAGGTTGGCATTTCTTGGCCATAAAATGATGGATTAATAAGATAATAAGGCAATAAGGAATTATTCCTTTCAAACTAATAATTAGAGGTTAATAATTACCCTTGTAATAGCTTACTAATAATATGCAGCAGTTTCCCCCCTTTTTGAATCAGTAATAATATCATTGTGTATTTAAATTCACTTGTCTTTAGGATCTTTATCCTAACTCATTATCCATTTCAATTGGTCTACTGTATCTTAGCCCCATACTTTTCAAGTAGCACTCTCCACTGTAAATACCTAAGTACCAAACATAAGGTTAGCTATTTGACAGCCACTAATATATATTCATACAGACATGAACAAACTAAAATGATCAAGTACATTGAATAACATTAGTTGGTATGCTTTAACATGATAATACACTCTGGTCAAGATAGACAAATTTAGAGTTATTAAAGGAGAGTTTTTCTCTCCCTTGCAACAACCATATGGGGTTAAAATTAGGTTCCATGCAGGTATACAGCTTATTGTGGGAGTTTCACTTTAAAAGTAAGGTCATTAGCACATGTAGCCAGGCCCCTCTTTAATTACTAATTACAAGTGAGGTGTGTCTATATAAACTAGAATAGGGCATTAGGGCAATTAACTGTCTATGATTATGGCTCCATAGGAGCTGAAACGCGTCAGACGCCCCCCCAGCCTCCCTCCCCTCACGGCCTTGTTCATAGCTATTCTTTCTACTCCCTAGTTACACTGAGCTTTCAATTTTAATAAACTCACCCTGCTTTGAGCCTTTGTCTGGACATTCCTTTCCTGACTATATATATATATATATATATATATATATATATATATATATATATATATATATATATGTGTGTACATATGTATTTACTTGAGGGTGTAATGATACACTGTATGCAGTGAAGTTGATGCCCGTATGCAGTGAAGTTGAACGGACAACTTCTCAAGTTGAGAAGCTTGTCCGCTTGCCTTTTAGTACATAGAGCCGTAAGTGTGCTCTATTAAAAAAATATAATAAGAATTTAGCTTATAGTGTTAATTTCATTAATAATAAAATAAATACATTTTACGTCTCAACACCAATTCCAAAATAAATAAATAAAAATAAAAACAATAATTTTAAAACTTAATATGGCGTGTAAGCAGTTGTCTGCAAGCCAAAAGAGATTTATTGTATCTCTTTGTAGTAACGCACGTATTACAAGTTAAAAGTAAATGCATTCGCTCGAGAGCAATTGAATTTAACGCGTCGGGATAGTGCAACTTCAGAGCCCTGGTTAAATGTTACGCTCAACTAAAAACTTGCACAAAACACATCATAAATATATTGTACAGTACAGTTACACTCATAATAACACTGTCTAATAAAAATTATTTTAAATAAATTGCATAAAAAATTATAAGGGCTCAAAGATATGAAGTTTCAGGTATTAGAAAAAAAACATGCACAGGTCTTTAACATAAAGATACACACATATACATGTCTAAATATGAGCAGTATCTCACAAAAGTGAGTACACCCCTCACATTTTTGTAAATATTTTATTATATTATTTCATGTGACAACACTGAAGAAATGACACTTTGCTACAATGTAAAGTAGTGAGTGTACTGCCTGTACAACAGTGTAAATTTGCTGTCCCCTCAAAATAACTCAACACACAGCCATTAATGTCTAAACCATTGGCAACAAAAGTGAGTACACTCCTGAGTGGAAATGTCTAAATTGGTGTCATGTGACAAGGTCTCAGGTGTGAATGGGGAGCATGTGTTTTAAATTTGGTGTTATCGCTCTCACAATCTCACATACTGATCATTGGAAGTTCAACATGGCACCTCATGGCAAAGAACTCTCTGAGGATCTGAAAAAAAGAATTTTTGCTTACATAAAGATAGCCTAGGCTATAAGAAGATTGCCAAGACCCTGCTGCAGCACAGTGGGCCAGACCAAATAGCGGTTTCACCGGACAGGTTCCACTCAGATCAGGCCTCGCCATGGTCGACCAAAGAAGTTGAGTGCACATGCTCAAAGTCATATCCAGAGGTTGTCTTTGGGAAATAGACATAAGAGTGCTGCCAGCATTGCTGCAGAGATTGAATGGATGTAGGGTCAGCCTGTCAGTGCTCAGACCATAGGCTGCACACTGCATCAAATTGGTCTGCATGGCTGTCGTCCCAGAAGTAAGCCTCTTCTAAAGATGATGCACAAGAAAGCCCACAAACAGTTTGCTGAAGACAAGCAGACTAAGGACATGGATTACTGGAACCATGTACTGTGGTCCGAGGAGACCAAGGTGAGGAGTACAGTCAAGCATGGTGGTGGGAGTGTCATGGTCTGGGCCTGCATGAGTGCTGCCGGCACTGGGGAGCTACAGTTCATTGAGGGAACCATGAATGCCAACATGTACTGTGACATACTGAAGCAGAGCATGATCTCCTCCCTTTAGAGACTGGGCCGCAGGGCAGTATTCCAACAGGATAACGACCCCAAACACACTTTCATGACGACCACTGCCGTGCTAAAGAAGCTGTGGGTAAAAGTGATGGACTGGCCAAGCATGTCTCCAGACCTAAACCCTATTCAGCATCTGTGGGGCATCCTCAAACATAATGTGGGGGAGCGCAAGGTCTCTAACATCCACCAGCTCTATGATGTCATCATGGAGGAGTAGAAGAGGTTTCCAGTGGCAGCCTGTGAAGCTCTGGGGAACTCCATGCCCAAGAGGGTTAAGGCAATGCTGGAAAATAATGGTGGCCACATAAAATATTGACACTTTGGGCCCAATTTGGACATTTCCACTTAGGGGTGTACTCACTTTTGTTGCCAACGGTTTAGACATTAATGTCTGTATATTGAGTTATTTTGAGGGGACAGCACATTTACACTGTATTACAGGCTGTACACTCACTACTTTACATTTTAGCAAAGTGTAATTTCGTCAGTGTTCTCAGATGAAAAGCTATAATAAAATATTTACAAAAATGTGAGGGGTGTACTCACTTTTGTGAGATACTGTATATGTATGTATGTATGTATGTATGTATAATGTATATATGTGTGTACATATGTTTTATGTATTTATTTGTGCATATATGTTGTAATTCTGAATCCCATGTCACTTTAAATATGGTAGCAAAATATTTTCGTCCTTAATGTTTTCTCAAACACAGTTATATTTTGATACTGAGACTAGTGCTATCCAGGTGATACATTTCTGAAAAGGACGTTGGGAACACTTACTCATGGAAATGGAAATACAATTCCAGAGAGAAACATATGTATTTGAAGCACATAAGTATATATTTTTTGACAGAAATGGCAACCCTTAAAATCTACTTGAGCTAGACAAGTGTAATGTCATATATAGACATTAATGTACACCGTACAGTTATTTATTTATCAGATACTTAGAACTTGCGCTCTGCCATGGATCTGTACTAAGAACTCCACCTACTTACACTGCTCTTTGTCCTATCAACCCAGGTATGTAACTGACAACAAAGCCTTCACCCTACACTAGGGATGGGCAAATGTTTCTAAAAATGTGAAATTTAAAACAAATTTTGATACATTCGTTCATTCAAATCGAATTTCGAATGTTTATATAACATTCTAACATTCTATTTTCAAATTGTTTTTCAAAAATATTTGAATTCGAAAACTGTGTTTAATAAATGTAATATTAGAATTTCGAAAGCTACATTTGGATTTGAATGTCACATTGAAATTCAAAATAGTATTTCTAGTCTAATACAGGTTTTTTTTAAATGTAATATTTGAATTCAAATGTGATATTCAAATTTGAATGTAACATTCGAATTCGAAATAGTTTTTCTAGTCTACAACTGTTTTAAATAAATGTAATATTCGAATGCTACATCCGAATTTGTATGTAACATTTGAATTCAAAATAGTATTTCTAGTCTAATACTTTGTTTTATAAACGTAATATTCGAATTTGAATATGACATTCAAATTCGAAATAGTATTTCTAGTCTAATACTGTGTTTTATAAATGTAATATTCAAATTTGAATGTGACATTCGAATTTGAATGTCACATTAAAATTCGAAATAGTATTTCTAGTCTACAACTGTGTTTTATAAATGTAATATTCAAATTCGAATTTGACATTCAAATTTGAATGTGACATTCCAATTCAAATGTGACATTCCAATTAGAAAGTGACATTCGAAAACTTTTAATAAAATTAAATTATAGAATTTTTAAGAATATTCGTTCTTATCAACATTCTATTATATAAATCAAATCTCTACAATAACATTCATTCTAACATTCAAATATCAACACATTCGCCCATCCCTACCCTGCACCTCTCTCTCAATGCTTCATCCAGTATAACTGCCTTTTGCATTCTCTTACTTATTAATTATGTGGTATGTATTTGACTGCAGGACAAAACAGCCTGGGTTTTTAAATCCTGGGTTTTTAAATGTGTTTTTTATTAAATTAAATCTAACAAATCTATAATTTTATGGTTAAACCCCTAAACCATTTCAACTAAGTGATCACAACTATAGTAAAATGCTGAAATGTCTGTCCATATTTCTGCAAAGAGTTTATTATAAATCTAATTATATATGTTAGGATAAGATGAATATTTACAGGTGTATATATACACGTGTTTACAACAAATCAGTCTAATCAATTTATACAGGGAATCTATTATTACCCCAATGTTTGCAATACCAATAACTAAATATAAGAATCACAGAGAATTTATCCCAAGAAAAGTAGGTAGAATACTTAACCAAATTCTCTAATGTGTGCTTTTTCTCTCTGTCCAAGATCAGCCATCTTCTTCAGGAGGAGGAGAGATGAGCAATACCGGTTAACGGTTTTCAAATTTTATGCCAAATTCACTAAGGTGTGGAATATTATATGCCATTCAAAGTCTAAATCGGTGTATACCTATACTAGGCAGAAAGCCTATTTTGGTTTATAAAGTTTTATTTGGGGGGGACAAAGGATTTCTTACATGAAATTGGCCTGGTGTTTTAAACAGTTTGCTTTACAAGGTAGCAATGTGAATATTCCAGGTATAAAATCTCTAAGTTCGCCATACAGCCTTTACCCTGTACCTTTTTCCCTCAGCTTCACCCAATACAACTGCCTTTTGCACTCTCTTTGTTTTTAATTCTGTGGTATGTTACTGACTGCAGGACAATGTAGCCTTCACCCTGTGCCTATCTCCCTCTGCTTTACCCGGTATAACTGTCTTTTGCCCTCTCTCAATAAACCTGTGCTGATTTCCTGCATGATAAATTAATTTTCAGATCATACAACTCTGCCGTCTACATGGCCAAACAACTCTATTTCTCTTCCCTTGTGTCAACTCATTTATTCAACTCCATCCAACCATTAACTGCCTTCTATATCTGCCTGCACTTCCACATCTGCCTGCACTTCCACCCACTACCAAACTCACTGTTTATATTATTGCTAATCACTTCAAAAATAAAACTGACACAATTAGAAAAGACAACTCATCCTTACACCTCTCAAACCCAGCCATCCTACCTACTCCTTCTATTAACAAAATTCTTCTTTCTTGTAACAGTGGAATTAGTCTTCATGCTCTTTTCTTCTGCTCATTGCACAACCTATCCACACAACCACATCCCTTCACAACTTCGTCCCCTTATTTGCTTCTTTAACTCCTGCTTTAACTCACCTGCTAAACAACTTTCTCACCACTGGCACATTTCCCGATACAGTCAAGCATGTGTTGATCACACCAATCCTTAAAAAGCCTTAACTTGACCACTCCTCCCCTTCTAACTATTGAGTATTCTCCTTACTTCCCTTTGCCTCCAAATTATAGGAAAGACTAGTCTACTCTCAATAAACTCTTTACTTGATCCCTTCCAATCTGTTTTACATCCTAAACATTCAACAGAAACTTCTCTTACTAAAGTAACAAATTATCTACTAAAGCGAAGAGCCACTACTCCTTAAGTATTCTCCTGGATCTATATGCTGCTTGTGACACAGTTGACCATCCTCTCCTCTTACAAATTCTACATTCTTTTGAAATCCAATACTCAGCCCTCTCCTGGTTCACTTGCTATCTCTTAAACTGCTCATTTACAGTTTATTGTTACACCATATCCTCTGATCCTTTGCCTATTGCACTAGGAGTACCACAAGGCCTCTTTGCTTTTAAGGTTCCTGTACTACTTATATGCTGATGATACCTAAAATTATCTTTCCTCTCCTGATATTTCTCCCTCTTTATTTAACCAGATTACCACCTCTGTCTCTGCAATTTCCTCTTCGATCTCTTCACACTATCGCCAACTCAATCTGTCTAAAACTGAGCTGCTTCTTATTCTCCATTCTCCGAGACATCCAACATCTGAAATTTCTATTACAGTTGGAGACCCTTTTCTCAACACCTTATCCCAGGTCTGCTGTCTTGGGGTCACACTTGACTCTAAACTCACATTAACTCCAGATATACTAGCTCTTACCAAAGCTTGCCATGAACACCTACACAACAGTTCCAGAATTAAACCTTTCCTAACTAAAAAAATAAACCTAACTAAAAATACCAATCCATTCATTCATTTCGTCATGCATTGAACAATGCAACCGACTTCAAATAGCCTTCCTATACACTGCCTTGCTGTTGTCCATGTTTTGTAATAGATGTATAATTAAAAAAAAATACATTTAATATGCAAAACAAATATGCCCCACTATTTTGCCTTATCAACCCTCAGCAATATGTGCTAAAAAGTGTGCTTTTGAAAAGCATATAATATTTGTACAATAGGAAACAGTTTTACATGTTGTTCAAAATGTTTATACGTGACCTGGGAAGCTGTAATTATCCAATGCAGGATAAAGTCAAATTTCTAAGTATTCACCTAGCCTGCGGTTTGTTCTTGCACTGTTTTTCTAAGCAAATATTAATGAACAGCTCACTATAAAAATACAAACAAACTAATTACTGCTGAAAATGCCTGACAGATGTACCTAAATTCACTTTTTACTGAGCCAAGGTAAAAGTTGCTATGGCACTGAAAACAGTAGCAGGCGTGTGTTATGTATCACCTATTGAATAATTGCCAAATAATTGTGTTTAATAATCCCATAATATGTCCTTGTGCATTGAATTAAGGTCTTGCTGTCACTATAAAATAAATAAAAAATATATTTGTTAGCACCTGCTAAAATTAACAGCTGCAGGCCAATACAATAATTGGGATCTTGAACAAGGAATTTTGATATTGTGGTGTTAGAGAGGTGTGTCTGATATGATTTGGAATATGAAATTTTCATACTGGGATTTTCAGAAAAAGAATTTGCAGTATACTTATTACTTTTTTTTTTCCAGTATGTAATTTTGATTTTTGTAGTGCAAAGTAAAACTTGTTTATATTGGGATAATAAATAAAAAAAAATATATATATTTTATGTTGAATGCAGTAGGAAAGTGTAAAGTAGTTAATTATTATTTTTTATGTATGTTTGTATCTGCAGTACAGAACATTATGAAGTTTATTGTGAAACATTGAAATAAAAACACATAACAAATCTAGTTATGACCATCAAATGTTATAAACTATATACAGTAGTGCTGTCAGATTATTTTATGTGATCAAATAAATTCATATAACAATTAAAACAAATATTCATACTTTAAACATTACAATTTAAACTAATTTTTGACCTTTAAATACGGTTGTATCTGATATACTGAACCTGGTTTAATTCCCTGCTAGCACAACATCTAATAATTATCACATACTCAAAGACTTGCCACATATGACCACTAGCCCTTTGCCCTTTACAGAAGAGTATCTGATTTATATTGCATATATCTTATTTCCACTAAACCCTACAACACTGCTTTAGACCTATCAGTTTATTCATAGATGCTTGTCATTGACCAAACATTTGAGTCACTGTTATTAGGAGGGGGAATTTGAAAATAATTAAATCTCCCTGATGTCATAGGGTACAACATTTCCCATAACCCTTCTTCACATCAAATAGGTATTATCTAAAATTAAAATAACACATTCTAGTGTATCTCAGTTAACTACTAGTCTCCTAGCAATGTAAGGGCTTAGAATCACTTTAGGAATTATGTTTGCTGTATTAGAATATCACCATAGTGAGTTATTTATATTTGAAATCAGTCTGAAATATACAAAAGAGAAAAAAAGATGCCTCGTAATGCAAAATTCAAATTTAGTCCAAGAAAAGCGCCACTCCAAATGATGTATTTGCAAAAGAAGAACATCTCCAGGTACAAAATAAAGTATCTGTGTTCCTTAGGAACCACCCACCTGACTAATCCATGTATACTCCCGGCCACATTAACTTAAGAGAATACTTAAAATAAATTTGTCCCTTATTGTATAAAATACATTCACAATAATATTAGTGTTAAAAAATTAACAACAGCATAATTATTATTAAACCAAGTCAAAAGTTAAAGCAAATAACACATTTGCTTCTTAGTACATGGAGTCCCATATGGTCAACAACGAGACTTTTCACCTACGGACAGAAATTACATTATTGACTAATCATTTGCCATATAACAGCCAGGATTCTAATCAATGTGGATCTTAACTCCAACTTCCCTATTAGGAACACATTTCAAGAACGTTGTTAAACTTTAATAAACTACAAACTATCATATAATTAAACACACATTGATGACTTTGCATAATATAAGGTAAATCAAGAAAGGTAAAACAAGTGAGATATATTATTATATGTTCCCAACTATAGCACTTGAAATTGTCAAAGCATTTCATTTTATAGAGTGGATATGATAACATTGAATGATTATTTAACTTCCTTGTTTTCATTAGGAAGTAGTACTTGGCAGGGAGGGTTCCTATGACCAATCTTTTTACATTGGTAGGAGATACACTTGCTTTCCTCATTAGAAATCAGAATTAAGAGAGTATAAAAAATGTAACAAAATTAGCGTTGTATGCTGGTGATATATTATTTGTAGAAAGAATATAAGTGGTGGCAAATTAGTTTGATTTATATTTTCGTCTATCTGTTCCTTGTCATCTGTTTATCTTTAAGATATGGAGTTTAGATCTCTAATATTTTCTATCCACCAGAGGATTTTAATATTAATATTTTTTCCGAGCGTAAATTGCTACTGCAAGCTGGTGGTAGCATTAACCAGTCACTTGTAATGGCTGGTTATTTAATGTGTGCATGTAAATAGACAAAATTTGCTCATTTACGGGCGCACGTTGAATTAGAGCTGCACTTGTAATCTAGCCCATAATGTGGTTGCCCAAATTCTCCACCAAGTAGCACTTAAAACTCCAGCCTTCTAAAGCACAAAGGCAGCAAAGGACAGTCCACTTTAGCTTCAAGTGTTTTATTGAGACAGTAACAGCAAACATACAGTTTAACATTTAAGAAGTTAAATCCTTCATCTGCAGCACAGAACTTTGCAGAGCAATATCCTTTTTACAAACAATTCAAAGAAATACATTATTTTAATACACCAGCCCTCTTGGCTGGGTAACAGTGTACTAGGCCTAAGGCTGGCTTTCTTTAAAACTCTAGGAGCTGCTATTATGAGCCATACCTGTAATCAACAACCTCTCAATAAAAACCTGGACTGGACAGCTTCATAGCTGTTGGATACTGGCCCACCCATCTCTCTAAATACTCCACCTGAGGGACCTAGAATTTTTTTTTACAAATTACACAATTCAGACATATAGGGCTAGATTGCAAGTGGCATGCTAAAGATATTGCGGGTCACGATAAGAAATATTGCCACTGCTCTAACATGCATGCATAATACCAGTTGAAATGAAACAAAATTTGCACTCGTCGGGTTAGAGCGAGTGAAGACCTAAAGGCCAATTTATCAAGCCGTCAATCGGCCCCAATGCAAAACAGGAGGCAGCAGACAGCAATCAGCCCAATCCGATACGATCGGGTTGTTTGACACCCCATGCTAGCTGCCAATCTGCAGGGGGCGGCACTGCACAATCATTTCTTGTGAAATGATTGTGCAATGGTAAATGCTGACAGAGTATGTTGTCATCATTTATTGATGTGCCGAGAACATCTACAGTGGATCATGTCTGCTCGTACTTTGATAATTCGACCCCCTAGTGTAAAGTATAAGTGGTAAAAAAAAAAAGTGCAAAAAGGAGTAAAGTGTAAAGAAGAGTGGGCCAAAATTCCTCCACATCAATGTGAGAGACTGATAGTCAAACAGAGAATTATTACTTACTGCTTAAGGTGGTTCTACAAGCTATTGAATCATAAGGTGTACTTAGTGTTTCACACATGGCTTCTCCATTTTGGCTTTATTTTTGTTAAATAAATCATGACACGGTATAATATGTCATGTGTTGTTGTTCATCTGAGCTTGTATTTACCTAATTTTAAGACCTGCTCAGGACCAGATGATTGTTATTATGGGGATTTAATAAGCAGCGTATGCTGCTATCTAGCCCCATAGTTTCCGGCTCGCCGGTAACAGAAGTTAATGTGGCGGACTGCAATGATCCCTATCCAATACGATTGGGATGATTGACACCCCTTGCTAGCGGTCGATTGGCCGTGAATGTGCAGGGGGGCAGCATTGCACAAGCATTTCACAAGAAATGCTTGTGCAATGTTAAATTCCTATAGCGTATGCTGTCGACATTTAGCGATGCCGGGCGGACAAGTTTCGCTACAGCGAATCACGTCAGCCCGGCATTTAATAAATTGACCCCCATGTCTTCATACGTAAAACCATAGAATTTAAAGAGGGTGTACTTTCTACTTCATATGACTGTTTATATATATATATATATATATATATATATATATATATACATACATGTAAACGTTTTCGGGCATACACCCGTCCTCAGACATAAAGATACAAAGCATCTTACCACCATTTAAGTGCTCCCCAAGTTACATCCTATGTGAACTGTTCTAACACATCCAGAAACTCTGCAATGTACACCCAGCGCAACTGCGCATGCGCCGGCTGTGCTACGGAGCACCATCTGGGCCAACAGAAGAAAAAAGGCAAATTCAAAATCATGCATAACACCGGTAATAGTAGTCACAAGAAAATAATTTTACAGTAGCATGGATACAACTATCTAATGTAGGCATAATCAATAATACAATTATCAGAGGCCTCTATATAGTATTGTTTTAGGCGCATGTATATACTGTCCATTCAGACCCTAAATTCCTAATGATCTTATCATAGCAGATCTTTATGAAATTTAGAACACTGTCAGAGAAGATACTATTTAAGATCATTTTGGTTCAGATCGATTCGGACTGATTCGAATTTTGGTTCAGATCGATTTGAATTCGGAAGAAATCAAATTCATTCGTTTCGGATTCATTCGGATTCTTTCGGATTTGTGAAAAATTTGTTTTGATTCGGTTTGATTCGGTTCAAATCGATTCGGAATTTCGGAATTTCGGTCAGTGTTAAGTGGGATGTGCTGTGTATTACACTAGTATACTGTACAATACTAGTGTAATACACGGCCATCTGAATCCATCCGAATCTACCAAATAAATTTGAATCAATTCAGATTTATTCGGTAGATTCGGCACTACCGCAATTCGGAAATTCGAATCGATCCGAATCTCCGAATTTGACAAATTCTTCCGAATTTCAATTCGGACCGAATCGAATCACACATGTCTAATCACTGTCAAACAAAGGGTCTGCTAAATAACATACAGACTGGGGCTATTACCTGATATCATCCCTGAGTCACATAAGTAACACTAATATAAAATATCAATCACAAAACATCATATTATCAAATCACATTGACAATACTTTACAAACAGCAAGAAATCTACTTAACAGATATATTCTATGCTACGTGTCATACAGTGATAAATCATAAGTAGATATCAGATGGAATAGAACAATTACTCCAAGTCATATATTGGCAGTTTAGAAGTATTATACCTATGGAGTAATGCTATTATCATCTGTCATACGTCGATAGAGATAGGGAATCCATTAACAGAGGGTAAAAAACCATCAGATACCCTAATTGTAAAAACATACACAAACACTAAGAAAGCACATGATAATATATTACAGATAACAGTGGAGGTCAAAATAAGTGTTGAGCCCTTTTGACACAAGGATATCCAAGGTATATATCCATTTTGACTCCCTTTGGAGGAGAATCCTTCCTCTATCACTACACCTTGTATGTGCAGGAATATGGTCTATGATTATATACCTAAGATCAGAAACAGTATACTGTGTATCAAAAAATGCCTAGCCACCGGTTGCTCAGCACTGCCAACATGAAGTGCAGCGGGGATTGCAACCGGTGGTTAGCCACCCTTGTCCTCAGATCGTCCTGGGTCTTCCCTATGTAACATTTCCCACAGGGGCAATGTAGCATACACTATGTAGTGGTACATGTAACCCTGTAGTTAATGGTGTACCGCTTATTCTTCCATGGATGAACAAAATATTTGTTTTGCAATAGACCACCACAGGTTACGCATCTACTGCATCTATAGCAACCATTCCTCTCAGTGCCAAGTCATGTTCTGCTGGTATAGCTTGATCTATTATCTGTTCGTAACAACAGATCTTGCAGAGACCTGCCCTTCCTGTACCCTACCATTGGACTGTCAACCTTACTGAATGGTAGATTCTTTTCTGATTTCACAAGAACTGCTGGTGCAATGATAAATGCTGACAGCGTATTATGTCGGTATTTATTGATGTGCGGTGGAAATGATACGCTACTTTGTTTCATGTCCGATATTCCAGTTCTTCCTTAGAATATTAGGCAAGTCCATTTTATCTGGAGTGAACTCAGTAGAGAATATCAGCCTCTATTTGCCCTGTTCTCTAGTCTTCTTCACAAGGGCCTGATTCTGAGTCAATAATAGGGTTTCCTCAAGTGGTTGCTGTAGGTACTTGTAGCCATACCCTCTTTGTTGAAACATCAGGCGCAAACCCCTCAGTTGACACTCCTTAGTAGTAGGGTTTGTGTTGTTTCTCATGACCCTTTTGAACTGAGAGCGTGGCAGCACCTTTTTAAGACTGGGATGGTGACAGCTGGTAGCTTCCAGCAGGGAATTGTAGTTATTAATTAATTATCCACTTTGAGTATCCTATGATTCAGGAAATTGATCTGTGTTTTATCATAGGTCATCTTAAATTTAAAAATTTGGTTCTGTCTGTTCAACTCGGAGAACCAACCTTCAAGATCTTCCACGGACCCCCTCCATATTAACAACAGATCATCTATGTATCTCTTAAACAATCTTATCCTAGGATCCTTAAATAGCTCTGTATCTTCCTTCTCGAAGCATTCCATGTATAAGTTGGCATATGATGGGGCCATGTTTGACCCCATCACCATCCCTGAGGTTTGCAGATAGTAACTGTTCTCAAATTTAAAATAGTTGTATTTTAAGCAATACTCCATCAATTCCAAAATAACCTTAATTGGTGGACCGATATATGGATATTTCATCAGTTGTCTTCTGATGGCAGATAGAACCTCACCATGGGGATAACCGTATACAGGCTGGTGACGTCTAGAGTAACTAGAACATCACCCTCCTCCATATCTAACATGTTCTTAGTCAATTTAAAGACTTCTATAGAGTCCAGTATGAATTATGTGGTATTACGCTGTCAGTATATGGCTGGATTATAATATAATTTATTTAATAATTATTCTTAAAAACAACTCCAAATAAAAATGCATATATGAAACAATTAAAATCAATATTTATTTCTACATTCTTTATATTAGTTAAAGTTATAAACACATTGAATTATATTTATAGAAACCAGATTATGAATCTAATGATACACGCTTATGCTGTTACAATATTCTATACAAAGATCATAAAAATATACCTTTACAATTTACCTTATTCACAATGAACACATTAAAATATCACAATAAAATACCAGAATCTTCTGTTATTAATCAATAACTCTAGTGCAATGCCCAATATGGATAACCAACTTACTATGCTTAATAAATAACTACCAGGGATTTAATCACAATAACCAGTTTATGTACAGTTCTGAAAGAGTTCACTATAATGATTTATAAATCTGGGGTGTAAAACCCTGTCTAGTAAATATATTATTTAGCAATAATGACTAGTTAAGACTACACAGGACTATGGATAAAACTTAAAATACAAATTGTGCCCTTTTAATATAACTAACTGCAGCAATCAGATGTGGTTTCATATTTATTACTATCCCATATAAATATTTCATATCTGTATATCTCTTACTGAGTGTATAAAACATATGATATTATTTAAAACATCAATTATATATGTACTTATTAGATGCCTGAAAAATATTAGAATATGTTATCCATTAAATGTATTACAAACCTGAAATGCATTTCTCAGATCCATGTGAATATACATTTTAATACAAGATTGAAAATTATACAAGTTTGTATTTTAAAAATGAATTTCAGTTACAATACAATATGTGTTTCTGCATGGCTCAGTGCAGATGTGTATCCAACACATATGGGGTAATCAACTCTTGCTTTTTTCCTTTTGAGACGTCTGTCTGAGCTTCGTGTATTCAAACACAGAAGGGGTAATCAACTTTTGAATATACTTAAGCTTTAAAAGGATTTTTCCAACAGACAAACCATGTCTGTTTATTTACAGGGGTCATTATCTGATAACCTTTTATTTCATAGAAGAAAGGTCAGGAAATCAAACTTTAAACAGAGCAGCCATATAGTGAACATCTCTTTGAAATAACTGCCTGTACTAATGAGAACAAATGTTTTCCCTTTTTTCTAATTTGGATGTATTGTAATCAGGAAAAAGGGTGTTGGGGCTGGTCTGTTATGAGACCAATTCACATCAAATTAGGTTTTAGCTAAAAAAAATATGAAATATTAGATTCTTTGATTTATCTGTAGTTTATTTAATGTTACTCACAGATACCCTGACATAATTCCCCCTTCCAATTTTAAATAGATGTAGGACACATGTATTTGAATTGGCTTAAAGTCAGTGGTGCTTGTTGAGCGTATTGACAGTATGCATCATAGACAATCTTCTATGAAGAGAGTCCGTTATTTTTGAGTCCTCATGCTCATTAGTTAGGAATCTTTAATGCCTTAAGGACAAGGCCATTTTTCAATTTCTTTCCCATAAGGACCAGGGCTATTTTTACATTTCTGTGGTATTTGTGTTTAGCTGTAATTTTCCTCTTACTCATTTACTGTATCTATACATATTATATACTGTTTTTCTCGCCATTAAATGGACTTTCTAGAGATACCTTTATTTTCATCATATCTTATAATTTACTATAAAAAATTATAAAATATGAGGAAAAAAATGGAAAAAAACACACTTTTTCTAACTTTGACCCCCAAAATCTGTTACAAATCTACAACCACCAAAAAACACCCATGCTATATAGTTTCTAAATTTTGTCCTGAGTTTAGAAATACCCAATGTTCACATGTTCTTTGCTTTTTTTGCAAGTTATAGGGCTATAAATACAAGTAGCACTTTGCTATTTGCAAACCACTTTTTTTTCAAAATTAGCGCTAGTTACATTGGGACACTGATATCTTTCAGGAATCCCTGAATATCCCTTGACATGTCTATATTTTTTTTTTAGCAGACATCCCAAAGTATTGATCTAGGCCCATTTTGGTATATTTCATGCCACCCTTTCACCGCCATATGAGATCAAATAAAAAAAATTGTTCACTTTTTTACAAATTTTTTCACAAACTTTAGGTTTCTCACTGAAATTATTTGCAAACAACTTGTGCAATTATGGCATAAATGGTTGTAAACACTTCTCTGGGATCCCCTTTGTTCAGAAATAGCAGACATATATGGCTTTGGCGTTGCTTTTTGGTAATTAGAAGGCCGCTAAATATCGCTGCGCACCACACGTGTATTATGCCCAGCAGTGAAGGGGTTAATTAGGGAGCATGTAGGGAGCTTCTAGGGTTAATTTTAGCTTTAGTGTAGTAGACAACCCCAAGTATGATCTAGGCCCATCTTGGTATATTTCATGCCACCATTTCACCGCCAAATGAGATCAAATGGAAAAAAAAGTTACATTTTTCACAATTTTAGGTTTCTCACTGAAATTATTTACAAACAGCTTGTGCAATTATGGCACATGGTTGTAAATGCTTCTCTGTGACCCACTTTGTTCAGAAATAGCAGACATATATGGCTTTGGCGTTGCTTCTTGGTAATTAGAACACGTGTATTATGCCCAGCAGTGAAGGGGTTAATTAGGGAGCTTGTAGGGAGCTTGCAGGGTTAATTTTAGCTTTAATGTAGAGATCAGCCTCCCACCTGACATATCACACCCCCTGATCCCTCACAAATAGCTCTCTTCCCTCCCCCACCCCACAATTGTCCCCGCCATCTTAAGTACTGGCAGAAAGTCTGCCAGTACTAAAATAAAAGGTATTTAATTTTTTTTTTTGCATATTTACATATGCTGATGTTTAGGATCCCCCCTTTGCCCCCAACCTCCCTGATCCCCCCTCAAACAGCCCTCTAACCCTCCCCCTCTAATGTGTTAGTAACCATCTTGGGTACTGGCAGCTGTCTGCCAGTACCCAGTTTACAATAAAATATATTTTTTATTATTTTTTTATAATTTTTCTGTAGTGTAGCTTGCCCCCCACCTCCCTCCCTCCAATATCCCTAAGATCATTATTAGTATTTTTTTCCCCCTTTCTGTTAAAAAATTTCTGCAGTGTAGCGGTTCCTACCCACTCCCTACCTGTTCCCGGCTCCCGTGCGCGTGCCCCACCCATGATCCCGCCCCCTCCACATCACACGGCCCATCGATGGCCGCCCACCCGCCTCCCAGACTGGCTCCCACCTACCAACGATACCGGCCATCGATGTCTGGTGCAGAGAGGGCCACAGAGTGGCTCTCTCTGCATCGGATGGCCAAGGAGAGTTATTGCAGGATGCCTCGATGTCGAGGCATCACTGCAATAACCGGAAAGTGGCTGGAAGCGATCAGGATCGCTTCCAGCCACTTTAAACCCTAATGTCGTACAGGGTACGTCGCTGGTCTTTAAAGACCAGGTTGTGTGTGACGTACCCTGTACGACATGCGTTGTTAAGGGGTTAAACTATTCTCCCTCTATGACTTGTAGTTGGGATTTAGTATGGCACACTCACAACTGATTGATATGGATCCATTTATCCATAAAAGTATAATTTTTAGGTATCCTAATTTTATAGGCAACTGGAGATATTTTGTCAGTAATGACAAAAAGACCCTTCCATGATGGAAGAAATTTCTTCTCCTTAACTTGATATCTTCCAAAATTATAAAGATAAACTTTATCAATTATTTTACATTCCTTTTTTGACGTTTTGAAATCATAATAGGTTTTAGTGGCAGTTGCGGAATTTTCTATGTTCCTTTGAGCAAATGCAAAGGCATATTGCAGGTGCTTCCTTAAGTTCTCCACATTTTGATGTATATTGGCAGCATTTATCAAGTTCTGGTCTGATGTACGGTACAGTAGATGCTGAGCTAGAACCATTCTTCTACCAGTCATCAACTCAAAAGGTGACATCTTGGTAGCACTACTTGGAGTTGCTCTTAATGCCATTAGGACTAGAGGTAATTTTACATTGCAGTCTTTACCCGTTTCATTTACAAACGTTTTGAGGATTTTCACAATGGATTAGTTGTAACTCTCGACACTACAGCTTGAGGCAGCTCTATAAGCAATATGGAGCTTTCTTTTGACCCCTAGTATTTTCCACATTTTGGTCATCACTTCGCTAGTGAAGTGGGTCCCCCAATCGGATTCTATTCGCTGGGGTAAACCAAATCTGGAAAACACATGGTTGATGAGCAATGCTGCACATGTTTCAGCACTATTGTTAGGTGCACTGATGCACTCTACCCATTTAGTGAACAGGCATGTCACTGTTAACATGCATTTGTTGCCTCTTGATGACCTAGTTACTGGACAAATAAAATCAATTTGGATATCCGACCATGGCATTACCATCCCCCTTTTCTGCAATGGCGCTCTATGCGTTGGTGCAGTGGGTTGGAATTGTGGACAGATTAAACAAACTTGACAGTAGGTTTGAACATCCTTCAACATATGCGGCCAAAAGGTGTAGTCACGCAATATTTCATACATTGATTTGGCGCCACGATGACCAGATGTGGGAGCATCATGGGCATGTTGAAGCATGAGACTTCTGAACTTCGTAGGTACCACCCATTGCTGGATGCCAGTTTTGGAGGGTCTAATTAACAAACCATCCTGTAACTTGAATTGTGATTGGGATTTCATTAAGATTCTAAGATCTTCCTTGCGAATACTGTCCTCTTTTGAGATGGGGTTGCTTTCAGGATCTTCTATGTGCTTATAGAAGATGCCTATAATGGGGTCTTCTTTTTGACTAGTGATCAGCTCCTCACTAGGAGAATCTTGACTCCATTGTTCCAGGTTAGGCTCACTTAGTTGTTTAGCCTGGTTTCTGGTAATGGCTTATACCTGAATTGCACCCATTAAGTGGTCGATATTAAGGAGTTCTCCAGTTATGGCTCCTTGTTTGGCTAATGAATCTTCAAGATCATTGCCTTCCTTATCAAGACCTAGAACCCTGTAATGACCCTTGGTCTTCTTCAAGTGTATGGTTAACCCATTGGACACCACTAGATTATCAATCTCGCAGAACAACTTGCCATATTTGACTGGTTTGTTGTTAGTTTTCTGCATGCCATTTCTTTTCCAAGTTGGCAGGTATTCAACAAAACTGTCACGCACATAATTTGAGTCAGTAATGATCACAAATTCATGAATGTCGTATTCAATAGCCATCTCAATTGTTTTTAGAACAGTGGTTAGTTCTGCAACTTGACTGGATCTTGGTCCAATGTTGAAACCTACAGAAATATTTGGGAATCCATTTGCCCAAGTTATACCAATGCCAGCGACTAATCTGTGCTCATTATCAATAGTGGCATGGTAAGAACAACCATCAACATATACCCAAGGTAATGTTTGACAATGGTCCTCATTGTATATTTTATATGGGGAAAGCAATTGTTCCTCCAGGAAATCATCTTCTAATAACTCTTCCCCATGATCCTTAGCAGTACAGTCATGGAGCTCAGCAAGCCCCTGTGTGACTGGATTCTTTTTGTTTTGCTTATAGCAAATTTCTAAAGGCCAGCCTTGTAAGGAAAGAGTCCACGCTGTTATGTGGCTATTAGACAAATTTCCATCTTTTATTCTCTCACTTTGCAGATATAGCAAAGGCTGGTGGGCCGTTTCTACAATAATTTTCTCACCCTGTATATAGTTGCTTAAATTTTGTAGAGTTCATACAGTAGATAAGAGGGCTTTTTCGCAATCACTAAATTTTAATTCTTCTGGGGATAGACTTTTGCTCGCATAAGCAATGACTTTGCTTAAATTATTATGCTTTCAGTACAAAACAGCACTCATGCTTATATCTGTGTAACCTGTCTCTAAGTAGAAAGGTTTACCCCTTCAGGGTAAGCTAAGCAAGGTGCTTGAGTGAGTTTCCTCTTCAGCTCTCTGATGGCTGTCTCTTGAGTCCAGTACCATTTTTCACATCCTTCTTTAGAAGAAGTAGCAGTGGTTTAGCTAATTCTGCATAATTATCAATACATTTGTGAGAATTTGTCATCCCCAGGAATGATCTCAATTCCTTTAGGTTGGTTGGGTTTTTAGAATTTATTATAGCTTCCACCTTTTTCTTCTGAGGATTTAACCCTTCAGAAGTAACTTTGTGTCCCAAGAAGTTTACATGAGAGCGGGACCATTGAGCTTTTATAGGGATAATTTGACACCTGCCCTTTTAAGTTGGCTGAGGACGTGTTTAAGCTCTGTGATGTGTTTTTCAAAATCTGTGGTTTTGATTAAAACACCATCAACATAAGATAAGGTCCCCCTTTCCAGTGCATCAGGCATAGCCTTATGCATGAATACAGCAAATTCATGTCCTGAATTTATGTATCAAAACGGGAGCCTTTGGAATGCATACTGGACCATTTGGAATGAGAATGCAAGCTTATACTGGTACTCTTCATGTACCTTAATGGTCCAATATCCCTGTGCACAATCAATGGCATTGAATATTTTGGATCCCTGCATCTGTGCTAGGCACTGGTCAATATATGGCACAGGCAAGCCAGACATGTACACTTGTTTGTTTAGCTGTCTTAAGTCAGCACACAAATGCCATTGTCCATTGGGCTTAAGAACACCTAGACTAGGATTGTTATAAGAGCTATGTACCTGTCGGATAATACCTCTTTCTTCCAGGTTCCTGATGATTTCTGCAAGAGAATCATATGAGGCTAAAGGAAGTCTGTATTGTTTAACAAAGACAGGAGGTGCTGTGCATTGGGATCTGTTTGGATTCTTGCAATTTGCAAGTCTGTAGTCCCACAGTTATAAGAATCCCTAGCAAAAATATCCTTATACTCCATCAGGAGTTCTCATAGTTGTCGGCATTCATCATCACTGGAACAGCCATTAGCTAAGGAAATTTGCTCTTCAACTATTTGCTGAAATCCTGGAAAGATTTCAGGCTGTCCTATCTCATAGGCTTCCTCCAACCTAGTTGTGAGATCCCCTTTATTATAATTTACATTGTCCCCATGATTCTGGGTATTGTGGGTATTCTTGCTGTTTGATTGGCTGATCAAATACTAGAGAGGTTTCTTCAATTTTAAAGATGCCTTCCTCTGAGCTAAAGGGATAAATAGACTGAATTGTAAATAGTCCCTCTGGCATAGATGCAAAGGATTGTTCTATTAATTGTTCTTCAGTTAAGTATCCTTCAGGTATTAGCCCAATTACATTATTCTGGAATCCAAAAGTGTAATAACTTGATTCCAGCGCATATCCTATGGTAGTTCCCTTGGATAAGGTTATATCCTGTGGGGTCATTTTATGCACGATAACATGTATTGGAAGAGTTCCAATATTTAGCAGAGGAATATGGGTCATTGCTATACCCAGATTTTGCATTCTATGGGAGAGGCAAATTAGTGTTTCAGAGGTTTTTAATTTTGGACCTTTCTTCACCTGTAAGGATAAGAGGAATTTATCAGCCCCTGCAGGGATTACAACGTTGTTAGATACCTGCATATTCACCGCATATGGCATTTCATGGATCGATTTCAGGGCTGTATTTTCATCCGGAAATACTTCAGGGTCCCCCTTTAACCTGCTCCAGAGGCAAAGGTTAATCAAGTCTATTTGTATGGCATATCTATGTAAGAGATCATTGATAATGTATATTTGATTATGGGGAGTATTTAAAACTAAAAACAGATGCTTTGCTGATTTATTACCTATAGAGATAGATAATAAGCATTTAGCTGTGACACTATAGCTTTCAGACCTGTCATCCAGGCCATGGACACAGTGGTCTTGGGGAGAAAGATATTTAATCACCTTACATTCCGCTATCTGTGCTAATAAGCCTTCGCTTATATAGCTAGCTTCCTGTTTTAAGTTTAATTAAGCATACTTGGTTTTCCCAAGGTCATGCACTTGCATAGGGATAAATAGATCATCTTTAACTTTCTCAATTCATGCGAGGTATTGAGTGTGGCCTCCCCCTTTAGGGATTTTATGATCCCCCTTGTGGAGAGATATGGTTAATACATCACCATCTAAGGAAATATTTGCTATCTTTCCAGGCGAAATTTAAAAATATTACCATCAGAGCCACTTAAAGGAGTCTGATCATCTATTTGTAGGATAGTGATTTCAGGTATAGAGTCATTTCTGAAATGATTCTCCACAGCATCTGGCTTCTCTTCCACCACGTGACAGTTTATGTCGGGTGCGAGATATACAGGACCGTTCATAATTAATAGTCCTTTTTACTTGTGACCAAAGTACATTATTTATGCAATCAATTATGGCGCTTAACCATTTCAGGAGATCACTACCAATTATTAAACGATCAGTTGGCAGATCCACTATAATGGCAGGGTGTCTTATTACCCTGTTCCCCAGCCTTAGTTTTAATCATGCTATACCAAGACTTTGAGAGCGTCACCCCCAACACCTATTAGTGAACCATCAAATTCTTTTATTTTAGGTTTGTGGGGTGTTAGCTCATTTAGCCGTGTGTAGTACCTGTGGGATAACATAACCTGAGATCCAGTGTCAATCAATCCCATGATAGGGTTGGAGACTGAATCCTGGAGCTCAGCTGATACATAATATCTCCCTGCAGTTTCTACCATTTCACACATAAAATTGGCATGATTACACATCTTTGGGCTTCGCCACGAGTTACCTAAATCTGCAACGTTACCTGATGCAGAAGAATTCTCATTCTTACTGGTCCTCTCCTCTATAATAGGGCTGGTCGGATTCCTGTGTACTGTATCTGTGGAAATAAGGTTAAAAGAATACTGCAAAGAAATAGATTTGTTAGAGCTTCTAGGCTGAGGTTTCCCGTCGTCACAGCTAAATCGTCCGTTTCCGGTCTGTAGGGAGAGAATATGATTAGTACCATTATTGACATTTAGCATTTTATTTGGTATATCTCTCCCCTCTCTCTCAGGTAATACTGCAGTATTTATGACTGTGCCTGTGGCCCGCTTCTGACCACTGGCTGTAGCCCTAAAAAAGGATTGTTAGGGTTCTGAGCCATCAAAGCTTGACTCATATTTGTAAATAGTGTACATAATTGACCTATTTGCGTACAGAGTTGGCCCACTTGAACGGACAAGCCATTTTTACCCATGGACTGATTTTTTTTATATCCCAAGGTATTGGTTCCTGGATCCTTGGGATCCCTCAGAATCATAGCTATTGTTCATATTTTGACCTGGTTGTTTTTGGGGTTCAACTCGTTCAGCATTAATATTTTGGGGAGCACTATTTACTTGGGGTGTCTGGTTATCCTGAGAGTATTTTCGCCACTTTTGGTATTTATTTTTACGGGGATACTGATTACCTTGTGAGTATTCAACTCTTTGGGGATAATTATTTACCTGGGTATTTATTACTATCCCATATAAATATTTCATATCTGTATATCTCTTGCTGAGTGTATGAAACATATGATATTATTTAAAACACCAATTATATATGTACTTATTAGATGCCTGAAAAATATAAGAATATGTTATCCATTAAATGTATTACAAACCTGAAATGCATTTCTCAGATCCATGGACATACACATTTTTATACAAATAATAAATGTTTGTATTTTAAAAATGAATTTCAGTTACAATACAATATGTGTTTCTGCTTGGCTCAGTGCAGATGTGTATCTAACACAGCAGGGGTAATCAACTCTTGCTATTTACCCTTTGAGACATCTGTCTGAGCTTTGTGTTTGAATATACTTAAGCCTCAAAAGGATTTTTCCAACAGACAAACCATGTCTGTTTATTTACAGGGTTCATTATCTGATAGCCTTTTATTTCATAGAAGAAAGGTCAGGAAATCAAGCTTTAAACAGAGCAGCCAAATAGTGAACATCTCTTTGAAATAACTGCCTGAACTAATGAGACCAAATGTTTTCCCTTTGTTCTCATTTGGATGTATTGTAATCAGGAAAAAGGGGGATTGGGTCTGGTCTGTTATGAGACCAATTGACATCAAATTAGGTTTTAGCTAAAAAAAATGAAATATTAGATTCTACGATATATCTGTAGTTTATTTAATGTTACTCACAGATACCCTGACAATGCACTAGAGGCTGTAAGAGTGCATCTAGGTAGCTGGCTATTGGTTGCAATATAGAGTCCCTAAAGGACACTATAGGTCAACCTGGGGGGGCGGTTGAGATCTTTGTGCACCTTCGGGAGCATATAGATCACTGGAGTGATAGGAAATTCCACCATCATAAACTCCCCCAAGGTCTTTGATAAATAGTCCAACCTCATAGCTGTTGATTTATAGTTGTTAATCTGTTTTTTTTAATTCTTTGGTAGGGTCCCCAGGGAGTTTACGGTACGTCTGTGCATCCAAGAGATGAGACATGATCTCCTGTCTGTACTCCTTGTAATCTTGGAGTACAAGGGCACCACCCTTGTCATGTCTCATAACCAGTTGATGATTCTCTCTTAGGTTTTTAAGGGCAATTCTTTCTTCCCTGCTTAAGTTATCCCGGTGTGTACTGTTGTCAGTATATATACTGTCATACAATTCCTGTTCCAACAACCTGGTAAATGTATTTATACTTGAGTTAGTGCTTTTAGGGTCAAATTGCCCCTTCCTCCTGAATCTGTCAACTGTGTCTTCTCCTGAGCCAAAGAATTCTTTAAATGACAACTGTCTCTTAAATTTGTATAGATCAACCTGCACAGAGAAGTCATCAGTCCTTTTAGTAGGTATACATTTGAAACCCTTAGTTAACACTCACCTCTCGGGTCTTGTTAACTGATGACTGCTAAGATTGTTAATTATCGCCTCCTCTAGTGTCTCCACCAATACCTGGGGGGTTTGCCCCTGGTGCCTGTGCCTGCCTCTTCTTGTGTGTGGCCTCTTTCACGCCCTTTTTTAAATGCGTGGCCATGCCATAGGTAGATTGGTTGCTTGTCACGTCTGTGCCTGGTGCTACTGCTCCAACAGTGTCATTGTCTATGCTGTTGCCGGAGCTGTCCACTGTTACTAGGGATCTAGGTTTATTGGGGCGAGTACATCTGTTTCTATGTAATGAATGTCTTTCCTCCACTCCCAATAACCATTTATAGAACCTATTATCCTTATATTCAGATGTCACAGATTCCCATATTCTTTCTTTGAAAGCTATCAATTCAGCTTCATATTCATCAAGTTGCTTCTTCATATCTGTCAACCAATCACCCTGTTCCAATTTAGATAAATGTTCCAATTCAAATAACCTGATCTCTTCATCCAGTTATTTTAAAGTGATGCTTGCCTCGTTAATTACTAGCAGGATAAGATCCAGGGAACATTTGTTAAGTATCCCACACCACTTCTTACAGTAATCAAGGTTATTCCTCCCAATCGTAGTGATATTTTTAATTCTAAAACCCTTAGGTTTGAACATCTTGCGGTGATAAGCTCACAAATAACAGCCATGCATCTTAAAGTCCACACTACGTTTCTTATTCAATTTACAGATGAAGATGCCACAAGAATCAGGTTTGAAGAAATAACCATCAAAACAAAGAGAGAACAACCAAATCAGCTATTTAATAAACCTCATGAAGCTTAAGAAGCGTAGTGTGGACTTTAAGATGCATGGCTGTTATTTGTCAGCTTATCTCCGCAAGATGTTCATACCTAAGGGTTTTAGAATAGGAATAACCCTGATTTCTGTAGGAAGTGGTGCAGGATACTTAAAAAATGTTCCCTGGACCTTATCCTGCTAGTAATTAACAAGGCAAGCAGTTTCGCTGGGTGTACGCCGCAGAGTTTCCGGATGCGGCAGAACGGTTCACACGGGATGTAACTTGGGGAGCACTTAAATTGTGGTAAGATGCTTTGTATCTTTATGTCTGAGGATGGTGTATGCCCGAAAACGTTTACATGTATATTCCACAGTAAATTTTTTACCCTAAAACCGGAGAGTGACTTCCTTTCTTGAGGTGCACCCCAGGTGTTGTTAGAGTTGTGTGAGTGCTGGGTTCACCTGGAAGTATATATATATACTGTATATATATATATATATATATATATATATATACACACACATATATATATATATATATATATATACAGCATATATATATATATATATATAGATATATATATATATATATATATATATACACACACACACATATACATACACTTTGAGCCCTTTCCCTCAAAACTTGAAAAAATCATTTTTAGTCCATTTAAACATTTTTTTTTTTAATTTGTTTTTTAATTTTAAAATTCAACAAATAACATGCATCATATATGAACCAGTGAGATAAAACAATAGTACAATACAGAAATGCGAGGCAAATTGGTTAATGCTTACAACTCCTGAGTGACAGGAGGCCTGTCCATAACCTCACAAAAGTTACAAAAGAACACGGAGGGTTAACTGCACCCCAATAGGTCGTTTCTCAGCCACAAGTGGCCAACATCATTTGCAAAGTCATGTTCCGTTAAAACTCCGTACATTTAGAGAGATCTCAATGAGGAATAAGGCATCGCTGCTTATAAACAAGAAACTGTAGAGTTATGATAAAACCTAGAGCATTAGTCTAAACCTATATGGTTTTAATCTAAAAAGATAGAAAACAATATCATCTTAAAATAAAGAAAGTATCTCTCAAATCAGATTATAGCTCATTGTAGTTATTTGGGCGAATGCAATTAAACTTCTTAAATAGGGTTAATAGGGGGGGATTAGCCTTTGCACTAGATGGAAAAGGTCAGTTATGGGTCTCAAGTACCCATTTAAACATTTTATAATTTGTTTTTCTATGTATTTGATATAAATATTTTAAATTTTTTAATGTTTTTCAGTAGTGAAGGATGTAAAATATTCAAAACTATCTTTGGGTATAGTGCTCTAGGTCTTATACAGTGTCGGGTCAGCAAACAAACAATAAATGTTATTTTTCTTTATTTTCTAAGCATATGGGGATAAAAAGGTACGACATGTGAAGTCTTCAAGTTACCATGCATCAGGTTTTGCTCTCACATTAACATTTTACTTTCAACTTATAATATGTGCGCTAACCCATGCATGTTAAAAGTTTACTTTGAGCACAGTTAGCACGCAAGCAAAAAAATTCAATAGCGCACCACTTATAATCTGGCTCACAATCGCCTAGATTTAGAGTTCTGCGTTAGCCATCAAAAGCAGCGTTAAGGGCTCCTAACGCTGCTTTTTACCACCCGCTGGTATTTAGAGTCAGTCAGGAAAGGGTCTAACGCTCACTTTCCAGCCGCGACTTTTCCATACCGCAGATCCCCTTACGCCATTTGCATATCCTATCTTTTCAATGGGATCTTCCTAACACCGTTATTTAGAGTCTTGGCTGAAGTGAGCGTTAGATCTCTAACGACAAGACTCCAGCCGCAGAAAAAACTCAGGAGTTAAGAGCTTTATGGGCTAATGCCGGTTTATAAAGCTCTTAACTACTGTGCTCTAAAGTACACTAACACCCATAAACTACCTATGTACCCCTAAACCAAGGCCCCCCCTCAGTTTATTCATTTGTCGTTAGTCCGTCGGTGAGGAAGGATGGCTCTGCGTCGGCTGCTTCAAGATGGACCCGCTCCGCTCCGGATGGAAGAAGATAGAAGATGCCGCCTGGATGAAGACTTTGGACCCTCTGGAGGACCTCTTCTTGCTGGATAGGATGAAGATTTCGGACCCCCTGGAGGACCTCTTCTTGCTGGATAGGATGAAGACTTCGGACCCTCTGGAGGACCTCTTCTTGCCGGATAGGATGAAGACTTCGGTCCCTCTTCTGGACGGATCAGTGATACCCGGCTGGGTGAATACAAGGTAGGGAGATCTTCAGGGGCTTAGTGTTAGGTTTTTTAAGGGGGGTTTGGGTGGGTTAGATTAGGGGTATGTGGGTGGTGGGTTGTAATGTTGGGGGGGTATTGTATGGGGGTTTTTTAAAGACAAAAGAGCTGATTTCTTTGGGGCATGCCCTGCAAAAAGCCCTTTTAAGGGCTGGTAAGGTAATAGAGCTGTTAACTTTTTATTTTAGAATAGGGTAGGGCATTTTTTTTATTTTGGGGGGCTTTGTTATTTTTTTAGGGGGCTTAGAGTAGGTGTACTTAGTTTAAAATTATTGTAATCTTTTTTTATTTTTTGTAATTTACTGGGGTTTTTTTTGTAATTTAGTGTTTTGTTTTTTTTTGTAATTTAGTTTAGTTGATTTAATTGTAGGTAATTGTAGGTAGTTTATTTAATTAATTTATTGATAGTGTAGTGTTAGGTTTAATTGTAACTTAGGTTAAGATTTATTTTACACGTAATTGTGTAATGATCTTAACTAGGTAGCTATTAAATAGTTAATAACTCTTTAATAGCTATTGTACGTAGTTAAAATAAATACAAAGTTGCCTGTAAAATAAATATAAATCCTAAAATAGCTACAATGTAATTTTTCGTTATATTGTAGCTATATTAGGGTTTATTTTACAGGTAAGTATTTAGCTTTAAATAGGATTAATTTATTTAATAAGAAATAATTTATTTCATTAGATTTAAATTATATTTAACTTAGGGGGGTGTTAGGGTTAGACTTAGATTTAGGGGTTAATACATTTTTTATAGTAGCGGTGAGTTCCGGTCGGCAGATTAGGGGTTAATACTTGAAGTTAGGTGTCAGCGATGTTAGTGAGGGCAGATTAGGGGTTAATAAAATGTATTATAGGGTTTGCGAGGCGGGAGTGAGGCGTTTTAGGGGTTAATACATTTATTATAGTGGTGACGAGATCCGGTCGGAAGATTAGGGGTTAATAAATGTAGGTAAGGTAGCAGCGACATTGGGGGGCAGATTAGGGGTTAATAAATATAATGTAGGTGTCGGCGACGTTGGGGGCAGAAGATTAGTGTTTCATAGGGATAACGTAGGTTGTGGCGGTGTCCGGAGCGGCAGATTAGGGGTTAATAGTATAATCCAGGTGTCAGCTATAGCGGGGGCGGAAGATTAGGGGTTAATAAGTGTAAGGTTAGGGGTGTTTAGACTCTGGGTTCATGTTAGGGTGTTAGGTGCAGACTTAGAAACTGTTTCCCCATAGGAAACAATGGGGCTGCGTTATTAGCTGAACGCTCCTTTTTTTGCAGGTGTTTTTTTTAGTGAAAAAATAGATAGGAGCGCTAAAAGCTAAAGGTGCTAAATGTATTAATGTGATATTTATTAGAAAAAGAAATAAACAAAATAGATGTATGTCTAAAGAAACATAGATTTATTCACATTATGTGATATAAAATTGTAAAAACGGACGTCTCCGTAAATAAAAACAATTTCTACAATAAAGTTGCCATCATTTGATATTAGAATAGACTTGCAATATAAAGTTCAGTCCAAATCCGCACTTAACTTTTAAATCGGGAGTTGGTTTGTTAGCAAGGCAGGGGCTTACCCAAACGAGTGCACAGTCAGTCTGCTCCGTGATTCGTTGTACGGCCGTAATGACGTCACTATTGGGGGGCGCTGTCCCTGAAAACACTTACTGATGGTGTAAGTGCGATGTTAGTAGGTTACACTGTTTCTTGGCTTCTTTTGCTCCAATGCAGCGTTCAAATGAAGAGAATAATCCTGCACTTAGTGCCAAATAGCACGCAGGATAACCAATCCAAAAGTGTGGTATCAAGTGGTGTCCAGAGTTGACCCGTTACAGGTCTAGCGGCAAGTTGGAAATGGCTAACAGTGTTAGCAGGTAGCTTTGGTTTATCCCAAATCCAAGAACGTAGTAGGAGTAATGTCCAGAGGTGACCCGTTACGGTCTAGTGGTAAAACCAGAAATGGCTAACAGTGTTAGCAGTATGGCTCACTTTTAAATGGCAAGTATTAGCTTAGGTGTAGTTGCAGTACATCAACGCGTTTCTCCCTCTGCAGGGCTTTTTCAAGATGACTGGTCTGCAACAGGTGTATCTTCTTTTAATGGTGTAGCTTGCTTCCCATTGGTCAAATTTTACCTGGGAGATTGAAGCTGAGGCGGTCTTTGATTTTAAGGTAGTCATATTTTTAAAGGTGGTATTGGCAACAATAGGTTAAGGCAACTAATATATAAAAAATATATATATACATACAATCTTAGGGAGATTTACAATTGGTGTTCCTACTCCCTAAAAAGGGTTTCTTAGTTAAAACAGAATATTTGTATATAGAACATGAGAAATAGTAATAAAACAAAAAAGGAAAAAAGAGAAAAAAGAAAGAAAAAAAGAGGTCACAAAGTCAGAAAAAAGAAAAGAATGCAAACAAGGGGGAGAGTCAAAAAATATATATAATAGGAGAGAGTATCAATAGAACCTGCTAAATAATATGATGTTGTGTTTATTTGTGTAGACTAATTTTTAGTCAAATAAAAAAGGAGAAATGTCTAACTCAGAGTTCAGACCGGCAGGGAACAAGGTGTTATATTTATAGATCAATTCTGCTTCTTTGATTTTTAGAGCTTTCTCTATATTGCCTCCCCTCCAGTTTTGTTTCACCTGTATTATTCCCCAATAACTCAGATCTTTGGTATTACCTTTGTGTATTGATTTGAAATGCTTATATAGGTTGGTGTCTACCATTCCTTTCTCAATGCATAATAAATGCTCCCTGATCCTATCTCTGATCATTCGTTTGGTCTCCCCAAAATATATCAGATTGCATGTGCACCTCAAAATGTAGATTACTCCTTTTGTGGTACATCTAATACAATCCTTAATCGTAATTTCTTTATTTGATTTTGGGATATGTATTATTTTTCTCTTATCACTATGCTTGCAAGCCTTGCAAGAATAGCAGGGAAAAAAACCTGATATTGTCCCTCCTTGTAGATCTTTCTGTGTAAGGGTCGGTTTTTTAGTTGTTCTTGTACGTGTGCTAGGTGCAAGTAGTGTTTTGAAATTTCTAGTTTTTCTAAAAATCAGTCTTGGTTTCTGTGGGAGTGAGTCTCCAACTATAGGGTCAGCTTTTAATATGGACCAGTGTTTGTTGAGAATTTTTCGCATAATTCTATGATCTTCATTGTATTCAGTTATGAATGGAACATTAATTATTTCAGAGTCATTATTGGTGGGTTTTTGTTTATATGAGAGGAGGCTCTTTCTGTCTGTGTTCCTTGCTCTTACCACAGCTTTATTTATGACCTCATCATCATAGCCTCTATCTTTGAATTTATCAATCAGGGATTCTATTTGATTCTCAAAGTCTGAGATCCTGGAGCAGTTCTTCCTTACTCTTAAGCTTTGGGCCCACTGGAATGTTATCGATCCATTGCTGAAGATGACAAGCTTTGTGAATGAATAAAGTTGTTACAGTTTACCTCTTTGAAATGTGTCCTTAGTCTCTAATTGCTGTTTATTACCAGTATTTCTAAATCTAGAAAAAACTACCCTATCTTTACTATGGTTAAATGTAAAATTGAGCCTTTGTCATTCGAATTTATATCAGAAATAGTTTTAACAGCTCAGATTCGGACCCCTTCCATATTAATAATACGTCATCTATGTAACGTCTATAGAGCACGAGGTTCGCACCATAGTCACCCCAACTGGAAGAAGGACTCTTCCCAGTTACCAACGAATAAGTTGGCGTAACTTGGTGCGAACCTCGTGCCCATAGCCGTACCCTCTATTTGTAAATAGAATTTATTGTTATACATAAAGTAATTGTTTTTTAAGATAAATGAGATACTTTTTAACAGAAATTCCTTTTTGTTCTGATTTTAGTTCCACGTCTCTATCTAGATATTGTTTGATTGCTGTGACTCCTTTCTCATGATCAATTACTGGTGTATAGGGACGTAATATCTCCAGTCACTAAAATAAAGTTATCCTCCCAATTAACTTGTTCTAAGATGTTAAGTAACCTGAGTCGAATCTCTCAGATATGAGTCCAAAACCCCTTACATATTTTTGTAGGAATGTGTCCACATATTGTGAGAGGTTAGAGGAGAGCGACCCTATGCCTGAGATAATAGGTCTCCCAGGAGGTTGGGAAAGATTCTTATGTATTTTTGGGAGGAAGTTGAATACCGGGACCCTAGGGTAATTGGGGTCCAGGTATTCTACCTCTTTTTCATTTAGTATTCCTACATCTCTACCTTCTCTTATCAGTTTTTTAAGTAATGCAGCAAACTTATTCGTGGGGTTAAGATCAAGTTTTTTGTATGTTCAATGTCTCCTAAAAGTCTTAGGGCCTCTGTTTCATAAGTAGGTGGTATCCATTACTACAATCCCGCCGCCCTTGTCAACCATTTGAACAAATGGTACTAAAAGATCTGGAAAAATAGCAAACTTCAAAATTTCTTAAAACAAATATGACAAAAAAAGAGACCCTAATTCTAGAAAATTTAAAAAAGAATCAAAAAGTAACCATTAAGCCCGCCGACAAGGGCGGCGGGATTGTAGTAATGGATACCACCTACTATGAAACAGAGGCCTAAGACTTTTAGGAGACATTAGAACATACAAAAAACTTGATCTTAACCCCACGAATAAGTTTGCTGCATTACTTAAAAAACTGATAAGAGAAGGTAGAGATGTAGGAATACTAAATGAAAAAGAGGTAGAATACCTGGACCCCAATTACCCTAGGGTCCCGGTATTCTACTTCCTCCCAAAAATACATAAGAATCTTTCCCAACCTCCTGGGAGACCTATTATCTCAGGCATAGGGTCGCTCTCCTCTAACCTCTCACAATATGTGGACACATTCCTACAAAAATATGTAAGGGGTTTGGACTCATATCTGAGAGATTCGACTCAGGTACTTAACATCTTAGAACAAGTTAATTGGGAGGATAACTTTATTTTAGTGACTGGAGATATTACGTCCCTATACACAGTAATTGATCATGAGAAGGAGTCACAGCAATCAAACAATATCTAGATAGAGACGTGGAACTAAAATCAGAACAAAAAGAATTTCTGTTAAAAAGTATCTCATTTATCTTAAAAAACAATTACTTTATGTATAACAATAAATTCTATTTACAAATAGAGGGTACGGCTATGGGCACGAGGTTCGCACCAAGTTACGCCAACTTATTCGTTGGTAACTGGGAAGAGTCCTTCTTCCAGTTGGGTGACTATGGTGCGAACCTCGTGCTCTATAGACGTTACATAGATGACGTATTATTAATATGGAAGGGGTCCGAATCTGAGCTGTTAAAACTATTTTCTGATATAAATTCGAATGACAAAGGGCTCAATTTTACATTTAACCATAGTAAAGATAGGGTAGTTTTTCTAGATTTAGAAATACTGGTAATAAACAGCAATTTAGAGACTAAGACACATTTCAAAGAGGTAAACTGTAACAACTTTATTCATTCACAAAGCTGTCATCTTCAGCAATGGATAGATAACATTCCAGTGGGCCAAAGCTTAAGAGTAAGGAAGAATGCTCCAGGATCTCAGACTTTGAGAATCAAATAGAATCCCTGATTGATAAATTCAAAGATAGAGGCTATGATGATGAGGTCATAAATAAAGCTGTGGTAAGAGCAAGGAACACAGACAGAAAGAGCCTCCTCTCATATAAACAAAAACCCACCAATAATGACTCTGAAAACAGCAGGTATGAAGCAGCAGTCTAAAGGCCGCTGCTCCATAACCCTGTCCCGCCTGCCTCTGAGCAGGTGGATAGACATCGCCGAATTAAACCCGATCGAGTACGATCGGGTTGATTGAAACCCCCTACTGGTGGCTGATTGGCCTCCGAGTCTGCAGGGGGCGGTGTTGCACCAGCAGCTCACAAGAGCTGCTGGTGTAATGCTCAATAAGGAGAGCGTATTGCTCTCCACATTCAGCGATGTCTGTCTAACCTGATCCACAGGGAGATTATACCTTCTGCTTATCCCCAGGCTTTTTTTAACAGAAATGTGGAACGCTACAGAAAATGTTATATATATACAGTGCTTTTTTGGTAAAAAGAAAAGGTGCAGCCCCTCTTGTGAAAACTAGAGTATTTACAAGATAATTACAAATATTACCTCTTATGAGTTGGCAGAGGAGGGGGTACTCAGTACCGGTGAGTACCCCCCCAAAAAAAGTCCTATATATATATATATATATATGTGTGTGTGTGTATGTGTGTGTGAGAGACATTATTTAAGAGTGATATATTTGATATACACAAATAGCAACTACTAGAAAATATCAAATCATTAAATATTATCACAAATAGAGAGCATATGACAAATGATATAATATAGGCAAGGGATTTTGCAATTATTCAGTTTTATTTAGTTACAACTAAGCTAAACCAAACCATATATTATTATAGTGCTATACTTTTCACAATAGAAGGAACAGCTAGTCTAAAGAAGGTGATTGGCAAAAGTCGTAACTGTTTAAAATGTAAACAGAATTAATCATTTCTATATGTAAATTGTTGTATGTAAAACATGTCTGTCTGTTCTCATGATTATCTTTCCAAGTAAGAACCATATTTTCCACTTGGAAAATAAAATACTTTACATGTATTATGTTTTGACATTGATTTAGATATTAATAGTTTTTCAGGATATATCTAAAACAGGGATGAATTAGGTATAATTACTCATCTGTAGGTGCCACAGGAGATACAACCCCCTACACAAGTTAAAGCAATAATGGAAAGCTTTATTCAATCTTAATGGAAATCTATTACATTTTAGATTTTTCAATTTACTTTCATATGGAACAAGCTGAATAGGACCAGATTTAAAATGTAAGCTAATTGTACTAGCAGGAAATATAAAAATAGTCTACTGAAAATGAACAGTAGATACAGTGGGTATTGAAAAGAATTACCCCCCCTTGAAAATAATCACATTTTGTTGCTTTGCAGCCTGACATAAAGACAGACACAGTTTTTGTTTATCCAGTTTTAATTACTCAGTGCAACTTATAACATCCAAGTGAAAGATATAACACCAACATGTCAGGCAAAATAAAGACAATTCAAAAACAGATCGTTGAGTTGAAAAAGGATCACCCCCCTTTTAAAATTACTTGTAAACTAAATCAGGTGTAGCTAATCATCTTCTCAACAGCACACACAAAGCCATTTGACCTTCCACTGTGATCAGCTGTGGGCATATTGATTAGCTCAGCATCTCATTCCCTGGTAGTGCAACTGAAGCAAACAGTCAACTATGGATGGCAAGGCACTGTCAAAAGATCTCCAGGATAATGTTGTGGACAGGCACAAGTCAGTAGATGGATACAAGAAAATATCAAAGGCTTTATCAATCCTAGAAGCACAGTAAATTATATTATTAAGAAGTAGAAGGTATTTGGTACAACACAGACCCTCTCTAGATCAGGACATCACTCCAGACTGGATGAAAGAGCCAGCAGGAAATTGGTCAGAGAGGCTACCAAGAGGTCCACAGCAACTCTGAAGCAGTTGCAGGAATTTATGACAAAGAGTGGTTATTGTGTGCATGTGACAACAATATCACAAATTATCCACAAAATGTGGCTTTGAATGGGAGGGTTGCAAGAAAAAAGCCACTCCTCTAGAAAGACACATGCAGTCACGACTGGAGCTTTGCCATAACACACCTAGGAGATTCTGAGGCCATATGGAACAGGGTGTTATGGTTGGATGAGACTAAAATTGAATTATTTGGCCTCAACAACAAACAATATGTCTGGAGGAAATCCAATACACCATCAAAATAATACCATATCTACAGTAAAGCATGGAGGTGTTTCTCTGCAGCAGGCACTGGAGCATTTGTCAGGATAGAAGGAATAATGCATGGAGCCAAAATTCCATCAAATTATTGAGGAAAATCTGCTACCCTCTGCAAGGAAGTTGTCAATGGAAAGAAGTTTTACCTTTCAACATGACAATGACTCAAAGCACACAGCAAAAATTATCACACTGTGGTTGAATGAGAACAAGGTGACTGCCCCTGCATGGCCTAGTCAGAGCCCAGACTTAAACCCCATTGAATATCTTTGGCATGACTTAAAGACTGCAGTCCAAAAAACGGTCACCATCAAATGTAACTGGAGCAGTTCTGCAAAGAAGAGTGGGCAAATATTGCACAGTCTAGGGGGAAGATGGATGCTGCAATCTACCCCCATAGTTTCCTGGAAACAGAGTTAAGAAGCAGCGGTCGTAAGACTGCTGCTCCTTAACTCATCCCCCACCACTGATGCGGCGGATAGCAATTATCCCAATCGGATATGATCGAATGATTGACACTCCCTGTAATGGCCACGAATCTGTGTGGCATGGCACAAGCATTTCACTAGGAATGCTTGTGCAATGTTAAATGCCGACAGCGTATGCTGTCGTCATTTAGTGGTTGGGGCGGACATGATCCGCTACAGCGGATCATGTCTGTCTGACATTTAGTAAATCGGCCCCTTGATGTGCAAAGTTAGTAGATACATATCCCAACAGACTAAAGGCTATAATTAAAGCAAAAGGTGGTTCAAAAAAATACTGACACAAGGGGGTGATCCTTTTTCATACTCAGTGATTCTGTTTTTGAATTGTCTTTATTTTTGCCTGACATGTTGGTGTTATATCTTTCACTTGGATGTTATAAGCTGCACTGAGTAATTACAACTGGATAAACAAAAACTGTGTCTGTCTTTATTTCAGGCTGCAAAACAACAAAATCGGATTATTTTCAAGGGGGTTATAGTTTTCAATACCCACTGTATGTCCAGGATAATTTTTATTTTGCTCATTTAGCACAGCATCTAGTTCATGGTGTCCTTTTTCTAGATGAATGCAGGTTCTTGCCAAAATAATAACATTGTGGGAGATAATAATAAAAATAATAATAATAATAATAATAATATAAAATAATAATTTCAATGGCAAATTATCTTGAGGGACAGTTAACACCAGAATTCTTGTTGTTTAAAAAGATAGATAATCCCTTTATTACCCATTCCCCAGCTTGGCATAACCAACACAGTTATAATAATACACGTTTTACCTCTGTGATTACTTTGTATCGAAGCCTCTGCAAACTGCCCCCTTATTTCAGTTCTTTTGACAGACTTGCATTTTAGCCAATCAGTGCTTACTCCTAGGTAACTTCACATGCATGAGCTCAATGTTATCTATATGACACACATGAACTAACACCCTTTAGTGATGAAAAACTGTTCAAAATGCATTCAAAATTCAGAGGCGGCTTTCATGTTCTAAGAAATTAGCATATGAGCCTACTAGGTTTAGCTTACAACTAAGAATACCAAGAGAACAAACCAAATTTGGTGATAAAAATAAATTGGAAAGTTGTTTAAAATTACGTGCCCTATTTGAATCCTGAAAGTTTATTTTGGACTTGAATGTCCCTTTAATCACAATCTCATCTCAATATGTAGTATAGATATTTAATATAGATTAAAACAATCATTATAGGCCATGTTTACATTGGTAGTGTTACTTATTTTTGGATGGCTAATAGTCGATAAATATCTAATGAAAAATATACCACAATTCCCCCCAGATTATATGCATGGCAGATTTCATTGAGTTGTTAGCCAAAATACAATATTAGAATTCCACTTAAATGATATTAAAGGGACATGAAACCAAATTTTTCTTTCTGATTCAGAGAAAGATTACAATTTAAAAAAAAAATTGTTTTCCAATTTACTTCTATTATCACATTTGCATCGTTCTCATTTTTTTTTTTTTCAATAGATATCTAGATAGTTAGTGTTCACATCTGGAACACTGCATGACAGGAAGTAGTGCTGCAATCTAGTGCTCTTCCTAATATATAACATTGTTGCTATTAAATGTAAAAGTCAAAATGCCCTTTACAACTAGGTTGCAGGCTTGCATCAGTGATCCTTCTCTGAAAAGGCCCTAAAGTTACTTATGCAGCTCTATAAATAGGGGTCTTGGTAACTATGTTGCATAATTGTATATATAAAAGGTTCCTATAAAATCTAGATATAACATATATTAATTCCTGAAATAAAATATCAAGGTAATAAATAATTCATTATTGTTTGTTTAGTATTTATAAATATATTTGCATGTCTATTAAGGCTGAGTTGATCACAGGTGAAGGTGGCATGTGCAAAACATGTCTTAGGTTAGAGGTACTAAGCAACATAGGGCTTGTTTCCATTGAGTCATTAAAAAATGGAGCCGTAAACTACCGAAGTGCCTGACAGCTAAAAGTAGTTTACAGCTACAGTTGTATGCAAACGTTTAGGCTCCCCTGACAATTTCCATGATTTTCATTTATAAATAAGTTGGTGTTTGGATCAGCAATTTCATTTGATCTATCAAATAACTGAAGGACACAGTAATATTTCAGTATTGAAATGAGGTTTATTGGTTAGCAGAAAATGTGCAATATGCATCAAAACTAAATTAGACAGGTGCATAAATTTGGGCACCCCAAAAGAAATATCCCATCAATATTTAGTAGAGCCTCCTTTAGCAGAAATAACAGCCTCTAGATGCTTCCTATAGCCTGCAATGAGTGTCCTGATTCTGAATGAAGGTATTTTGGACCATTCCTCCTTGCAAAAATCTCCAGTTCAGTTAGGTTTGATGGTTGCCGAGCTATGGACAGCCCACTTCAAATCACCCCAACAGATTTTCAATGATATTCAGGTCTGGGGACTGGGATGGCCATTCCAGAACATTGTACTTGTTCCTCTGCATAAATGCCAGATAGATTTTGAGCAGTGTTTTTGGTCGCTGTCTTGTTAAAATATCCAGCCTCTGCGTAACTTCAACTTTGTGACTGATTCCTCAACATTATTTTCAGGTATCTGCTGATATTGAGTGGAAACCTTCCACCCTCAACTTTAACAAGATTCCCAGTACTGGCACTGGCCCCACAGCATGATGCAACATCCACCAAATTTTACTGTGGCTAGCAAGTGTTTGTCTTGGAACCCTGTGTTCTTTTGCCGCAATGCATAACACCCCTTGTTATGACCAAATAACTCAATCTTTGTTTCATCAGTCCACAGCACCTTCTTCCAAAATGAAGCTGGCTTGTCCAAATGTGTGTTTGCATACCTCAAGCGACTCTGTGGCGTGTGTGCAGAAAAGGCTTCTTCCGCATCACTCTCCCATACGCTAAATTGTTGAACGATGCACGGTGACACCATCTGCAGCAAGATGATTTTGTAGGTCTTTGGAGGTGGTCTATGGGCTGTTTTTGACCATTCTCACCATCCTTTGCCTTTGCCTCTCTGATATTTTACTTCTGGGCTTAACAAGAACTGTGTCTGTGGTCTTCCATTTCCTTACTATGTTCCTCACAGTGGACACTGACAGCTTAAATCTATGCTATAGCTTTTTGTAGCCTTCCCCTAAACCATAATGTTGAACAATCTTTGCTTTCAGGTCATTTGAGAGTTGTTTTGAGGCCCCCATGTTGCCACTTTTCAGAGGAGAGTCAAAGAGAACGACAACTTGCAATAGGCTTCGTAAATACCTTTTCTCATGATTGGATGCAGCTGTCTATGAAGTTCAAGGCTTTATGGGCCCCACCAAACCAATTGTGTGTTCCAATTAATCAGTGCTAGGTAGTTACAGGTATTCAAATCAACAAAATGACAAGGGTGCCCAAATTTATGTACCTGTCTAATTTCGTTTTGATGCATATTGCACATTTTCTGTTAATCCAATAAACCTCATTTCACTACTGAAATATTACTGTTTCCTTCAGTTATTTGTTAGAACAAAATGAAATTGCTGATCCCAAACACCCAATTATTTATAAATGAAAATCATGCAAATTTTTATACGACCTGTAAAGTACCAGGTTTCTATTGAAATATTATGCAGTTGATCTTCCGTGTTTGTGTAATTTAACTTTGTGTTAACGCTTTCATCCATTGACAGATTTCTCGAAATCACACCTTAAAAAGTTTGTTGCTATGGAACTCGACCTAACACTATATAACGTTTAATGCCTGCGCTCCTTACCTGTGATTGCCTCTAGAGAGAAAGACACAGGAGTTATGTTGTCAAAAATAAAAAATACAAGATATGAAAAAAATAAATATTTGAGGAATAACTTTTTTTTTTCTATTTAGTTTTTAAATGTATTAATATATGTAATATTTATTGCTGCCCTAGGCATAGGTCTAGTTGGGAATTATGGAGATATGTGCTTGATTATATTTTTATATGTAAGTATATATTGATATTTAAATAGGAACATAACTCCACCTAGTCCTATTCCTGGGCCAGCGATAAATATTACATATAACAATACATTTCTAAAGTGAAACACTTGTATTGTTTGCAAACTTTAATATCTCAATGGGAACTACTTCTCAAGAAGCTTATATTTCCTCTTTTACACCTAGTTCAGTATGCCATAATGTTTGAAACCTTCTTGACAGCTTCCAACATTGTTTTACCTGTTAGCCCATACTCAGAGACACTAATTTTCTTCTAAAATGTATGGCAAAGTGTTCCTTCGTGTTTATTTCTATAGTTGACATAGCTAGTTTTCTCATGAAAGCCATCACTTAGGACATGCCATAACAATGGGCTGAGCCTGCAAGTAAAGCAGAGCCTACTAATTGTTATTTATGTTAGGTATTTAAATGTTAATTGTGGCTGTGGAGTTAAATAAACATAAACAGCTATTTCACGTACAAATCTCTCCCTCATATCCTCCTGGGAGATAATCATTACGATTGTGTTCTCTTTTCTACAAAGAAAATGTTTGTTACTCATATTTTCAGTATAGGTGGGGATACAACAGGCAAAAGTAACTACTTCAAATAACAAATAAAGGTAAATGAGCCTGTCTGCAAACAATTAAATAAACTCCAGCAGGTAAGATGCACCATTTTGAACACATTGAAAAGTATAATACAATGTCCCTTTAAAACTGTGTCTCAAAATTGCTACCAACAATGTAAAACTAGTCAATAATTAACAAATTAAGCATGAAATACAATAGGTTATATATACCTTAATATGCTTTATTCATATGCTTTATTTTATTATTTTATATTTATTATTTATTTTTGTAAACAGTATTTCAATTGAGAAACCGCTCAAGTAAATTAATTAATTAGCATTTAACATAAATCTCATTCGGCTAGATAACGAGCCTTTTTTTTTTTTTAACGCTACCTTAAGGCAAGGCTGGTATTACAGGGTTTTTTTAACCCGGCGTTAGCCACAAAAAAAGTGAGCGTAGATCAGAATTTAGCTCCCACATCTCACTGTAACACCAGCGCTGCTTACGGTAGCGGTAAGCTGGCTAAACGTGCTCGTGCATGATTTCCCCATAGGGAGCAATGGGGCAGAGCTGGCTGAAAAAAAACCTACACCTGCAAAAAAGCAGTGGTCAGCTCCTAACGCAGCCCCATTGTTTCCTATGGGAAACCAAATTTATGTCTACACCTAACACCCTAACATGAACCCCGAGTCTAAACACCCTTAATCTTACACTTATTAACCCCTAATCTGCCGTCCCCGACATCGTCGCCACCTGCATTATAATTATTAACCCCTACTCTGCCGCTCCGGACACCGCCGCCACCTACATTATACTTATGAACCCCTAATCTGCTGCCCCCAACATCGTCGAACCCTACATTATATTTATTAACCCCTAATCTGCCCCCCCCAACGTCGCCGCAACCTAACTACATTTATTAACCCCTAATCTGCCGCCGCCAACGTCGCTGCCACTATAATAAAGTTATTAACCCCTAAACCTAAGTCTAACCCTAACCCTAACACCCCCCTAACTTAAATATAATTTAAATAAATCTAAATAAAATAACTACAATGAAATAAATAATTCCTATTTAAAACTAAATACTTACCTATAAAATAAACCATAAGATAGCTACAATATAATTAATAATTACATTGTAGCTATTTTAGGATTTATTTTTATTTTACAGGCAAGTTTGTATTTATTTTAAACTAGGTAGAATAGTTATTAAATAGTTATTAACTATTTAATAACTACCTAGCTAAAATAAATACAAAAGTACCTGTAAAATAAAACCTAACATAAGTTACAATTACACCTAACACTACACTATAATTAAATGAATTACCTAAACTACCTACAATTAAATACAATTAAATTAATTAAACTAAAGTACGAAAAACAACAAACACTAAGTTACAGAAAATAAAAAAATAATTACAAAAGTTTTAAACTAATTACACCTACTCTAATCCCCCTAATAAAATAAAAAGCCCCCCAAAATAAAAAAATTCCCTACCCTATACTAAATTACAAATAGCCCTTAAAAGGGACTTTTGCAGGCATTGCCCCAAGTAATCAGCTCTTTTACATGGAAAAAAAATACAATACCCCCCCAACAACATTAAAACCCACCAGCCACACAACCAACCCTACTCTAAAACCCACCCAATAACCCCCTTAAAAAAAACTAACACTACCCACTTGAAGATCTCCCTACCTTGAGCCATCTTCACCCAGCCGGGCACAAGTGGTCCTCCAAGAGGGGCAGAAGTCTTCATCCGATCAGCAGAAGAGGACATCCAGACCGGCAGAATTTCTTCACCCAGCGGGCATCTTCTATCTTCTTCCATCCGGAGCGGAGCGGGGTCCATCTTGAAGACATCCGACGTGGAGCATCCTCTTCCATCCGATGGCGACTGAAGAATGAAGGTTCCTTTAAGTGACATCATCCAAGATGGCGTCCCTTCAATTCCGATTGGGCTGATAGAGTCCTATCAGCCAATCGGAATTGAAGGTAGGAAAAATCCTATTGGCTGATGCAATCAGCCAATAGAATTGAAGTTCAATCCTATTGGCTGATCCAATCAGCCAAAAGGATTGAGCTTGCATTCTATTGGCTGTTCCAATCAGCCAATAGAATGCGAGCTCAATTCTATTGGCTGATTGCATCAGTTCAATTGGATTTTCCCTACCTTAATTCCGATTGGCTTATAGTATTCTATCAGTCAATCGGAATTGAAGGGACGCATCTTGGATGACGTCACTTAAAAAAACCTTCATTCTTCAGTCGCCATCGGATGTCTTCAAGATGGACCCGCTCCGGATGGCAGAAGATTGAAGATGCCGCCTGGATGAAGACTTCTGCGGTCTGGGTGTCCTCTTCTGGCCGGATCAGATGAAGGACTTCTGCCCCTCTGGAGGTCCACTTGTGCCCGGCTGGGTGAAGATGTCTCAAGGTAGGGAGATCTTCAAGGGGGTAGTGTTAGGTTTTATTAAGGGGGGATTGGGTGGGTTTTAGAGTAGGGTTGGGTGTGTGGGTGGTGGGTTTTAATGTTGGGGGGGTATTTTTTTTTTTCCAGGTAAAAGAGCTGATTACTTTGGGGCAATGCCCCGCAAAAGGCACTTTTAAGGGCTATTTGTAATTTAGTATAGGGTAGGGAATTGTTTTATTTTGGGGGGCTTTTTTATTTTATTAGGGGGATTAGATTAGGTGTAATTAGTTTAAAAAACTTGTAATTATTTTTTTATTTTCTGTATGTAGTGTTTGTTGTTTTTCGTACTTTAGTTTATTTAATTTGATTGTATTTAATTGTAGGTAGTTTAGGAATTAATTTAATTATAGTGTAGTGTTAGGTGTAATTGTAACTTAGGTTAGGATTTATTTTACAGGTAAATTTGTCTTTATTTTAACTAGGTAGTTATTAAATAGTTAATAACTATTTAATAACTATTGTACCTAGTTAAAATAAATACAAACTTGCCTGTAAAATAAATATAAACCCTAAGCTAGCTACAATGTAACTTGTAGCTATATTATGGTTTATTTTATATGTAAGTATTTAGTTTTAAATAGTAATAATTTATTTAATTGTAGTAATTTTATTTAGTTTTAATAAAATTATATTTAAGTTAAGGGGGGGTTAGACTTAGGGTTAGACTTAGGTTTAGGGGTTAATAAATTTAATATAGTAGCTGCGTTAATAAATGTAGATAGGTGTCGGCGATTTTAGGGACGGCAGATCAGGGGTTAATAAAATGTAACTAGTGTTTGCAAGGCGGGAGTGCAGCGTTTTTGGGGTTAATATATTTATTAAAGTGGCGGCGATGTCCGGTCGGCAGATTAGGGGTTAAATAATTTATTTAAGTGTTTCCGATGTGGGGGGGGGGCTCGGTTTAGGGGTTAATAGGTAGTTTATGGGTGTTAGTGTACTTTGTAGCACTTTAGTTAAGAGTTTTATGTTACGGCGTTAGCCCATAAAACTCTTAGCTACTGACTTTTAAATACGGTAGGAGTCTTGACAGGAGAGGGTGTACCGCTCACTTCTTCCAAGACTCGTAATACCGGCGTTAGGCAAATCCCATTAAAAAGATAGGATACGCAATTGACATAAGGGGATTTGCGGTAAGCTCGAGACGCAGAATAAAAGTGAGCGGTAACACCTGTACCTGCCAAACTCGTAATACCAGCGGGCGTTAAAAAGCAGCGTTGGGACCTCTCAACGCTGCTTTTTAAGGTTAACGCAAGACTCGTAATCTAGCCGATTGAAAGTACTGCAACTATATGTAGGCAGTAACTGACATAGGAGTTGATTTCAATATGTTTAATTTTGTTTATTGGCTCCTGATGCCTTCGTTGACATCTGAGCGATCACAATACAAACAAAAACACAATTTCCAAACTGAAAAAGCTGCCTTGCGTTTGCACTAGTTATCAACAATATAACAGTCAAGTTCAAAAAAAGGGACAGTCAAGTCCAAAAAAAACTTTCATGATTCAAATAGGGCATGTCATTTTAAACATATTTCCTATTTACTTGTATTACCAATTTTGCTTTGTTCTCTTTGTATTCTTACTTGAAAGCTAAACCTAGGAGGTTCATATGCTAGTTTCTTAGACCTTGAAGGCCGCCTCTAATCTAAATGCATTTTGATTTTTTTTCACCACTAGAGGGCATTAGTTCATGTGTTTCATATAGATAACATTAAGCTCATGCACGTGAATTTACCATGGAGTCAGCTCTGATTGGCTAAAATGCAAGACTGTCAAAAGAACTGAAATAAGGGGGCAGTCTGTTTAGGCTTAGATACAAGGTAATTTACAGAGGTAAAACGTGTATAATTATAACTGTGTTGGTTATGCAAAATTGGGGAATTGGTAATTAAGGGATTATCTATCTTTTAAAACAACAAAAATTCTGGTGTTGACTGTCCCTTTAAAAACAAACAAAAAAAACACACAAATTCAACAGTGCACAAGTGGCCTTTTGACATGTTTGTGAGTAATGTATCTTAACACAATATGGATTCATTTTATTATCTTGCACATATATGTACAGGTTATACACATTTAAATGTCAACAGACACCATTTTAGATGTATATATGAATAAAGGTTGCTCTCCTGATTCCCGAAAGCCAAGCATACTTACCTGATACCTGTGTATGCTCACCTTGTTCCTGAAGCTGTGCCTGCTATACCTACCTGGTTTCCCATGACAATCTCACCATCTATAACATTGGGTGTATTGCACAATTCAATATCAGTGTCTACCTACTAAATTATTTTGAAACTAGAAGAGGACTTTAGTGTTCTGCCTTGGGCCTATGTTCAAACTTGTTGTTTTTGTGATTTTCAATTTAAACTACCAACTGTTCTTTTACTTACTGTTCAGTAAAGCTTTCAAAAGACCTTTTTGATCAATGTATTTGTTCCTGCATTTTGAGTTCCACATACCCTAACCACACTATTAAACAAGCCAAAGCACACACAAAATCAGCCCCTTCACAAGTAGAGGCAAACTTATGCAGTGTGACACATCACACATATACCGGCTTTTGTGGGGAGTCCTCCAGAGTTAAACACCTGACATTTCCTTTCTGTCTCCTTGTTAATCCGTCCAGACATACATATGGGACCAGTTGAGTAGATCTGTGTTATGCTGCTCGTTAAGGACCAGAATACCATTGTCCTGGTACAAACTCCAACATATGATGTAGTGAAAAAGTCACTTGGTAACTAAAAATCCTAAAAAGCTAAAATCACATACATACACTGCAGATCAGTTAAAGGGACAGTATAGTATAAATTAAACTTATCATTATTCAGATAGGACTTTTAATTTTAATCAACTTTCGAATTTACTTTTATCATCAAATGTGTTTTTTTTCTCTTGGTATTCTTAGTTTAAACTAAACATAGTAGGCTCATATGCTAATTTCTAAGCCTTTGAAAGCTGCCTCTAATCATAGGCTTTTTAAATCTCTTTTCAACACAAAGAGACAGAAAGTACACGTGGGCCATATACAGTAGATTACACTGTGTTCAGGCACAGGGGGTTATTTAAGATCTAGCACAATACAATGCTAAATTTAAGACAACAGATAATAAACAGTCACAGTCATGTGATCAGGGGGCTGGAAGAAGGTTCCTAGATACAAGGTAATCACAAAGGTAAAAAGTACATTAATATAACTGTGTTGGTTATGCAAAACTGGGGAATGGGTAATAAAAGGATTATCTATCTTTTAAAAACAATAACAATTCTATGGTAGACTGTCCCTTTAAGTTTCAAACTGAGAGGTTTGTGGGCATGGCCTGACACATTTTGCAGGTGTGTCCTGCTTCATCAGAGACTATGAACTAGATAAGTTTTCACCTTTAGCATCAAAATTTGTGCTTCTATGTTTCTCTCATGAAATAAATTAATGAATGCCTTGATGCCATACTTTGACCTATTATTTAAGCATCCTCTTTTATATTCCCATCTTCACCCCTAACCATCTAGATTGTAAGTTCTTTATCTGATAACAAATAAAATTGCTGGCACCGCTATTGTAAAGTTTGCAATCCAATTTTATTTTTTATTAGCACTCTCTAGACTATGACAACACAAATTGCACTCAGTTTACATTATCTGTTTACAGCTTTCACCTTGTCTTGTAAGTTGAAATTGTTGCTTCCTCTGTTAGGCGTAAAGGGCTAGAATGCCCTTTTCATATATTTTAAAACATGTGAAATAAACACATAGAGCTAGCTCCATGTACAAAGCATTGTAAGCTGCTCTGGAGTCCTTGAGGGGCAGGTTCTTACATATGCAACCTGCTTCATTAGACTGCTGCTTCTTACACTCTTTGCCCAAACTCACTCACTCACTCAGGTTAATTGACAGACCCTTCTCTCACGCAACTGGTTAAGCGAGGGAAAGGGTGTGCTTTACATGCTCACTTAAGCTTGCAATGATACATACGGGCAGCAGGGGAACAGGATCCCCTGCCGGTATGCCGCAAAGGTGAACAGGCAACTTTCAAGTTGACAAGCTTGCCAGCTTGCCTTTTAATGCATGGAGCCCATATTTAATAAAAACATATGAATGTTACTAGGGATGGGCGAATGTTTCTAAAAATTTTGATACATTCGTTCGTTCAAATCGAATTTTGAATTTTTATATAACATTCTAACATTCTATATTCGTATTTTTGTTTTCAAATTTTTCAATAAAATTGGAAAATATTTGTTCGAATAATAGAATGTTTAGCTATGTATTCATTCAATTTTGAAATGTAATATTCGAATTCAAATGTGACATTCGAATTTGAATGTAAGATTCAAATTTGAAAATAGTATTTCTAGTCTACAACTGTGTTTAATAAATGTCACATTCAAATTCAAAATTATATTTCTAGTTTAATACTGCTTTTTAAATGTAATATTCAAATTTGAATGTGACATTCGAATTCGAATGTGACATTTCAATTTGAATATTGCATTCAAATTGGAAATAGTATTACTAGTCTAATACTGTGTTTTTTAAATGTAATATTCAAATTCGAATGTGACATTCGAATTCAAAATAATATTTCTAGTTTACAATTGTGTTTAATAAATGTAATATTCGAATGCTACATTCAAATTCGAAATAGTATTTCAAGTCTAATACTGTGTTTTATAAATGTAATATTTGAATGTGACATTCGAATTAGAATGTGACATTCGAATTCAAAATAGTAATTCTAGTCTAATACTGTGTATTATAAATGTAATATTCAAATTCGAATGTGACATTCGAATTTGAATGTGAAATTCAAATTCAAAATAGTATTTCTAGTCTACAATTGTATTTTATAAATGTACTATCTCGAATTTGAATGTGACATTTGAAAACTGTAAATAACATTCCATAATAGAATTTTTAAGAATATTTGTTCTTATCAACATTCTATTATGTAAAATTGAATGTCTACAATAACATTTCGTTTCTAACATTCGAATTTGAGTATAAACACATTCGCCCATCCCTAAATGTTACATATTTATGTTAATTCTAATATTTTATATATAAAAGGTAAAATATATTAAATCCTTAAATAATATAAATTAATAAAGAATTCATAGTTATAAAAATAAAGATATTGTTTAAAACCATAAAGACAAAATAAATGAACTAGTCTGATGTACATATAAATTCAATAATTTAATAAAATATTTTATAACACTGGGTTACAGTTGCTAAGCAACATACTCTGAGAGCCTATTTTTTTTTCTTCTAAAACCTACCAAGTTACTGAAAGTTAATGTAAATAGAGGTAGAGTTATACCTAACACCTCACAAATTTTGTATGGAAATCTAGGTAAAAGCCAATAATCTTTTCACCAGCCTCATGGACTAGTGCTTACAGCTCGGTTTGTACAAGAATATAAACCTCTGCCTCAATGTGCTGCTCTTCTTTGTGTTCCGAACATATACATATAAAGGTAGATAGCTGTGCAAACGACATATCATTTTGCTATATATTATGTCTTAATCCTACTTTTTTTTTATAGTATTTGAAATCACTGCTAAAATGTCTGTTAACTTGAATGTAATATTCTGCTGAAAGTACAGTAGAAGCTCATGAAGATAATTTATAGCAATTTTAAGTACAACAAAAAATGTGTGAGCTCATATTAGCCTGAAAACTTGCAGATACATTACTTCATATTAAAGGTATGAATGCTTGTTTTTGCTGCCAAGTAAAAAAAATGCACTGTAGGTCGTTCTGTATTAGTAAGTCTTCAATAATGAACACTTACATCATTTTTCTTGTTGTCTTTTCATGACAGGCACATCACAAATGCTAAAGTGAGCATACTGTAATAATATATGTGGTTTTTTTTACTTATCTGTCATATCTGATTTATCTCTGAACGACTCTACAGTTTAAATTACACTACAGTAGAGTTTCTTCCAAACCATTAGAAAAATCAAAATTTATGGTCATTCTAATCAATTAGAAAGCCAAGATATTTGTGGTTTTCCAGTGGTTTTGCACTAGTTAATTTTGGACTTTTCCATTTAATTAATTTGACCTTTTGAAATATAATCATGGACTGTTTTGACCACAATATCTTGGATTTTACCACAGCTTTCTTTTTTCAATGTTAAAGTTTTTGCACTTGCTCATCTTCACATGTTAATAAAAAGATAGGCTAAAAGGTTTAAAAAATGCTCATATCACACTTTAAAGAATGAAATGTGCACCCAGCTTAAATAGGATTAAATTATATATCACTTTTTAACTGCACACTTTAATGTATATTGGCCCAGATTACAGGTGGCATGTTAATGATAACAAAAGATGCAATAAGCAGTATCACTGGATCTGCTAACATTAGCATGAAACTTGATCTTACAGTCCATGGTAAATCAGATTTACCAGAGAAGGGTAAGAGTGTCTGACATCGCTCTAGTGCACCCATTACTGTCAATGGATATCGATACCGCACTAAATAGTGCAGATATTAAAAGTTGAAAGTTATAGGTTGGTCTCAAGCAAAAACCCAAATAGCGCTATAAGAATGAGAGTGACTTGAGTATAAGGGTTAAAAAAAGTTTCACAAAACACATTAAAAAACATATTAAAAATAAAGTATTACACTGTATATGTCTAAATATGTGTATGTGTGTATGTATACATGCCTATATCTATGTATACATGTGTATTTATGTGTTTATATGTGTAAATATGTATGTGCACACATACACATACACATACACACACATATATATATATACACATATATACATACAAACATATAAACTGGATAGATAGATAGATAGATAGATAGATAGATAGATAGATAGATAGATAGATAGATAATAGATGATAGATGGATAGATAGACAGATAGATAGAATTATATTTACATTATATCGAATACATTGAAATATGCATATAATTTTTGATAACTTTTAATATGTTTTTGTGTGTTTTTGAACAGAAATATTTTTACACAAAAAATGCTATCTTTTTACTTTTCAACGTGTAATACCAGTGATAATCTAACAGCACTTATATTTTTCATTGAGCACAGTAAGCTCTTAAGAACAATAAAAAAATATTGTGCTACATATGTATGTTTAGTTGTATTTACAGGCATTTGTGGTTGTCTGTGTCCCTATGAGGCTTCCATAGATCCTTGTTTGATAGAGGATTGTATTGGTTGTAGCCAAGGGCGTGTTCTTCTTACTTCTTACAGCGGATTTGTTCTCATCATCAAGTGGCTAAGTGAATTTCCCGGATCTTTAGTTTGACTGTAACAAGGGAGTCGCACAGACTACACACCGCAGATAGAACCGCTCGCCGGTGTATACCATGGATTTGAGTCCTCATCGTCAGTTGATGTGTTATTTTATTCTTGTGATCCTGTGAGTTGCTAATATCACGTGTGCTGTGTCATTAAATTTGTACTCTACACTTGGATCCTGTCCGCGCTTCTCTCCTTGCTTTCTTAGATTTACAGACATTTATACACATATAAAAGCGCATAAAGATATATAAAGACACATATATATATATATATATATATATATATATATATATAAATCATATTTATGCAAAATTCATATTTAATAAAGTGTTTAAATGTGTATGTACTATAAATATTTTAAATTCCAATGTTCTTCACATAGGGGAATATGTTTCTAAGTATTTTTAAATATATATACATTATATATATATATATATTCAACAATATATATATATATATTGTCAGCAGAAAGGAAGAGCACTCCACGGGACTTAGAATTTTAAGCACACTTTAATGTGAATGTTTTCAGACAAACTGTCCGTCCTCAGACAAGTAAGTGTAAACAATAACTTACCCTCCATCATAAATGCATTGTACTGAATGCCGAGAACACGCTCTCCCAGGTTGAACCGCCCCCAACATGACATCACCGCCCCGGGCAACTTTCAAGATATCCCTATGTGGGACCTCCAGGTGAAATTATCCTATATGTCTTGGAATTTTGCTTAAAATCAAATTACTTTCATTTTGAAAAACAATTTTTTTCTGTAACTAAAAGGAACGGCGATGGGGTCCAATGTGGCCCCATCCTATGCAAATCTTTTTATGTCCACCTTTGAAGATGATGATACTGATCTATTTAAGAGAAGAGCGATAATATATTTTATACATACTTCGATGACTTGTTCGTCATCATAAAGAACTAAACTCCTGCAATAATTCTCTAAAGTTCAAGATGCAAACATGATGAACAACAAATTTACTTTTTGGATGTACGATTATATAAAGGGAATGGTAAGATACAATCTACTCTATTCAGAAAACAAACAGATTGTAATGAGTTACTACATTTCTCTAGCTGTCATCCCCCGGCATTAAAACAAGTGCTTCCTAAATCACAGCTGCAAAGAGTGCTTAGAAACAATACTGAGATCTCTAATCGAGATGTGCAGCTGGTGGAAATGGAACAACTATTTCAACAACGGAATTATCCAGTCAAACTTCCGGAACAACAAAGAAAGGAACTTTTGGAGTTCACAAAATGATAAAAAAGAACAAGAACAGGAGAAGAGAATGACTTTCATAACAACCTATACAGGTGACAAAAGAGAACTTGGACAAGCACTTCGAAAACATTGGGATATTCTACATACCAATCCAGGACTACCATTGAAAAACTGCGCAGCGCCACGGATAGGTTTCAAGATATCAAGGTCCCTATGAGATATCTTGGTAAAAACTGAGCCAGTCCATTGTTATTCTAAAGCTACGTGGTTAGACACAAAGAAACCGGGGGTATATTGATGCCTGGGTTGTACTACTTGTGGTGGTTTAATTACAGGGACTGCTTTTTCTCATCCTCACAAAAGAAAAAGCTACAAACGTAAGTTCCGCCTCACATGTATTACCACCCACATTGTATACCTTCTACACTGTACATGTGGACTTTATTATTTGGGGAAGACCTGTGATGACCTCTGGACATGGATAGCCAACCAAAGGTCTAACATCAGGACAGCGATCACTAATGGTACATCATAACAACCAGTGGCTCGCCACTTTCAACAACTGAATCACAAGGTAGCAGATTTAAAGTATACTATCATTGATCATGTCCCTCCTTTAAGTAGAGGGGGTGATCTCAATAGGATTTTACTACAGAAGGAAGCACGTTGGACCTATAATCTGGGAACATTAGTACCAAAAGGACTAAATACTCATTTGGAATGGCAAGCTTTTTTATAGTGCTTTTCCCCTGACTAACAACAACTCTTCTGGAACAGGTTTCAAAGATGGTGTATACAATCCCAATTCTGCATTCATTGAGTGTTTCTCGCTAAATGCTATGAGAGCTTAGAATCCATCCTTTGTGATAAAACTACAAATTTACAGTTCTAACAAGATTATGCAATTAGATATCATGTTCTACCTTTGTTACACTTCTATTAATGCAGGATCAATATATCTGCTTTCCCCCGTTGTCATGACAACAACGATATGTGTTGGGATTTATCTTACCTTATAGCAATTATTAATCGTATTCCCCTTGTTTGCAATTTACCTATATAGAAATTTTCTTTCTATATTTACATATCTAGAGTAGGTAATGGTTGGTCTATAGTGCTAGCGAGTTACACTATGTATTATTTGTTTAAATCGTTTCCATAGTAACCAGTATTATGTATTGGACCTCGATTGGAACATTTTTTTTGCATGTATACTGTGTTTTACACTTCATGTTAGTTATACGATGTACTGTAAATTAGATCAGCTATTTTAAACTTTTGTTAAAGTATATGTAATTTTGTTTTTAGCACGCTGCTTACGCATTGCCCGGGGGGGTTACATCATGTTGGGGGCAGTCCATCCCGGGAGAGCGTGTATACAGTATATATATATATATATATATATCTCAAGTAGAAGAAGGCACTCTCTGGTCTTTACAAGTGTACTTTATTTGAAAAAGCGTGACGTTTCGGGGGACACTCCCTTTCCTCAGGTCTGAAGAAGGCGAGTGTGTCCCCAAAACATCACGCTTTTTCAAATTTCAGAGTGCCTTCTTCTACTTGATATACCTAACCGTTGGCACCCAGGCAGTTGCTATTAAGTTGTGTCAGGAACTGTGGCTCTGGTGCATACACCTTTAATGCTTTCCCATAAATCCTTGCACCTCCTTCTCACACCTGCCAGTTAATTGTTTAGCAGTGTAGCAAATACGTGTAAAACAGAACTAGCTCTATTCTAAACTCTCTCTTTGGGTTATCAGTAGTCTATCCCAGAACAGAATCCACTGGACTGTTCACAGCTACTATTCCCTCATACTCCTGTTTGTGACAGAGTCCGTTTCTACGGAGTGATAACAACTGCATTGCCTCACCAACCTAACAGTTTCTCATGATATCTGCAGCTGTCTCAGCCACAAGCTAACCATTGTAGCTTAACTCAAACCGGAATACTCTCCAAGGACTGTTCATTAATCATAACACTCAGTTCTTGCCAAGTTTATTTACCTGTGCCTCTTGTCAATATTATTAGCACAACCACTGAGATTATCTCCGGATTTCTCGACAAACTTGCAGCTCCTTCCTCTCTCCCCTGCTACCAAGACTGTCACAGTATCAGTGCTTCTGATTAGCTCACGCTCACACATAGAATCAGCGCTTCTGATTGGCTCACGCTCACACACCCTCTCCAGCGATCTCAGCGGAACTTGCTTTGCTGCTCATCAATAGCCAACTCCGATCCAGCTACAGTTGAAGTGAATTCTATCACATGCACATACTCCTGATTCAGGTGTTATTTACTGAGTATTACTCCACACGCTTATAAGGAACTTGTTATATGTCGGAACACACTGAATACAAGTATTACTGTGATCCCTGAATGATTGCTTCTAAGACAGGATTCCTAACACAGACTCCTTCTTCGGGCATTCCCAGCCCAAAACAAAGATACAGGGATTGGTCTATACTCTCTCCTGTAACCAGCAATACCAGGCATCAGCTAGGTACTCCCGATCACTGAACCACAAGTTTTTCACTATACCCTTCTTTGCCTACAGTCTGCAGTTGTGATCCACACCATATTTATCAGCGATCTCACATATTAACTGGCCCATACCATGGATCCAGCAGACCTGCCTAATGTTGTTTACAACCTAACACAAAGGATAGAACAACTCACTCAGGGGTTAAGGGAACTCCAGCAACAAAACGACAGCCTCAGGGCTATAGTAAAAGATAACACCCCTGAACCACAGATCTGCCTGCCAGAGAAATTCTCAGGGGAGAGAAGGGTTTTTCGGCAATTCCAAAATGCTTGTTACCTACTTTTCCAGATGAGACCCAAAACCTACCATAAGGAAAGGATTAAGGTTATGACAGTAATATTATTCCTAACCGGAGAACCTAGGGTATGGGCAGATTCCTTTTTTGAAAATGATGACCCAATATTAGGATCACTCACTGCTTTCTTCACACAAATGGGTCTCCTATACGAGAATACTCAGAAACAACTGACCGCCGAGACCAAATTGCGTGCACTCAAACAAGGCAGGCGTCCAGTCGAAGAATACCTAACCGAGTTCAAGCTCTATGTAAAAGATACCGAATGGAGTGATATCGCCCTCCGCAACCAATATCGTCTAGGGTTCCCTCAAGGACGAAATAGCAAGGATTGAACTCCCAAGGACCCTGGAGGGTCTAATTAATCTCTCTTTCCAGATTGATAGACGACTTTGAGAGAGACGAGCAGAACGCCAATTACTTGATGGCAGTCCTAAATATTACACACCACCAACACCCGGAAAAGAAGTTCCTGTACCTATGGAGATTGGTTTCATGAAAGATCCTCTGCAGACCGAAGAGAGACTCCGCAGGAAACAAAAAAACCTGTGCATGTGCTGTGCATCTCCTTCTCCCTCAGTGAAAGACTGCCCAATCCTCATACATCAGAAAAGAAGTAAATGCCTTCAGAATAACAACTGTCTCACTAATAAGGTCACTAATATAGCTTACTGTACCTTATCTCTGTCTCTACAGTGGGATCAACAAATTCTACAAACTGAAGCTATAGTGGATTCAGGGGCTTACTCCAATTTCCTTGATGCTTCACTTGTATATATGAATAAAATACTACTGCAAACAAAAGCAAAACCTGTGTCTTTTCGAGTTATTGATGGCTCCTATGTAAAATCCGGCCCCATCACCCACCACACTGTTCCCCTCCTGGTCACTATTGGTATCGGTCATGTTGAATACGTTACCTTTGATGTCATCACCTCACCTTTGTATCCTATTGTTCTGGGCTTATCATGGCTCCAAAAACATCAACCCAATATACACTGGGACAGTTTACATGTAGAATTGGATTCAGCATACTGCCTCAACTCCTGTTATCCCTAACAAAGGCTACTACACATTACTGAGACCTCTATACCAGAGCAATATCACGATTTCCTGGATGTCTTCGATAAAAAACAAGCAGAATCACTTCCCCCACATCTTATATACGATTGCCCTATAGAACTGCTACCCGGCTCTGACATACCCTACGGCCACATCTACCCCCTCTCTCAACCATAGTTTGAACATTTAAAGACTTATTTGGAGGAGAATCTGCAGAAAGGATTTATCAGGCATTCTACTTCTCCAGCAGGAGCAGGCATCTTCTTTGTGAAGAACAAGGATAATTCCCTTCGTCCCATTATAGACAATCGGGAACTTAACAAGAGGCCTAGGAAAAATAAATACCCTCTCCCCCTCATACCCGAGCTCGTTGAACGCCTCAGCCATGCTAGAATTTACACCAAACTGCATCTTAGAGGAGCGTACAACCTGGGTAGGATTCGAGAGGGGGATGAATGGCTCACGGCGTTCAGGACTCGTTATAGTCTGTACGAGTACACCGTGATGCCATTCGGACTCTGCAATGCTCCAGCCACATTCCAGTATTTCATCAACGACATCTTCAGAGATCTACTGGACGTGTGCTTGGAGATATATCTTGACGACATCTTGTTATATTAAGATAATATGGAGGACCACAACAAACATGTATGCTGGGTTCTTGGACGTTTAAAGTCCCACCAGCTCTACGCAAAACCAGAGAAGTGTTCTTTCCATACCACATAAATACGTTTTTTAGGCTATCAGATTTCCTCATCTGGCATTAGGATGGAAGACGATATTGTCAATATTGTTAGCACAACCACTGAAATTATCTCCGGATTTGTCGATGAACTTGCAGCTCCTTCCTCTCTCCCCTGCTACCAAGACTGTCACGGAATCAGCGCTTATGATTGGCTCATGCTCACACACCCTCTCCAGCGATCTTAGCGGAACTCACTGAGCTGCTCAGCAATAGCCAACTCCAATCCAGCTACAGTTGAAGTGAATTCTATCACACGCACATACTCCTGATTCAGCTATTATTTACTGAGTATTACTCCACACGCTCATAAGGAACTTGTTATATGTCATAACACACTGAATACAAGTATTACTGTGATCCCTGAACGATTGCTTCTAAGACAGGATTCCTCTCTATAACACAGACTCCTTCTTCGGGCATTCCCAGCCCAAAACAAAGATACAGGGATTGGTCTATACTCTCTCCTGTAACCAGCAATACCAGGCATCAGCTAGGTACTCCCGATCACTGAACCACAAGTTTTTCACTAAACCATTCTTTGCCTATCGTCTGCAGTTGTGATCCACACCAGATTTATCAGCTACCTCACACAGTTATACAGCTCTTGTCTGAACTGTATAACTGTATATATATATATATATATATATATATATATATGGTCTGAGGACGGGGCTAACACCCCCGAAACGTCACTTAATAAATGCGGTATTGATTTATAAGACCCGGTGAGTGCTTTATATTGGAAGGGACTATATATATATATATATATATATATATATATATATATATATATATAATACCACAAAAACATTACATATATATATATATATATGTTCTATTTATTTATAAATATATATATATATATATATATATATACAGTATATGTATCTATATTTATAAATAAATAGAACATATTCTGCTATGTGAAGAACATTAGAATGTGAAAGATAAATATTTAATGTGGGTTAGCGCACTTGAGAAAATTTGATCATGTTTGCGAGTAAGGGTGTTAGTTTTGTTCTCCCCACTTTTCCCACTCTATTGAAGTCTATGAGGGGAATATGTTAACGTGGTCACAATATACTAACTTCGGCTTTTGGCCCACTTTAGGCTAGCACGTGAGTGAAAACTTTTTACTTTCAGCTTGTAATGTGTGCGAGAGGAGTGATAAAAAGCAATCCACTTGAAATATAGCCCTAAATATATATATATATATATATATATATATATATATATATATATATATATATATATATATATATATATAATTTATTTCTTTGAATAACAAATATACCAGATAACAATAAATACAGATTAAGGCAATGCTATGAATTACCATATAAAGACTAATATATCGATTCAACATCAATCTAGATAAAGCCACCGGGGGATATTTATCAAGTCGTCAACCGCAAATACTCTGGAATTGCGCAGCGTAATTGTGGCTAGCTCGATTTGACTTAGTTATCAAAGCCTGCAGACCGGCAAAATTTTAAATCTGTGACCTAACATACAATCCATCTGTCTCAATCCGACACATATCGATGCTTACGTCATTACAGATGTTTTCCGAATACAGATTCGGCACTATTTGACACTTTTTAAAAGTTATCAAATAGTTAACAGGTACGCTCACGGCTATTCCGGCCCAGCATTCCTGGTTTTCAATCCGCCACCCTGGAGGAATCAATGGGAGTCTGAAAGCAGCGAAAACTTATGTTCGAGGCTGCCAGATATCCCATTGATTTCTATGGTAGAAAACCAGTAAAGTTTACACCTAACACCCTAACATAAGCCCCGAGTCTAAACACCCCTAATCTTCCGCCCCGACATCGCTGCAACCTACATAAAATTATTAACCCCTATTCCACCGCTCCCCGACACGCCGCAACTAAATAAATGTATTAACCCCTATCCCGCCGCTTCGCGACCCCGCCACCACTAAATAAAGTTATTAACCCCTATTCCGCCACTCCCGGATCCCGCCGCCACTAAATAAAGTTATTAACCCCTATCCTGCCGCTCCCGGACCCCGTTGCCACCTAAATAAACGTATTAACCCCTAAACCTCTGACCTCCCACATCACTACCATTAACTAAACCTATTAACCCCAAAACCGCCAGCCCCCCAAATCGCCATAAACTAAAATAAGATATTAACCCCTAAACCTAACAACCCGCTAACTTTACATTAAAATTACAACATCCCTATCTTATAATAATAAATTAAAACTTACATTTAGAATTAAAATAAACTATATTAAGCTATTAAAGTGAATGTAAATTTTGAGGCTAAAGTGCCCGTTTTTCAAAAATTTGATTAAAAACAGGGGCGCTTTAATTCATCAAAATTTACATTTCACTCGTTAAAATACTTACCTTTTAAACTTGACAGCCGCTCCAGCTTCTCCCGGTCGTCGCAAAGCCAATCACGGCTTCCCCCCGGGGGAATCAGTGTCTTATTCGTAGCCCCAGGAAGAGGCTTTGTGACAGGCGGAGGAAGCTGGAGCGGCTGTCAAGATTAAAAGGTAAGTATTTTCACAACACAAGTGAAATGTAAATTTTCCTGAATTAAAGTGCCCCTGTTTTTAATCGAATTTTTAAAAACCGTGCACTTTAGCATCAAAATTTACATTCACTTTAATTAACCTACCCTAACTATTATACTAAAATTACATTAAGCTAGCAATTGCATTAACTAAATTACATATTAAAAAACCCTAACCCTAATCAAATGATTTAAATCTACTATTACAAATTACTAAATTACTATAAAAAACCCCACTGTTACAAAAAAAAACACTAAAATACAAGAAAAACACAGTATCAAAAATAAAAACGAATTACACCTAATATAATAGCCCTATCAAATTAAAAAGCCCCCCAGAATATAAAAAAACCCTAGCCTACAATATACTTCCAATGGCCCTTAAAAGGGACTTTTGCGGGCATTGCCCCAAAGAAATCAGCTCTTTCACCTGTAAAAAAAAATAAAAAATACCCCCCAACAGTAAAACCCACCACCCACCCAACCAACCCCCCCAAATAAAAAGCCTATCTAAAAAAACCTAAGCTCCCCATTGCCCTGAAAAGGGCATTTCTATGGGCATTGCCCTTAAAACGAGAGCGGATTCAGGTCCGCGGCCGCGATATTAATCAATGTTAGGCGAGGGTATTGGTGCCGGTGAATGCAGCATAGTTGAGGTTTTGATAAATATCCCCCACCATGTTAACCAAGGACAGAAAACAACCTGTAAATAAAAATTATATGATGGCACATGCCCACCCTCCCATAATAAAGAAATGCCTCTGGCAAAATGTGCATCCTCACTTCAATTTCTCCCTAGCATACGCCTGGTTGATTTGAATTAAAATATTTTTTTTTCTAGTTTCTTTTGCCAAAATACTTTCAATATTTAACCATGCTTTATTTCACAAAGTTATTGTTACACCAACAAGTATCCATAGTTTCCCAATGTTTTTGTTTCTGGTTTATTGCCAAATATTATGGAAGCTACTTATAATAAAAATCTGGAAAATGGAATTACAATTATGAATGTGAAAAAATGAATACATTTAGGCAATGTATATTTAATAAAATGTCTGCAGTCAGAAAAATTATAGGTAGATAGATAGATTGATAGAAGATTTAAACACACATACATACATGCATAGATACATACATATATATATGTATATATATATATATATATATATATATATATATATATACACACTGCAAGGAGGGTTCCAGCACTCTTCTTTGTACTGTGTCAGCAGCCGGGGTGCACTTCAAAAAATCAATATAGAAAAACAAGCACGGGGAAGGCACTCACCGTTTCAAATATAACCTTTTATTTCACAGATTAACGTTTTCGGGGTTGCCCCCGTCCTCAGACCAACAGAACACATAACAAACTCACCCTTTTATGAAAGACCACATCACCGCCTAATTGCTGACAGCTGTTCTCCCAATGCATACAGCACACACAACTGCGCATGCCCGGACACACTACGGAGCCCAGCAGAGAGCAAAATTAAACAATTATAAAACCCATCACCATGGTAACATAACACCACCGTGTCCTATACATCTAAAATAACAATCGCATAGAGCCATAATCACATATAACTAGCTAACTGTCCAAATGAGCGCACCAATAGCTACACATTGTATAACTTAGCCTAAAGCCAGGTAAATTCATCATCATTCCCTTAATCGAACAGAACTACTGTTGCCTAGCAACCACACAACATTAACCAGAGCTAGTAAATGGCTAGTACACACCTACCCACTTCCTCTGAAAGTACCACTCGCAACATTCACCCACAGATACACACCTTGCCTACTACCAATCGCACTAACATTCAAATACAAGGTACACATACAACAACTTAGAAACCTAAAATGCTACACACTCACGCAACTTAGCTAGATGCAATAAACATCCAAAACAGCCCTCACCAACATCATCACAAGCTCATCTCGTGAATTCATGACAAGAGCATAAGACATCGTATCAATATTCCTTCTATATGTACTACACCATATTATGCTGTAATAAAATACTAATTGTGTATAATCGGCACAAGTGCGCAAACCTGCACTACCTACTGTTACCTCACTCAGGATCAAATTGACGTTGGGCATTTAAACCAAGCAACTATACCCCAGTTAAAACATAATACACAACCTCTATATACAATAACCAAGTCCATCCTAAAAACATCCATACCTACAAACAAACCACCAACCACTACTCATACACACTAACCTTCAGGCACAAGATACATACCCTACCCCACATTAAAACCATACCACCTCCCAGTCTCACACATAATGCTCAAATCAACAAAACACATAGTCATTCAAATAAACTATAAAAAACCATACCCAAGTGTTCATACACCCAGCACGATACCCCTTAACCATACATTAGCAGGTATACAAACAAACATACATTGCATACTCTATCCCATGCTAACTCAACCAAATATACTATCATCAACCCCACTCGTCTCACTAATGCCAATAGTACCTAATCTTAACAACATACATCCAAAATACAACCACCTCTATATAACCCCACTACGAGTTACTCATCTCCTTACCCATCTACCTCTCATCTCCTTTCATTAAACATACAACCAATCACCTACACCAAAACTACCAATCCCCCTTACTCACTCATCAACATACAAACCACACAGACCCAAACCACATACTCAGGCTATAATGCCCCAACCACTACCAATCATACCATACCCAATGATCCATCTCAATCACTCCCCAACTTCACCCTTCAAACATACAAAAACAAACCCAATCAATCATACACATGTTCATCACAAAAAACATTGGTAGTCCATGGACATGTTCAGGCCCTTCGGGTGCATTGTCTCCAGATTGTAAATCCATTGCAGCTCTTTCTGTAACAGGCGTGTTGACCTATCACCACCTCTCTGGAATGTCGGTACATGGTCAATGATAATATATCGCAAATCTTGCACCCCATGTCCATTCTTCACGAAGTGCCTCGCCACAGGTTGTTCTGAATCGCCATTCTTAATCGCACTCCGGATGGCCGATCGATGATTGGCCATCCTAGTGCGAAGATCATCTTGGGTTTTACCCACGTAGAATTTTCCACATGGACAATGTAGCAAATAGACTACGTGGGTAGTAGTACACGTCACCCTATGCCAAATCCAAAACCTCTTGTTAGACCATGGATGTACAAAACTGGGACTCTGAGTCATCCCTCTGCATGTTGTACAACCACTGCAGCGAAAACAACCCATTTTCTTCGGGCTCAGCCACGTTTGCGGGTTGTAGCTATCCCTATTGTCAGGGCGTAATAATCTGTCCTTCAAAGAACTGCCTCGTCTGTAGCCAATCATTGGACTCTCCATCCCCATAAAGGGGAGTGTTTTGTCAGATTTGATAATGTTCCAATTTTCTTTTAATGTAGTAGAAAACCCCACCCTTTCAGGTGCAAAGGTAGTACTAAAGACCATACGTCTAGCTGCTACTTCTCGGCTAGTCTTCACCAAGGCTTCATCTTGTGTCATATTTAATGCCTCTTGTAGAGCCTTGTTGGTGTGAGCACCCCCATAACCACGTTCCTTAAAACGGCCTCTCATCTCTTCAAGTTGTACTACCTTCTGTTGTTCATCAGTGTTGTTACGCACAACTCTTTTGAATTGTGAGCATGGGAGTGCCTTTTTTAGACTTGGTGGGTGGCAGCTGGTTACTTCCAATAAGGAATTCCTATCAGTTGGTTTTTTAAAAAGGGTAGTACAGTAACCCCTATGGTCCTTGAAAATCCTTAAGTCCAAAAAATCAACAGAGTCACAATTGGATGTCATTTTGAACTGTACTCTCAAATTTACCTTGTTCAGATCTTCAAACCACTGCTCAAGTTCTCCCTGGGTACCACCCCAAATGATAAAGAGGTCATCAATATATCTCCGAAAAAATTTAACCCTCTTATCATGAAAAAGTTCAGTCTGTACAGACTCAAAATCTGCCATGAATAAATTCGCAAAGGATGGGGCCACATTGGACCCCATCACAGTGCCAGAGACTTGTAGGTAGTAGTTTCTCTCAAACTTAAAGTAGTTACACTTCAGGCAAAAATCCAAGAGTTGGAGAATCACATCTATTGGTGGTCCAATGTAGGGGCTTTTGAGTAAATGCTTCTCAACTGCCATCATGCCCAAATCATGAGGAATAATTGTATATAGGCTGGTCACATCCAGGGTGACCAGCACATCAAAAGGTGAAAACCTATCCCAATTTTTCAAAAGCTTGATAAGTTCAATTGAATCCAGCAAAAAGGATGGAACATTCTGCACCAGTGGTTGAAGGAGGGAGTCCACATAGGTGGCCAATGGCTGTAGAAGCGAACCCCTGGCCGAGACTATAGGTCTGCCAGGGGGATGAAGAGGGTCCTTGTGAACCTTTGGAATAGTATAGATCACTGGTCTCACCGGGAACTTAGTCACCAAATAATCATGAAGTTGTTTATCCACTGTCCCCTCAGTCAGGAGTTGCTCAATAAACCCATCAATCCTCTCTTTAAACACATTAGTCGGATCCCTCGGTAATACCTGATATGTGTTCTCATCCAGGAGTTGCATGAGGATCTCAGCCCTATAATCCGTATAATCCTGAATTACCTCCTTCAACCACTGGTGCAGAATGTTCCATCCTTTTTGCTGGATTCAATTGAACTTATCAAGCTTTTGAAAAATTGGGATAGGTTTTCACCTTTTGATGTGCTGGTCACCCTTGATGTGACCAGCCTATATACAATTATTCCTCATGATTTGGGCATGATGGCAGTTGAGAAGCATTTATTCAAAAGCCCCTACATTGGACCACCAATAGATGTGATTCTCCAACTCTTGGATTTTTGCCTGAAGTGTAACTACTTTAAGTTTGAGAGAAACTACTACCTACAAGTCTCTGGCACTGCGATGGGGTCCAATGTGGCCCCATCCTTTGCGAATTTATTCATGGCAGATTTTGAGTCTGTACAGACTGAACTTTTTCATGATAAGAGGGTTACATTTTTTCGGAGATATATTGATGACCTCTTTATCATTTGGGGTGGTACCCAGGGAGAACTTGAGCAGTGGTTTGAAGATCTGAACAAGGTAAATTTGAGAATACAGTTCAAAATGACATCCAATTGTGACTTGATTTTTTGGACTTAAGGATTTTCAAGGACCATAGGGGTTACTGTACTACCCTTTTTAAAAAACCAACTGATAGGAATTCCTTATTGGAAGTAACCAGCTGCCACCCACCAAGTCTAAAAAAGGCACTCCCATGCTCACAATTCAAAAGAGTTGTGCGTAACAACACTGATGAACAACAGAAGGTAGTACAACTTGAAGAGATGAGAGGCCGTTTTAAGGAACGTGGTTATGGGGGTGCTCACACCAACAAGGCTCTACAAGAGGCATTAAATATGACACAAGATGAAGCCTTGGTGAAGACTAGCCGAGAAGTAGCAGCTAGACGTATGGTCTTTAGTACTACCTTTGCACCTGAAAGGGTGGGGTTTTCTACTACATTAAAAGAAAATTGGAACATTATCAAATCTGACAAAACACTCCCCTTTATGGGGATGGAGAGTCCAATGATTGGCTACAGACAAGGCAGTTCTTTGAAGGACAGATTATTACGCCCTGACAATAGGGATAGCTACAACCCGCAAACGTGGCTGAGCCCGAAGAAAATGGGTTGTTTTCGCTGCAGTGGTTGTACAACATGCAGAGGGATGACTCAGAGTCCCAGTTTTGTACATCCATGGTCTAACAAGAGGTTTTGGATTTGGCATAGGGTGACGTGTACCACTACCCACGTAGTCTATTTGCTACATTGTCCATGTGGAAAATTCTACGTGGGTAAAACCCAAGATGATCTTCGCACTAGGATGGCCAATCATCGATCGGCCATCCGGAGTGCGATTAAGAATGGCGATTCAGAACAACCTGTGGCGAGGCACTTCGTGAAGAATGGACGTGGGGTGCAAGATTTGCGATATATTATCATTGACCATGTACCGACATTCCAGAGAGGTGGTGATAGGTCAACACGCCTGTTACAGAAAGAGCTGCAATGGATTTACAATCTGGAGACAATGCACCCGAAGGGCCTGAACATGTCCATGGACTACCAATGTTTTTTGTGATGAACATGTGTATGATTGATTGGGTTTGTTTTTGTATGTTTGAAGGGTGAAGTTGGGGAGTGATTGAGATGGATCATTGGGTATGGTATGATTGGTAGTGGTTGGGGCATTATAGCCTGAGTATGTGGTTTGGGTCTGTGTGGTTTGTATGTTGATGAGTGAGTAAGGGGGATTGGTAGTTTTGGTGTAGGTGATTGGTTGTATGTTTAATGAAAGGAGATGAGAGGTAGATGGGTAAGGAGATGAGTAACTCGTAGTGGGGTTATATAGAGGTGGTTGTATTTTGGATGTATGTTGTTAAGATTAGGTACTATTGGCATTAGTGAGACGAGTGGGGTTGATGATAGTATATTTGGTTGAGTTAGCATGGGATAGAGTATGCAATGTATGTTTGTTTGTATACCTGCTAATGTATGGTTAAGGGGTATCGTGCTGGGTGTATGAACACTTGGGTATGGTTTTTATAGTTTATTTGAATGACTATGTGTTTTGTTGATTTGAGCATTATGTGTGAGACTGGGAGGTGGTATGGTTTTAATGTGGGGTAGGGTATGTATCTTGTGCCTGAAGGTTAGTGTGTATGAGTAGTGGTTGGTGGTTTGTTTGTAGGTATGGATGTTTTTAGGATGGACTTGGTTATTGTATATAGAGGTTGTGTATTATGTTTTAACTGGGGTATAGTTGCTTGGTTTAAATGCCCAACGTCAATTTGATCCTGAGTGAGGTAACAGTAGGTAGTGCAGGTTTGCGCACTTGTGCCGATTATACACAATTAGTATTTTATTACAGCATAATATGGTGTAGTACATATAGAAGGAATATTGATACGATGTCTTATGCTCTTGTCATGAATTCACGAGATGAGCTTGTGATGATGTTGGTGAGGGCTGTTTTGGATGTTTATTGCATCTAGCTAAGTTGCGTGAGTGTGTAGCATTTTAGGTTTCTAAGTTGTTGTATGTGTACCTTGTATTTGAATGTTAGTGCGATTGGTAGTAGGCAAGGTGTGTATCTGTGGGTGAATGTTGCGAGTGGTACTTTCAGAGGAAGTGGGTAGGTGTGTACTAGCCATTTACTAGCTCTGGTTAATGTTGTGTGGTTGCTAGGCAACAGTAGTTCTGTTCGATTAAGGGAATGATGATGAATTTACCTGGCTTTAGGCTAAGTTATACAATGTGTAGCTATTGGTGCGCTCATTTGGACAGTTAGCTAGTTATATGTGATTATGGCTCTATGCGATTGTTATTTTAGATGTATAGGACACGGTGGTGTTATGTTACCATGGTGATGGGTTTTATAATTGTTTAATTTTGCTCTCTGCTGGGCTCCGTAGTGTGTCCGGGCATGCGCAGTTGTGTGTGCTGTATGCATTGGGAGAACAGCTGTCGGCAATTAGGCGGTGATGTGGTCTTTCATAAAAGGGTGAGTTTGTTATGTGTTCTGTTGGTCTGAGGACGGGGGCAACCCCGAAAACGTTAATCTGTGAAATAAAAGGTTATATTTGAAACGGTGAGTGCCTTCCCCGTGCTTGTTTTTATATATATATATATATATATATATATATATATATATATATATATATATTAAAAATTCCCAGTAGTAAAGAGTACAAAATTACAAGAAATCTTGGCACTCAACAAGACTTTTTCTTATACTGCAGTTAATATATAGCCAGAGGAAAATGTTTCATTGAGATGAAATTGTTTAAATCAGTTATAGAATAAAGCACATTATTGCACTAAGAAACTATGTGGATTCATTTTATTACTTAATCCAGTAGCATTGTTGGATGGTTTTAACATATATTGGGTTACATCATTGAATAGATATGTAAGTAGAATATGAACCATCTCCGATTTTAAAGAAAGAGAATTCCTGAAAATATCTAACACAATCATAAAAAATATCATCTCTAGAATAATGAAGTACTTCAAGTAAAGAATCCATTGCTCTAAGTTTCTTTTACACTGTTTTGACAAACTCATCTATGTATTTTATTTGAAAGTCAAACATTTTTTTTAAGGCTTTAGTTCATATTTTTTAAGGTTGCTTTTAGGCTATTATGACAAACTTGTCTATAAGTTTTATATCAAAGAAAACGATATCTCAGGTTGTAGTTGAAGGTCCATCTGCTGTGAAAATAGCTTTTGTCTCTTTGCATCTTTTACGTCACATTTTCTTCCATTGATAATCAAAAGCAAATGGCAATAAAGATAAAAAAAAATACTTTTGTTCATGATTACAAATAATATGAAAGTAGAAATCATGTGTACAAAGTGAAAAGCTAAAAGTAGATTTTGGTTAAGGGTTTTTGATTCATATCCATAGTTAAATGAAGGATAGTTTGATAGAGATGTTAGTGCTTGGGTTATAGGGAAAGATGGATTGTAGGTTTTATGGTCTAAAAGTAAATTTTTATATGTAAACCTTCATATAGTGATGCTTGATGCCAAAACATGATTTTCCTATCTATTGATGCAGAAGTAAATACTAATAGATAGCGGAAGATATGCAGTGGTCAAAAAGATGATGTGATTAAGGGAGTATCTTAAGATAATACGATAGGACATATATGTGCTTTAGTGCTTCTTTTAAATAGAAATAGGCACATCAAAATTACTTGTATGACAAAATTTGATTAATTTTACATTGATCCTAATAACCACTTATACTGACTTTAGCAGTTTATACTTGAAAAAAATTAAAAACTGAACTTTCAATGAAGTTGACAACAACCAGAGTCTCTGAGAATGTCCAGAATATATTTCTGTACTTCTCAACCAATGATCTAAAGTTATATGCACAGATGATCTGAAAGGATCAGTCAGTGCAAAGAAGTCCATGATACTATGGGCATAATGTACTTTGGAAAAAAGTATGTCGATCAGACAGTTCGTTAACATTCAAAAACTTTATTTTTCAATTTAAAAATAAGGAGAACAACAACACTAAGTACAGGGAGAGGCATAACACCAGCTGGCTTACGCGTTTCAGCTCATGCCATAATCATAGCCATAGGTGTTTAAAACACACAATAAAAATCGATTGGTTGATACTTAATTACAATAACGCCCTCTCTGTGAGAACAATGTACCTGAGAAAGCCACGCTTGTACTATACAGTATAAGTAAAAAATATATATACATGAGTGAGAAACAAATTAATACAAAACATCAGTTGCACATATGCGCATTTCAACACAAAAAAAAACACACGTAAATCAATTGATAAAGTGGATACACCTTAAAATGTTATATAAAAAACAATAGAAGTGTGTGCACATATGTCACAAATAATGTAAATGCAATAATCCAATGATATGCATATATAGAAACAGAATACATATTAACAATAACATGAAAGGAGTGGATAACACAAATTGACAATAAATGATATACACAAATCCTATAAGCTAATATGAAAATATATGCAATACAGGACATCATAAACCACCTGTCTCATCCTAGCTCATCCATGGTACATAGGTCCATCGTTAGGAAAGAGAGATCCTGGGGAAAATTATTCCCAATAATTAATAAAGTCATACTTGGAATTCAGGCCTCGTGGGATACGCGTGCCTAACCTAAAGATACAATACATCTCTCTTTTAGCCAAAATTTGTTCTAGATCTCCATCTCTTCTAGGGGGCCTCACTTTTTCTATCACACACCACCTTAGGGAATCTAATTTGCTACCATATTTATTAGCAAAGTGCTGTACAAGGTAAGTAGTGACTTTTCCCTGCGAGATTGTTCACAGATACATGAATTTACATCTCTACTTGTGAGTCCAATATATTGAACTTTACAAAATGTGCAATCTAAAAGATAGATTACAAAGTTTGCCCTACAATTTAAACAAGATTGAATATCAAAAATGTCCCCTGTAACATAAGATTTGAAGTGTTTAGTGATAGAAACATAGTCACAAGGTCTACATTTACTATGGCCACATCTAAACATCCCCAAATGTTTAAGCCAAGAGCTGGAAGGATTAGTTGCAGGTTTTAATTGAGTGGGTGATAATAAAGAGCCCAAAGTTCAAATTTTACGATAGGAGCACTTAACCCCTTTCTTTACCATATCCTGCAAACCATCATCAACAGCCAAAGGTGCAAAGTGCTTTTTGACTATGGCACATATTTGGGGATACTGCGTACTGAAACCGGTTACAAAATGGAGACTATCAAATTAAGTATTCTTATTTCTAGATGTATTCTCAGATATCAAGGTTTGCCTATCCAAGGAATCCACCTCCTTGCGGGCCCTCATTACATCCCATCTTGGATATTTCCTGTCAGACAATCTCCTTTCCAAGTCGCCAGCCACCTCCAGAAAATCAGAGTGTTCGCTACAATTCCGTTTGAGTCGTGTATATTGGCCTTTGGCTACAGCGAATCTCACATGTCCGGATGGCAGCTGGCGGCATACAGAAGGGTGTTACCCGATATGGGCTTGCAATATACCTTCGAGATAATTTTACCACTCTCATCTCCTATCAGAGTTAAATCCAAAAACAATTTGGATTTAGAGTGATACTTAAAAGTGAAACGCAAGCCCATATCATTATAATTTAGATACTGTACAAAATCAGGAATCACATGCTCCGGTCCTGACTAAATTAGCAAGAGATTATCTATGAAACGCTTAAATACTTTCACATGAAGCCTGAAGGGTTCCTCTCTCCAAAAATGTGCACCATCTTCCACCATCCTAGATATAAATTTGCATAGGAGGGAGCAAATTTGGCCCCCATGGCCATGCCACACCTCTGGAGAAAGAAATCCCCCTCAAACCTGAAAAAATTGTAAGTAAAAATTTGGCTATCCTAATAATGTAATGTTGAAAATCACAAGAGTATTCTGTGAAGTAAAAAAGAAAGAATTCCAATGCCAATAATCCCTTGTCATGGGGTATTGATGAGTACAGGGATACTGCATACATTGCTGTATGATATTGTGTTTAATTAATAAGCAATTCAATGCCACAAAATTTGTAATTATACTGCGCATAGAAACTTTTACAAACACTAAGCATACAGATAGAAATAGCTGTTAAAAACCTGCTACATGATACAAGTTTACATTATGTCATGCAAATCATCTCTAACATAGGCATAGAAGAAAATATGAAAGCAGTGAAAGAAATATAAAATAAAAATAATAATGAAAAAAACGTATCATCTTTGAAAACACGACTGCGAGACAAGATACTTCACAATGGGCAATAGAGTCTTAAATTGAGTTTAACTGCTTATCTCTGGTCAAGGTGTAGTTGACAATTCTAGACCAAGAGGCCTATTTATCAAATGTCTGTCGGATCTGATCCGATACGCTCTCCGTATTCAGCATTGCACCAACAGCTCTTGTGAGCTGCTGGTGCAACGCCGCCCCCTGCAGACTCGCGGCCAATCGGCCGCCAGCAGGGGGATGTCAATCAACCGGATCGTACTCGATCAGGTTGAATTGTGGTGATCTCTGTCCGCCTCATCAGAGCAGGCGGACAGGGTTATGGAGCTGCTTTTCTGCCATTCGGAGCTTGATAAATGGGCCTCCAAGCCTCTTGTTCGATGGAACAGCTGTTTTAAGCTGAGAACATGTTGAAGATAAAAACACTTTTAAAGGGACAGTAAAGTCAATATTAATCTTTGGTGATTTAGATACAGCATACAATTTTAAACTACTTTCCAATGTACTTCGATTGCCAATTTTTCTTTGTTCTCTTGGTATGCTTTGTTAAAGAGTAATACTAGGTGAGCTCAGGACCGTGCAGGCCTTTAGCCATCTGGCTGCAATGTATGCAGCAATGTTTATAGCAATATTATACATACATGCAAACACTGCTGTCATAGAGTGCTAAAGGCACGTTCAGACTTAGTCAGACTTAGTCCCATCTTGTGCACTAAAAGGGGCCAGGGGAATAGGATTCTTTGTAGAACTAGCCCTTTTAGGCACACATGATTGAGAAAACAGACACAAGGCAAATTTATTGTACAAGAAACTGGAGAGTCGGATTCAGGAAACAGAATTAGGCTGAAGTAATGCCCATAGTGGAGCTTGGTCAAAAGTTGTGGCCACTCTAAGGCTGAGACTGGAGTGCCCACTATAAGGCTGAGACTGGGGTGCCCATTTGAGGGCTGAAGACAGGAGTGTCCACTTAAAAGCAGAAGATTGTAACAGGATACTGATGCTTAGCAGACACCCTCTACAGGGCTTGGGTACTCAAGCAGGATAATGGTACTTGGCAGATGTCCTCTGCAGGGTGTGGGTACTGGAGCAGGATAGTGGTGCTTAACAGATGCACTCTGCAGGCAAGGGTGCTGAAGCAGGATACCAGTGCTTGGCAGATGCCCTCTGCAGGGCTAGGGTACGGAAACAGAACAGGGTCGGCTCCAAGGGGGGACATTGGGGGGCAATGCCAACCCAAATGGAATGCTGTGCCCCCTCAAAAAATATTGATATGATCATACACTTTAAAAATAATAAATAAAATAATGAATTGTTATGTAATGCTGCATGCTGGGGGCGGAGTTAGTTGCCGAACTGTGAGATTGCATCCCGCATCTTCAAGGATCTCCGCGTCTTAACCTCTTATTTGGAATTGGAAGTTAATTAGAGACTTTTTGGACTTGTCTTTAACCCTATTAATTTTACCTGACTACCGTGAGTTACTAATTGTCTTAAACAATAGACCATGATAAGAATATGATTGTATCATATAAATATAAGTCTATAAATAGCTACTGGCTTCTATTGATGCCTCAAAAGTGCACTGTGATCTTAGGCCGGGCCTAAGATCACAGTGCACTTTTGAGGCGTCAATAGAAACCTGTAGCCATTTATAGACTTATATTTATATGATACAATCATATTCTTATAGGTTCGCAGTACATAGGTTGTATTAAGTAGCCTGATATCCGTTAGTTATTTTGAAGCAGGTATAGCTAAATCTAATCTACAAAATTACCAGTACCTGAAAACCTAGTATCCTCACTGCTATTGCAAACAAAGGGGTTAATTGCATTGGGTTTGGGGTGCATGGCTGTTTAGGGGACATGATTGAGATTTGAGAATGAGTTTAAGGGTTTTGGATAATGGTGATTAAGAGGTGAATTATTTTTATTGAGTTATTGCACTGGGGGGTCTCAAGTTTAATGGCTCTGTTTTAGTTCACTGCAAAGGATTTAGACTTTGTTCTTTTACCTAGTGATTTAGCACATATTCTCCAAATGTTAATAGTCGGGGATAAGCCAGCCAGAAGCTACACTTTCCTGCAGAATATGTAGGTCTGCTCTTATTTTGACTCTCATACATGCTTTGTAAATGCTTGCCCCCTCATGAAAAAAATGCCCCCCATTTAATTTGTTCTGGAGCCCACTCTGGAACAGAATACCAGTGATTGGCAAATTGCCCTCTGCAGGGTTAGGGTGATGAAGCAGTACATCCTACTGGTGCTTGTCAGATGCCATCTACAGTACTAGGGTGCTGGAACAGAATACAGGGTGTTTGTCAAATGCCCTCCGCAGGGCTAGGCTGCTGAAGCAGGATACCAGTGCTTGGCAGATGTCCTCTGCAGGGCTTGGAAACTGGAACAGAATACCAGTGCTTGGCAAATTCCCTCTGCAGGGCTAGGGTGCTGAAGCAGGATACCGGTGCTTGGCAGGTGCCCTCTGCAGGGCTAGGTACTTAAGCTGGATAATGTTGCAGATACTGGATATACTGGTAGCTGTTACTGGCTGATAATAGAATAGGCTGAAGACAAGCCATGGGTCAGATTCCAGAAAGCAGTCTGATCAGTTAGCAAACACAGAAAGTATCCAGAAGAGTAGTCAGAAAACATGGCAAGTTCAGCTTACCAGAGAAGCTGTCTGATCCTTCATCTAAGCACAGGGAGATCCTAAAGAGAGTTCAGGAGACAAGCCGGAAGGTACACCAATATAACGTGTATACAGTCACAGGTCAAAAGCACCAACAGAGTATAAACAATAATATCAGGGAAGAAAGTAGTCTATGAGGCTGACTTTTATAGCAGTGCTAAAGAGAGCTAACCAGTGCAGACAGCAGCAGAAAGAACTCTCAGGCTAAGTCAGAGCCCTACAGTGGCTTCAGAGGGAAGTTGTGAGAATCAGTAATTGGAGGTCCCAGGTTCAATACCTGGTACAGACATGACATATTGTTAGATGTACTGTATAAGTCATGGACTGATGTTATAAGTAAATTAAAACTGCATTCAAATACATTTTAATATTGATTTAATAAGCCTCCATGTGTCACATGTAGTCATCAGACTGTTTGGTTGCATTCAAAGTCATGTACTATGCAGTGGAGGCTGCCTTTGTGCTGCAGAATAACTTATGTGAGCCTATCTACTGCAAGTTACATATTGTCACTCATACAACCACTGTTTTTAGCGTCTCATGCTGAGATATATCACACCAAACTTGGTTGTTTGGGGTTATTGACAGGCCTTCCTAGCATGTGATTTGTCTATGAGATCAGGAGGCGGTATTGCACAATGAAATGCTAGTGCAATAGTAACTACATGAAGTGAATGTTCAGTGTCCACTGCCCAAACACCATAAAGATGGGTGGACAGGTTACCAAGTTGGGAACCTTGTCCATACCTCTCTTAAAGGGCCATAATACCCAAATGTTTAAACAATTGAAAGTGATGCAGCATAGCTGTAAAAAGCTGACTAGAAAATATCACCTGAACATCTCTATGTAAAAAAGAAAGCTATTTTACCTCAAAAGTTCCTCAGTAGCCACATCCCATTGTTAAGGATTTCTAAGCAGCATATTAGTATGTCTGTCCTGGGACAGCTGAATGAATGAGCCTTGTGCACTCTCATGTTATTTCCCTATTCAGTTTAGTGAAGTTTACAATGACATCTCATGAGAGTTAAGTCAAATCTCATGATATCACAGTAAAATAGTTCATGACCTCAGCACTGCTGATGCTGATTGGCTGCTGTTCATTTCTTCATTTTTTATTTTTTTTTACCTGCAGCTGGGAGCAGCTGAGTATAACTTTTTACACAGAACTTACTCTGCTGAGCTGAGGAAATTGTGAGGTAAAATATCTTCCCTTTTTACATAGAGATGCTCAGGTGATATTTTCCTGTCAGCTTTTTACAGTTATACTGCATCAGTTTCAAGTGATTTAGCATATGAGTATTATGTCCCTTTAATACCGGGTCCCTTACTGTTTTTTTGTGAAGAGAAAATTAAAAAATGTCCCTAAACTACAAAGGGGAATATTAATGCTAAAACAACATGAACATGTAAAGCTTTCCCTAGCAATGAATTTATTTAACACAGAAAATTTGAGAATTTAGTAGTTTTCTTCAGAAATAATTCCTGAATTAATTAATTGTATAATGTGTATAATAATTATTTATCATTTATAGTTCTGAATCAAAAAAGCTAAAAAAGATAAAACAATCTAATATTAAATACACTTGAAATTTTAACTGTGATATTTTAACCCATTGGGATATTTTTTCTACTTATAACATTCTATTATAATTGTATTACTTTTTTTCAACCCATCTGGAGTACAAATTTCTGAAAAGTCACTGCAATTTAACATAGCAGTTTATCATGATATTTCCTTAAGGGGCCTCTGAATGCACAACAAATCAGCTTGTGAATAACTGTCAGATACATTTTTATTTAACTATGATTCACCAGTGAGAAATCTTATCCGATCGTATTCTTATCTGATAGCAAAATAGAGCTATAAATCAGAGGAACAAGTGAGAAAAGGGAAAAATAAAGAAATAAACTACAACCTGACTGAGAATATGATTTTATACTATAAGGGAAGTAAAAATATTATTAACTGTATTAATTTTAACAGATTTTTTTATTTTTTTTAAAAGAAGTATAATGTAAAAATATATGTATGTATAAACAGATGCATGCGCAGACACACACATATGCATGTGCATTTACAATATGTGTGTTTGTATTAAACAAGAGGTGAGCTCACTAATGTTGGTTACAGGTTAGTGAATAGTGAACGTTTATTATATATACATAGTGCTGCGTACAAAAGCAGCAGATGCTGATTTGCAGCCCTTGCGCAATGAACTTACCTTAAACCTAAACACATTTGTACTGGGTGATTAACAGGCACAACTCTCGCACAAGCACATGGCACAGCATTGCTTAAGAAAGTCCTTGTGCAATAGTACATGTGGGGAGCAGATATATAGGGCCCACTGCCTGTTCCTCGCAAAAGACAGGTGAACATGTTCCTTGTTTGTCCGCTGTATAGTGCATGTGGGCCATTGTGATTGGAACATGCCACATAAATTGTGTATAGGTTTTTTTTTCTTTATAGTGACACATGATTAAAACAGATGTATGCTATATTATCTATCAGTAATTTGATTACTAAAGTTTTAATATTGCACTGCCTATCTTGTAAATAATTTACTGTATGTAAAGGATTTTTATTTTCAGGTTTTCCTAAGTTATTGCTAAACATTTGAAGTGGCTTAGCAACCTTTTGTGTGCAACTTCCCCAAGCGGGAGGGGTTTCTTTTATTCAAGTCTGTACTTCTGCTAGTGTTTGGTCTGAGGAAGGAGCTGTGACCAATGCCAACAGTTTGTCATTAAATATATATTTATATAAGTACATATCCATTGTTTTTATATTTATGAATTTTGCTGAATTGCATTATATAAAATAGTATAGATAGATAGATAGATAGATAGATAGATAGATGATAGATAGATACATAGATAGATAGATAGATAGATAGATAGATGATAGATAGATACATAGATAGATGATAGATAGATACATAGATAGATAGATAGATAGATAGATAGATAGATATTCTGATTGATTTTGCTTTTGGTTTCCTAAGTTAGTTCATGTAAAAAAAAAAAAAAAAAAACAAGCTTGGTCATGTAATAAGCTAAGCTTACTATCTTGAAAAAAATGCTGAAGGCTAGAGGAAACACGTACATTTACTCTAACCATAACCATAAATACCTTGCCTCTGGATATGTTCAAATTCATTTTGTGAAGTTAAAAAAATATAAATAAGAATTGTGCCAGTTTTTTCTTGTTATTGACAAATGCTTTAGTTTATATTCATTTTGGGATACAAAGACATATTTACCTACAATTAAAAAAAGAATTCAATTTTTACCTTGCACATACAACTGTGAGACTTTACATTCATAAATGTTTTTTTTTTCTAAGAGGTTGCTGGGTATCATGTTTTATTTATTTTTATTTGCTAATGATTTAAAAAAATAAAATAAAGTTAAGGTAATAGAACATATTTTGCCAATATAAAACCATTTGTTTTGGGACCATAAACGAGGATTTGAAATTCATTACAAATTTTAATTTTATTAAAAACAAAGTGTAAATTATATAGTGTACATATACACAATACATATATTTTTAATAATCATATAAATAAAAAATAATAAAATAAAAATGGAAATTCAATCTTAGGAACCTGTAAGGCATATATAGAGAATGGAAAGAATTTAAATATATATAAAAATATTTGTTAATAATTATTGTATTTATTTTAGATTTGGTGAGTCTTTTGCAAATGTGCTATACATTTCTGTCATTGTAACCCACTATTCGGGTAACCACAGTATTGTGAAATGTACTTTCTTTTTCAGACATTGATATCGTTTTACAGTTCTTTATTTTTCAAAAGACTGATTCAAAGTATTTTATTTCATTTCTGAAGTTCAGAGTTTTCTTTCTGTCTATATTTTCATGCTCTGTAAAATAAAGTCATAAACATAATCTAGGTTCACAGTTTAATATTGCCAAAACATAGCAATTATAAACTCACTTAATCTGTATCTATAATAGCTGTCTGTTTCTCTTAGTGATGTCATTATAAGATAGAACATCTTGAAATAAATTATCGTGTGACAAGAAAGTACTTAAGACAGATCACTTGTTCTGCTTTACTGAACTTTCTAGGTTCTAAATTCCCCAAAAGTTAGTTAGTATTTCATTTTTAAAATTTTAATAGCCATGTGACAAAGAGGACAGCACATTTGCATTGTAGATCATTTAATTGACTAGTTATTGGTGTGATATCATCATGGAATGTTAAACCACTAAAAGGACTTATTAAAAGTTCATATAACTCAGGACCTAGGGATCCATGTACGAAGCAGCAAGAGCTTCTTACACTTCTCGCCACCTTAGAGGTGGTGAAGAGAAATCACAGAGAGCTTGTTCGCTCTCGGTGATTGACAGTCCCTTCACTCACACGATTGATCTCACAAATAAATGGGTGGCTATTATACACTGATCGGAGTGTGTAATGATACATACGGACCAGCGGATCAACAGATCGGCTACCCGTATGCAGCAAAGGTGGGCGGGTAGACAGCATTGCAAGTTGAGAAGCTGTCCGCCCGCCTTTTAATACATCAGGCCCCTAGTGTTATCAGGTTTAAATCACACTCACGCATTTGATTTTTTTTAATTGTCATTTATTAGAAATCATACATAATTTACTAAAAAATATAAAGACACAGCTCATATAGCATGTTAGTTGTCATCTTCTTGACCTTCCTTAAACAGTCCATATCAATGTAAAAAGGCTATTTCAATAAGCCTTAAAAGGTAAAGAAAACAGGACAATACTAGTGCAATGCAAAATATATACTACAGGGGTGAATGAAAGCATGAATAGTAGCAATAGGACCCAATTATAATTCAAAATTAACCACTTTCACTTGGGTCCACTAACTCCAGAATCAAAAGTCATAAAAATAGCATTAAAGTGATGGTAAAGGTAAACAATCATATTAACAATATGTGTAATACAAAAAGGAAATGATGGACAATTTCATTCATCAAAATCATTGTAAATGCTAAATTGTATAAATAATTACCCTTTTTATGTTATACATTGTGCTGTTCCTCCATCTGTAAAGCATAGTCTATTTCTGTGTGGAATGACTAATTATTCTGGAGCCAATCATATTGCACCCCCTTTGGCATCCAGCAAGTTAATAATAACGCCCCTGGTTGTGACACCAAAGGGGGAGCGATTCAATTGGCTAAAGCATGAGTCATCATTCAACACAGACATAGACTACGCGTTACGGGCAGAGTAACGACGCAATGTATAACAACATAAAAAGGGTAATTATTTATAAAGCAAAGTACTCACTGTTGATCATTATGCTTAAGTGCTAAGAAATGAATCCCCAAAAATTCCTCAGCCATCCCAAGTATACAAGAATGGCGCACCCAAGTAACCGATCTGCTAAACCTAGAAAGGTTTCATTACCTAAAAACTGTCAAACTTGATACCCATCTAGTATGATGAACCCCGCATTCCCCCCCCCCCCCCTCGCTTTTTGCCCCTCAATGCCCACAACAGGTTCCACACCATCTTCTTTATATCTCTGAATTGTGGGGATCCGATAAGTTCCTTAAGTGTCTTCCCACTGTCTAGACAGACCCTTGTCATATGTTCTCACCAATGTAAAACTTAATATAGAAGAATAACACTTTATGTTTACAAACATGATTGCATTGTTTACAGTCTGATGTTAATTGTTACAGACTTTTGAAACTATAAAACTATGAGCGGAATTGTTCGAAGAGTAAAGACTTTATCACTGTAGCATGGACACCTATTATTACATAAAACGACATTTGTTCTTTACTTGTATAATACAGTATATAAATGTCAATTCTCTTATGTATTGTATGGTTTTTGAAAAAAAAAAAGGTAATTATTTATATAATTTAGCGTTGACAATGAATTTGATGAATTAAAGTGCCCATTATTTCCTTTTTTATTACAAATATTGTTAATATGATCATTTAACTTTACGATCACTTTAAAGATGGAAAAATGCCACAAAACAAAATAACACAAATAACTAAAAAATATAGCAAATAAACATCAGCACAGAGTATATTTTATGTTGTGTATGATATCTGTATGTGATCTTTCCCTATGGGCTTTGCAACTATACTGTAACTGTCTTGGATTACCTTCCTGAGTTAAGGAATGTGAACTAGACTTGTACGCGGCAAAAAAATTAATTTCGTTTCGTTTCGGATCGATTCGGATGTTTTCGAATTTCGTTTTTGGATCGATTCGAATTCGGATACATTCAAATGCATTCGTTTCGGATTCGTTCAGATTCATTCGGATTCGAATAAATTCAGATGTATTCGGATGTATTCGGTTCGGATTCGATTCATAAATTCGGAAGTTCGGTATGTGTTACGTGGGATGTGCTGTGTATTAGACTAGTATCATGTACTGTAATATTAGGTGTAACCCATAGCAGAGTGATATAACCTAATATACAGTACAATACTAGTGTAATTGTGATTAGTCCATGGCCATCCGAATGTTACGAATAAATCCAAACTAATTCGGATTTATTCGTTAGATTCGGTTAATTCGGAAATTGAAATCGATACGAATCTCTGAATTTGACAAATATGTCCAAATTTAAATTCGGAATGAAATGTAACGCACATGTCTAATGTGAATTGAGTTTTCTGTGAGTACCAGATGACATACCAGAACTCAGAGGTTTGCCAGTGGCATGGGGCGAGCTGTGTACACAGTCTGGTTTGAGTGCAATTCACTTGTGTTTTTTGTATGTATGTCTAGGGAGAATTACACATAGCTGTGACACCTTTGTTTGCAGCTTAGTACAAACTATCATGCATTTTTGTATGTTAGGGACTTAGGTAAGAAGAAGTCTTGATTCGGCACATTTTGAGTGAGTGCTGGCTTTTCTCTGTATTGTATTTGTTATGTATATCTGGTCTTTCTGTAATGGGTTATGCACCCAGGCTTGTGTGTTGTTAACTTCAAGGGATGTGAACAGTGGCAGTTCTAGAAAATAATATTTGGGAGGGCTAATTAGGGGGGCTTACAAAGGTGGTGAAATAGTTGACAGCACACATAAAATATGGAGCCCTTCACAGCTCAACAGGGAAGCTACATGTGTGTTTGGAGGTGCATAGCAACACCATGGAACCACTACTGGATATGAACCCAGTTTTCTGTGAGTTCCTGGTGAGCACCCTGAACGGTCTACTTTGCCAATGGTGTGTGATGTGTTGTGCATCCAGGGCCTGGTAGTTGAAAGCTCTCCGCTAAGGTGAGATGATCTATGACATTTAGTTAGTATGGAGAGATCCCTAAAAAAAGAAAAACAAATTGTAATTTGAAAGGTATTTAAATCACTATGCAGGGTTCTTGATGAGAAGGAGAGACAATTACATTATAAACATTCCAAAGATTTTGCATGGTTTATCTCCTTTCTGGCGAACTTTTGAATATCAATCCCCCAGTCTGGTTTGGGAGTGCAGTCCACCTGTGTGTTTTGTACATCTGCCTACTGAAGATTACAAATATCTGTGAAACTTTTGTTCCAATTTCAGTGTGTCCTATTGAAAAAAAATAATATATATATAAATTAGATAATGGCTTTATAGGCGATTTTAAAATAAAATGTTAATTTCCATTTTAAAATTATTAATTAGAAATATTATCACACAATTAAAGGGATATGAAACCCCACATTATTTCACAATTCAGATAGAGCATACAATTTAAAAAAAATTCAAATCTACTTCTATTATCAATTTTTCTTCATTTCTCTTGGTATCTTTTGTTTAAAAGCATTGACTTATACTTAGGATTTTGCCCATTTCTAGAGCACTATATGGCAGCAGTTTTGCAAGAATGTGATCCATTTGCAAGAGCAGTAGATGGCAGCACTATCTAGGTATCTCTTTAACACAGAATAGCATGGGAATGAAGCAAATTAGATAATAGAAGTAAATTGGAAACTTTTTTTTTAAATGTAATGCTCTGTCTGAATCACAACATTTCTGGGTTTCATATCTTTAACAATTTTATTGCACCCCAAATTATCACTTTTTTCTTTGCATTTTTATAATTGTTTCAAGATAACATTTTAGATCTGATCAAAGTTCTGCCATTTCTGATACTGCAAAAAATCTTTAAAGTTTTCAAACGTGTTTTCTTTTCACACACAGTTCCTAGTGTTCTTCAAAGCAACCTTGCCATAAAAGTCTTATAATCTCCTGAACCACCTCACGAACTAAAGGTAAGATTATTATAAATCAACAAAAGATGAAAGCATTCAAATTAATTAACTTTCATGCTGCCTTTGCACTGGGCCTTACAGAAAATTTTGGTCTTTAATTTAAAAATCTCTTACAGAGCAAATGGCAAATTTCAATCACTTTTTCCATTTATAGCTTCCAACCATCATTTCCCTTTTAACTTTATCCAAAAGCTGCTTTTCACAGCACATGATTCTATTTAAACATCACAATTGATGCTTGATGACATTGCTTTCACTTTTGATTACATCAAAACAAACTAACAGCACTGTTGGCTTGTAAGCAATGCATGAAATCTAAGCTCGTAAAAAAAAAGTTAGGCATTCCTTCTGCTATTTATATCCATATTTCTGATCATACCATTACTTATACTTTTGTGTATAGCACATTTTCTACATTAAATAATTGTAAATATCTTGTATATGTAGTTTGAAATGGTAGGAAACACTAACATGTTATATTCATTTTAAATACCTATACTAAAAAGTGTAAAAACTCTATATTCTAAAAATAAAATGTTGTACTCAACAGCACAATTTTTGTATATATGAAATCCTATTGTTTAGATATGTGCATTGATTTCAGAATGCTAAAATTAATTAATTGTCACAATTTTTTTGCGTTTGTCAGAATTAGGGTAAACAAACGGTCCCTTTAATGAGGCAAACAATGAATATAAAATATGTACACAGCTTGTTAAACTAAATCTAAGATAACAAAGTGGCCAATGACAAATCTGGAGGCCAGAGATTAATCTGTTAACTGTAGAATTTGTGTAATGGGTCCCTTAATAACAAATAGGCAGCCTTGTGCCACTTTTAGTGACTTCTCAAGGGCAAATCAGTGAACAGATGTAGTTGTTTAAAGTAACAGGGCACTTACCTGCTTGGGTTCAAAAACAAAGAAGGATAGCACAGCTAAAGGTCCAGGATGTGTCATCTTCTATGTATGGTCAGATCTTGTGAGGTCTTGTGCTAAGGTTAACGCAGTATTGGAAGAAGTATTGAGGATAGTGTGGGACTGAACAAGGATGGGTGCATTAAGATAGGAACACATGCTTCTGCTAATATGTGTTGTGTTTAGATTGTGTGACCTCCGCTAACGATAACGCTGTATGTACACCAAAGCCTTTACAAGAAGTGTTGAAAGGCTCTTGGGAGCTGCACTCTGTGTTTGGTTATTTTTGTATGAAGAACTTGATGTTCATGTTCTCATTCTGACCTTCCTGTTTTGACCTTCATTTGTTCATTCGATTACACCTCTGTCTTAGCCCCTACCTCTACTGTTAATTCTGAACTGGGTAACCTGTTACTGACTTTTGGCTATTGTAAATTGCTTTGCTCTACTGCTCTACTGTCTTCTCCCTGTACTTTTGACACCTGATTGCTACTATAATTATCTGGTTCCTGGCTTTGGCCTGTCTCCTGTTTATTCTTGTGAGAGTTTGCTGAGTTCTAAACTGCCACATACCCCCCTAAAGTATCTATCCTATTAACTCCTATACCACCACATACCCACCTAAAGTATCTATCCTATTAACCCCTATACCACCACATACCCACCACAAGTACTAAACTATTAACCCCTATACTGCCACATACCCCAAATGCAAACTAACCAAACACCTAAACCCACCCGAAACTAAACCCCCTAAGTTAAAATAAAAATATAAATCTAAGTTTAAAAAAATGATAATTAAACCTAAACCACAACCCCAAAATGCAATCTAACCCCTTTTCTACCTAACACCTAAGCACCCTCTAAACTAACCCCACTCTAAACTAAACAGCCCTCTAAACTAAACCCCCTAAGTTACAAAATAAAATTTTAAAAAACCCTGCTACAATAAATTTAAAAAATCTGTTACAAAAAATAAAAAACTGCAGTATACAATAACCATCATTATACCTAACAATTATCTACATGCCCTATAAAATAAGAAGCCCACCCAAAACAAAAAAAACATAAACCCTAATACTTAAATAAATTACATACAATAGACCAAAAATGGGCCTTTTGTAGAGCATTAACATAACAAAACCTCTCCTAGAAAATAAAAGTAAAAATAAAAAAGCCTATTCTTAAAAATAAAAAACCCACCCCAAAAAACCCCTAACTAACCCCAGAGAATCTGGCTTCTCTTGATTTCATGTTGGTCCATCTTTGTCCTGGTTCCGGGGGCCATCTTTGCGGCAGCAGAGGCAGGCTTTGGGGCCTCTTCCGCCTCCTATGCTCCGCAATCTTCTTCCATATCAGCGAAATTAGAATTAAAATTTAAAAACATTCTTGCTATTGGCTGATTCAAATCAACCAATAGTGACTCACTGAAGATGGGCCCGGGCACCAGGAAACAGGACAAAGAGGGCCAATGATGGATCGAGGAGCCGTATTTCACCCACAGGGAATACAACTTTTGTGGTGAGTAAGGACTTTTTTAGGGTGGGTTTTTTATTTTTAAGAATAGGCTTTTTTAATTATGTGTGATGCATATTCTTTGTATATAAATTAAAATGTATTTATTTTTTCTTCTTGTGTTTTTTATTGTAAACATAAATATATATTTTAAAATGTATAGTTATGTTACAAAAGTCATTAGTATTACAATTGTACTATTACATAACAATCATGCAGTTATGAAATACTATAATTATAATTATTGCAATAGTATTTTATAACAGAAAAATCTATTTTAAAAATATATTTATATTTAAAATAATAAATGCATCAAATAGGAATATCTACATTTTAATTTAAGAATGCAAATAGAAGGAGCACCACCAATCTTTATGCAAGCAGGTTTATTCAGCTTACAGGAAAGCCAGACACAAAACAATCAAACAACGCTTCGGACACAGTCATGCATAAGGACTGTGTCCGAAACGTTGTTTGATTGTTTTGGGTCTGGCTGTCCTGTAAGCTGAATAAACCTGCTTGCATAAAGATTAGTGGTGCTGCTTCTATTTGCCTTCTTCAATATTGGGGTTTTATGCAAGACCCCTCTTGCTGGCACACTATTTATCATCCCCAGGTGCTGGATACTCTGGACTTTCGTTACATTTTAATTTACATATCCAATACTTAGGGGTAGATTTATCATAGTGCGAGTGGACATGATACAATGTAGCACATTATGCCCGCTGCATATTGATAAATGCCAACAACATACGCTGTCGGCATTTATCTTTGCACCAGCAGTTCTTGTGAACTGCTGTTGCAATACTGCCCCCTGCATATTTGCGGCCAATCGGCCGCTAGCAGGGTGTGTCAATGAACCCGATCGTATTTGATTGGCTTGATTTCTGTCCGCAGCCTCAGAGCAGGCAGACAAGTTATGGAGCAACTGTCTTTAGACAGGGGTATCAAGCTCCATACGGAGATTGATAATTTGACCCCTTAAACTGAAATGCATTATACATGACCATGCAATTTATTTCAACCATTGTAGATATAATGCACTCAGGCCTTGTATTAATATTCTATATTTAAACTGTTATGCATGTATATGGCATAATGCATTAAGTATACATTAAAATGTATTAATGTTAACTTGTTGAGGACAATTTATTAACTTGCGAATCATGTCCTCCCGACAGCATACGCTGTCAGCATTTATCGTTGCACAGAAATGTGAAATGCTTGTGCAATGCCTCCCCCTGCACATTCACAACTAATTGGCCGCTAGCTGGGGGTGTCAATCTTTCCGATCAAATCTGATCGGGATGATTGCTGTCTGCCACCTCAGAGGTGGCAGATGAGTTAAGGGACAGCGGTCTTGCTTCTTATCTTAACTTAAGTTTTCTGCAAGCCGGAAACTTTGGGGGTAGATTGCAGCATTTGTGTTTATTAGTGTTTATTCGTGAATATATATATATATATACAAAACATATAAATATATGTTAATATATATTTATGTTATAATAGTCAGTAGCATTAAATTATATTTTTGTATAACAGGCATGTAGCTATATAGGACTATAATGTTAATTATACTGTCTTTAATAACAAATAATAAACACAATAAGCAACATTAGTTACATTTTATATACAACTATTTAAACAATATGCATTCTGCATAAAAATGCATCATTTAAAATATTGAATATTTACTGTATGTAGGGCCTTAGCTCCTACAGTTAGTTTTAGGTTAAGACAGTTTAGAGGTTAATGTTTAAATTGTATGCATAGTCATGTACAATGTATATTGTTTAAAGCATTGTATATATCTATAGACTAAAAGGTATTTAATTATGCATTGTATTATTTTAAACATAAACCTATATTTTCAAACATATACATTATTTATGTTTGAAATAATAGCAAGCGACCATTAAATACATATGTTAATAAATAATTATGTTATAACAGTCAGTAGCATTAAATTATATGTTTGTATAACAGGCATGCAGTTATGTAGGACTATAATGCTAATTATACTGGCCTAGATTTAGAGTTCGGCGGTAAAAGGGCTGTTAACGCTCCGCGGGTTTTTTTCTGGCCGCACCATAAATTTAACTCTGGTATCGAGAGTTCAAACAAATGCTGCGTTAGGCTCCAAAAAAGGAGCGTAGAGCATTTTTACCGCAAATGCAACTCTCGATACCAGAGTTGCTTACGGACGCGGCCGGCATCAAAAACGTGCTCGTGCACGATTCTCCCATAGGAAACAATGGGGCTGTTTGAGCTGAAAAAAAACCTAACACCTGCAAAAAAGCAGCGTTCAGCTCCTAACGCAGCCCCATTGTTTCCTATGGGGAAACACTTCCTACGTCTGCACCTAACACCCTAACATGTACCCCGAGTCTAAACACCCCTAACCTTACACTTATTAACCCCTAATCTGCCGCCCCCGCTATCGCTGACCCCTGCATTACACTTTTAACCCCTAATCTGCCGCTCCGTAAACCGCCGCCACCTACGTTATCCCTATGTACCCCTAATCTGCTGCCCTAACATCGCCGACCCCTATGTTATATTTATTAACCCCTAATCTGCCCCCCACAACGTCGCCGACACCTGCCTACACTTATTAACCCCTAATCTGCCGAGCGGACCTGAGCGATACTATAATAAAGTTATTAACCCCTAATCCGCCTCACTAACCCTATCATAAATAGTATTAACCCCTAATCTGCCCTCCCTAACATCGCCGACACCTACCTTCAATTATTAACCCCTAATCTGCCGACCGGAGCTCACCGCTATTCTAATAAATGTATTAACCCCTAAAGCTAAGTCTAACCCTAACACTAACACCCCCCTAAGTTAAATATAATTTTTATCTAACGAAATAAATTAACTCTTATTAAATAAATAATTCCTATTTAAAGCTAAATACTTACCTGTAAAATAAATCCTAATATAGCTACAATATAAATTATAATTATATTATAGCTATTTTAGGATTAATATTTATTTTACAGGCAACTTTGTAATTATTTTAACCAGGTACAATAGCTATTAAATAGTTAAGAACTATTTAATAGTTACCTAGTTAAAATAATTACAAATTTACCTGTAAAATAAATCCTAACCTAAGATATAATTAAACCTAACACTACCCTATCAATAAAATAATTAAATAAACTACCTACAATTACCTACAATTAACCTAACACTACACTATCAATAAATTAATTAAACACAATTGCTACAAATAAATAAAATTAAATAAACTATCTAAAGTACAAAAAATAAAAAAGAACTAAGTTACAGAAAATAATAAAATATTTACAAACATAAGAAAAATATTACAACAATTTTAAACTAATTACACCTACTCTAAGCCCCCTAATAAAATAACAAAGCCCCCCAAAATAAAAAATTCCCTACCCTATTCTAAAATACAAATATTACAAGCTCTTTTACCTTACCAGCCCTGAACAGGGCCCTTTGCGGGGCATGCCCCAAGAATTTCAGCTCTTTTGCCTGTAAAAAAAAACATACTATACCCCCCCCCCAACATTACAACCCACCACCCACATACCCCTAATCTAACCCAAACCCCCCTTAAATAAACCTAACACTACCCCCCTGATGATCTTCCTACCTTGTCTTCACCATGCCAGGTTCACCGATCCGTCCTGGCTCCAAGATCTTCATCCACCCCAAGCGGGGGCTAGACATCCACTGAAGAAGTCCAGAAGAGGGTCCAAAGTCTTCCTCCTATCCGGCAAGAAGAGGACATCCGGACCGGCAAACATCTTCTCCAAGCGGCATCTTCTATCTTCTTCCATCCGATGACGACCGGCTCCATCTTGAAGACCTCCAGCGCGGATCCATCCTCTTCTTCCGACGACTAGACGACGAATGACGGTTCCTTTAAGGGACGTCATCCAAGATGGCGTCCCTCGAATTCCGATTGGCTGATAGGATTCTATCAGCCAATCGGAATTAAGGTAGGAATTTTCTGATTGGCTGATGGAATCAGCCAATCAGAATATAGTTCAATCCGATTGGCTGATCCAATCAGCCAATCAGATTGAGCTCGCATTCTATTGGCTGTTCCGATCAGCCAATAGAATGCGAGCTCAATCTGATTGGCTGATTGGATCAGCCAATCGGATTGAACTATATTCTGATTGGCTGATTCCATCAGCCAATCAGAAAATTCCTACCTTAATTCCGATTGGCTGATAGAATCCTATCAGCCAATCGGAATTCGAGGGACGCCATCTTGGATGACGTCCCTTAAAGGAACCGTCATTCGTCGTCTAGTCGTCGGAAGAAGAGGATGGATCCGCGCTGGAGGTCTTCAAGATGGAGCCGGTCGTCATCGGATGGAAGAAGATAGAAGATGCCGCTTGGAGAAGATGTTTGCCGGTCCGGATGTCCTCTTCTTGCCGGATAGGAGGAAGACTTTGGACCCTCTTCTGGACTTCTTCAGTGGATGTCTAGCCCCCGCTTGGGGTGGATGAAGATCTTGGAGCCAGGACGGATCGGTGAACCTGGCATGGTGAAGACAAGGTAGGAAGATCATCAGGGGGGTAGTGTTAGGTTTATTTAAGGGGGGTTTGGGTTAGATTAGGGGTATGTGGGTGGTGGGTTGTAATGTTGGGGGGGGGGGTATTGTATGTTTTTTTTTACAGGCAAAAGAGCTGAAATTCTTGGGGCATGCCCCGCAAAGGGCCCTGTTCAGGGCTGGTAAGGTAAAAGAGCTTGTAATATTTGTATTTTAGAATAGGGTAGGGAATTTTTTATTTTGGGGGGCTTTGTTATTTTATTAGGGGGCTTAGAGTAGGTGTAATTAGTTTAAAATTGTTGTAATATTTTTCTTATGTTTGTAAATATTTTATTATTTTCTGTAACTTAGTTCTTTTTTATTTTTTGTACTTTAGATAGTTTATTTAATTTTATTTATTTGTAGCAATTGTGTTTAATTAATTTATTGATAGTGTAGTGTTAGGTTAATTGTAGGTAATTGTAGGTAGTTTATTTAATTATTTTATTGATAGGGTAGTGTTAGGTTTAATTATATCTTAGGTTAGGATTTATTTTACAGGTAAATTTGTAATTATTTTAACTAGGTAACTATTAAATAGTTCTTAACTATTTAATAGCTATTGTACCTGGTTAAAATAATTACAAAGTTGCCTGTAAAATAAATATTAATCCTAAAATAGCTATAATATAATTATAATTTATATTGTAGCTATATTAGGATTTATTTTACAGGTAAGTATTTAGCTTTAAATAGGAATTATTTATTTAATAAGAGTTAATTTATTTCGTTAGATAAAAATTATATTTAACTTAGGGGGGTGTTAGTGTTAGGGTTAGACTTAGCTTTAGGGGTTAATACATTTATTAGAATAGCGGTGAGCTCCGGTCGGCAGATTAGGGGTTAATAATTGAAGGTAGGTGTCGGCGATGTTAGGGAGGGCAGATTAGGGGTTAATACTATTTATGATAGGGTTAGTGAGGCGGATTAGGGGTTAATAACTTTATTATAGTATCGCTCAGGTCCGCTCGGCAGATTAGGGGTTAATAAGTGTAGGTAGGTGTCGGCGACGTTGTGGGGGGCAGATTAGGGGTTAATAAATATAACATAGGGGTCGGCGATGTTAGGGGTAGCAGATTAGGGGTACATAGGGATAACGTAGGTGGCGGCGATTTGCGGTCGGAAGATTAGGGGTTAATTATTTTAAGTAGCTTGCGGCGACGTTGTGGGGGGCAAGTTAGGGGTTAATAGATATAATACAGGGGTCGGCGGTGTTAGGGGCAGCAGATTAGGGGTACATAAGTATAACGTAGGTGGCGGTCGGCAGATTAGGGGTTAAAAATTTTAATCGAGTGGCGGCGATGTGGGGGGACCTCGGTTTAGGGGTACATAGGTAGTTTATGGGTGTTAGTGTACTTTAGGGTACAGTAGTTAAGAGCTTTATAAACCGGCGTTAGCCAGAAAGCTCTTAACTCCTGCTATTTTCAGGCGGCTGGAATCTTGTCGTTAGAGCTCTAACGCTCACTGCAGAAACGACTCTAAATACCGGCGTTAGGAAGATCCCATTGAAAAGATAGGCTACGCAAATGGCGTAGGGGGATCTGCGGTATGGAAAAGTCGCGGCTGAAAAGTGAGCGTTAGACCCTTTAATCACTGACTCCAAATACCAGCGGGCGCCCAAAACCAGCGTTAGGAGCCTCTAACGCTGGTTTTGACGGCTACCGCCGAACTCTAAATCTAGGCCACTGTCTTTAATAACAAATAATAAACACAGCAAGCACCATTAGATACATTTAATATGCAACTATTTAAAGGGCCACTAAACCCAAAATCTTTCTTTCATGATTCAGATAGAGAATAGAAATTTAAACAACATTACAATTTACTTCCATTATTTATTTTGCTACCTTTTTTTAAATATCCTTAGTTGAAGAAAAAGCAATGCACATGGTGAGCCAATCACATGATGCTTTTATGTGCAGCAACCAATCAGCAGCTAGTGAGCATATCTAGATATGCTTTTCATCAAAGAATATCAAGCGAATAAAACAAATTAGATAATATAAGTAAATTAGAAATATGTTTAAAATTGCATTCTCTTTCTAAATCATTAAATAAAAAATGTTGGTGGCATGTCCCTTTAAACAAAATGCATTCTACATAACAATGCATCATTAAAAATATTGAATATTTATGTAGGGCCTTAGCCTCTACAGTTAGTTTTAGGTTAAGACAGTTTAGATGTTAATGTTTAAAATGTATACATAGTCATGTACAATGCATATTGTTTAAAGAATTGTATATATCTATAGATTAAAAGGTATTTAATGATGCATTGTATTATTTTAAACATAAACATATATTTTCAAACATATACAGTATTTATGTTTGAAATAATAGCAAACAACCATTAAATATCTTTTTAGATATCTACAATACTGTAAATAATCTACATTGTACATGACAATGTATATTTTGTGAAGGAGATGTGTTAAACGCCGGAGGGCTGAGAAATCCTTGCCGTCCTAGCCGGGCTCCTTGAAATCAGCACCGGATGGGAATTGATCCCAGGTCCAACGCTTCTTAAAAGGGTGCCGATCGAGTAGGGTGCAGGGGATCAAGTCACCGTTTTAGTATGTTGTCGCCAATTTGATGAGACACCTAGGAATACCACTTGTTTTGTAGTGTTACCTTCTGGAAGGAATGGGGGAACAAGAATTGAAGGGTCCCCCATTCCTCCCAGAAGGTATTGTGCTTAGAATATTAGGGCCTAACAGTCTTATATAGGAGAAGCAGCAGCAGTAAGCCCAAAGAAGACTCCAACTGAACTTGAGACAGAAGCTCTTTTTTAATTTAGCAGCAGAGCTTAGCCTCTGTGAGACTGTTGCAACAGAGCCTAGAACAGAAATACAGCCAGTATTTATTTATTTGGGTGAATACCATCAAGATGAACCTCCAATGCATGTCCCTGAAGCAAATGCTTCAATTCTTATAGCACCTAAGAAGACAAAGTGGTGACGGTGTGCAAATGTATAAAAGGAAATTTGCATTGCCTTTAAGAGAAACTAACGCACCAGTAATGTAAATAGGTACAACCAGCTGGTGGCAGGAACTAGTATGCAAACCCATATACTGAGCCATATTACAGGTGTACACTGAAATAAAAAACAAACAAACTGGCAGCTACATATAAGATTGCTTTCATTATGCAAATATAACAAACAAAAATCATCTAGAAACAGGAATTAAATATATATGATTCTCATACACAACTTTTTTTTTAAACTTTTTTTGTGGCTGGATTACAATAGTTAATTGTGACTTACGCTTGTTCTAGCCACAAAATGGGTTGAACTTAATGAGAATAGACCTACCACATTTAGATAACTTTTAAAATACCGCTCAGTGTAACAAACCACTAGAAGTAAGTAACCCTGACTATAACCCACAAAATGTAATTCATCCTAATAGTGAATTTCTGAAGCTAAATCTTACCCTGATCCCCTGCCACAACAAACCCTACCCACAACTAATCCTGTTCTGTTATCCTACCCTAGCCCAAAATGCAACCTAAAGGGATACTAAACCCAGTTTTTTTCTTTCATCATTCAGATAGAGCATGCAATTTTAAACAACTTTTTAATTTACTCCTACTATCAATAGCTCTTGTTATCTTTATTTAAAAAGCAGGAATTTAAAGCTTAGGAGCCAGCCCATTTTAGGTTCAGCACCATGGATAGCGCTTGCTTATTGGTGGCTACATTTAGCAAACCAATAAGCAAGCATAACCCAGGATCTAAACCAAAAATGGTTTGGCTTTTAAACTTTACATTCCTGCTTTTTAAATAAAGATAGCAAGAGAACGAAGAAAATAGGAGTAAATTAGAAAGTTACTTAAGATTGCATGCTGTATCTGAATCATTAAAGAAAAAAACATTGGGTTTAGTGTCCCTTTAATCTTCCCCACAGTAATCAAACCTATCATGCATTGTTTACCCTGCCTAACAGCTTCCGTCCCCTCCCCCAACTACAAAAGCTACCTGTAAAATCCAGTTTTTACCCTAGTCAATTCTCCCATTGCAGTACCCACCCTGTTATAACTAAGTAATCATATTCAAATAATGGAATAGCAGTGCAAAGAGTGAGCCAGGGGCGCGATCCGATATACATCGCAGTTTGCGGCGCAAGCGAGGGAACCGGCGTCGCCCGCAGTTTCAGCTCGCAACTCGAGCTATCCTATATAAGTCGCCGTCAGATGCTAACGTGCCGTAAGTCTGACAAACCAGCGATGTCCAGAAATCTGCGCAAGTACAAATTTCTGGCGTCGCCAGTGACTTGCGGCACGTTAGAAACTGCCGGCGCCTATAAAACCTGACTAAAGTCTAAAACACCCGCACTGTCTAACACGCCTCCCTAACATAGCCCGACAAGTCTAACACGCCTCCCTAACAAAGCCCGACACGTCTAACCCTCTATCCGCTATCCCCCCTCACTATCCTAACAATAAAAAAGCTATTAACCCCTAAACCGCCGCTCCCGTACCCCGCCGCAACCTAATAAAGTTATTAACCCCTAAACCGCCGCTCCCGTACCCCGCCGCCAGCTATATTATATCTATAACCCCCTAAAGTGAGCCCCTAACACCGCCGCCATCTATATTAAAATTATTAACCCCTAATGTAAGCCACTTAAACCGCCGCCATCTCTATTAAAATGATTAACCCCTAATTTAATCTACCTACCCCGCCGCCAGCTATATTATCTATATTAACCCTAAGTATATTATAGTTAATATAGGTATTACATTATATATATATTAACTATATTAACCCTAATTATATTAGGGTTAATATAGTTAATATAGTTACTATAGTATTTATATTAACTATATTAACTCTATCTAACCCTAACACCCCTAACTACATTTATATTAAATTAATCTAATTCATTTATAAACTAAAATGTTCCTATTTAAATCTAAATACTTACCTATAAAATAAACCCTAAGATAGCTACAATATAATTAATAATTACATTGTAGCTATGTTAGGGTTAATCTTTATTTTACAGGTAAATTGTTAATTATTTTAACTAGGTATAATAGCTATTAAATAGTTATTAACTATTTAATAGCTACCTAGTTAAAATAATTACCCAATTACCTGTAAAATAAATCCAAACCTAAGTTACAAATACACCTACACTATCAATAAATTAAATAAACTACAAACATCTATCTAAAAATACAATTAAATTAACTAAACTAAATTACAAAAAAAAAAAAACACTAAATTACAAAAAATAAAAAAAGATTACAAGATTTTTAAGCTAATTACACCTATTCTAAGCCCCCTAATAAAATAATAAACCCCCAAAATAAAAAAAATTCCCTGCCCTATTCTAAATTAAACAAATTTCAAAGCTCTTTACCTTACCAGCCCTTAAAAGGGCCTTTTGTGGGGCATGCCCCAAAGAATTCAGCTCTTTTGCATACAAATACAATACCCCCCCCCATTACAACTCACCACCCACATACCCCTATTCTAAAACCACCCAAACCCCCCTTAAAAAAGCCTAACACTACCCCCCTGAAGATCTCCCTACCTTGTCTTCACCACACCGGACCGAACTCCTGATCCGATCCGGGCGATGTCTTCCTCCAAGCGGCAAAGAAGAATTCTTCCTCCGGCGATGTCTTCCACAAGCGGCAAAGAAGAATTCTTCCTCCGGCGACGTCTTCCTCCAAGCGGCAGCAAAGTCTTCATTCTTCCGGCGGCATCTTCAATCTTCTTTCTTTGCTCCGCCGCCGCGGAGCATCCATCCCGGCCGACTACTGAACTACGAATGAGGTACCTTTAAATGACGTCATCCAAGATGGCGTCCGCCGAATTTCGATTGGCTGATAGGATTCTATCAGCCAATCGGAATTAAGTTAGAAAAATCTGATTGGCTGATTGAATCAGCCAATCAGATTCAAGTTCAATCCGATTGGCTGATCCAATCAGCCAATCAGAATGAGCTCGCATTCTATTGGCTGATCGGAACAGCCAATAGAATGCGAGCTCAATCTGATTGGCTGATTGGATCAGCCAATCGGATTGAACTTGAATCTGATTGGCTGATTGAATCAGCCAATCAGATTTTTCTAACTTAATTCCGATTGGCTGATAGAATCCTATCAGCCAATCGGAATTCGGCGGACGCCATCTTGGATGACGTCATTTAAAGGTACCTCATTCGTAGTTCAGTAGTCGGCCGGGATGGATGCTCCGTGGCGGCGGAGCGAAGAAAGAAGATTGAAGATGCCGCCGGAAGAATGAAGACTTTGCTGCCGCTTGGAGGAAGACGTCGCCGGAGGAAGAATTCTTCTTTGCCGCTTGGAGGAAGACATCGCCCGGATCGGATCAGGAGTTCGGCCCGGGGTGGTGAAGACAAGGTAGGGAGATCTTCAGGGGGGTAGTGTTAGGCTTTTTTAAGGGGGGTTTGGGTGGTTTTAGAATAGGGGTATGTGGGTGGTGAGTTGTAATGGGGGGGGGTATTGTATTTGTATGCAAAAGAGCTGAATTCTTTGGGGCATGCCCCACAAAAGGCCCTTTTAAGGGCTGGTAAGGTAAAGAGCTTTGAAATTTGTTTAATTTAGAATAGGGCAGGGAATTTTTTTTATTTTGGGGGTTTATTATTTTATTAGGGGGCTTAGAATAGGTGAATTAGCTTAAAAATCTTGTAATCTTTTTTTATTTTTTGTAATTTAGTGTTTGTTTTTTTTTGTAATTTAGTTTAGTTAATTTAATTGTATTTTTAGATAGATGTTTGTAGTTTATTTAATTTATTGATAGTGTAGGTGTATTTGTAACAGGTTAGGATTTATTTTACAGGTAATTGGGTAATTATTTTAACTACGTAGATATTAAATAGTTAATAACTATTTAATAGCTATTATACCTAGTTAAAATAATTAACAATTTACCTGTAAAATAAATATTAACCCTAACATAGCTACAATGTAATTATTAATTATATTGTAGCTATCTTAGGGTTTATTTTATAGGTAAGTATTTAGATTTAAATAGGAATATTTTAGTTTATAAATGAATTAGATTAATTTAATATAAATTTAGTTAGGGGTGTTAGGGTTAGATAGAGTTAATATAGTTAATATAAATACTATAGTAACTATATTAACTATATTAACCCTAATATAATTAGGGTTAATATAGTATATATATATAATGTAATACCTATATTAACTATAAGCGCATGCGTTAGGTGTTAGGTTTATTTTAGAAGATCGCGGTTGACAGGGAGATAGACATTGCGCATGCGTTAGGTGTTAGGTTTATTTTAGAAGATCGGGGTTGACAGGGAGATAGACATTGCGCATGCGTTAGGTGTTAGGTTTATTTTAGCAGCCAGTTTAGGGAGTTACGGGGCTCCAATAGTCAGCGTAAGGCTTCTTACGGCTGCTTTTTGTGGCGAGGTGAAAATGGAGTAAGTTTTCTCCATTTTCGCCACGTAAGTCCTTACGCTGCATATTGGATACCAAACTGCGCTGGTTTGGTATACCTGCCTATAGCCCAAAAAACTACGGGCGACGGCAGAAATATACGCGCGTAACTTCTAGGTTATGCCGTATATGTGATACCAAACCCGCGCAAATATTGGCGTCGCCGGCTTTTGCGGGCGACGATTTTTATCGGATCGACCCCCAAGTCTGAAATTATAACCAAATTAGTTAAACGGACACTGAACCCAAGTTTTTTTCTTTCGTGATTCAGATAGAGCATGCAATTATAAGCAACTTTTTAAATTTACTCCTATTATCAACTTTTGCTTTATTCTCTTGCTATCTTTATTTGAAAAAAGAAGGCATCTAAGCTTTTTTTTGGGTTCAAAACTCTGGAGAGCAATTTTTTATTGGTTGATGAATTTATCCACCAATCAGCAAGAACAACCCAGGTTGTTCACCAAAAATGGGCCTGCATCTAAACTTACATTCTTGCATTTCGAATAAAGATACCAAGAAAATGAAGAACATTTGATAATAGGAGTAAATTAGACAGTTGTTTAAAATTCCATGCTCTATCTGAATCACAAAAGAAAAAAAGTGGGTTCGGTTTTTCCTTTAATAATCAATGCCAATAAAAAACAGTTAACAGGGATCCTTTTACAAGTCATTTTCTTGAAAGTTCATATTATACAGTGGTTTGATACTGCTATTATAATGGTGGAAACTGATGTATTCATCAGTTTGATTTGAAAACTTTATTTATTTATCCCTATTTGAATATTTATTAGTCACATGTTTTATATTTATGAATACAGATTACATTTGATGTTTTCTTCACAAACACAATTTTCATTGAATTGTAAGTCAGTATAGAGATTTGTTGAGAAGTTTTTGTAGACATTAGTGGTGTATCTGATAAGAATTTACAGAGTTTGTGGTCTCAAAAAAATTTATGTCATTTAAGGTTTAGAATCAACTTGCTTCCTAGGCCCTGAAGCCTATAATTATACTTTTTTTTCCTTAAACTACAAATAAGTAAAGAGGTAGTGTTGATAATTTAAATACTTTAAACATGTTATTAGGCATTTTATCTTTTAAACATGCATACTTTTGTGAATAGCGCATAGGTATCCCATGATACGGCTAAAAGGTAATATTGTTTAATGTTGAATAAAAAGATAAAATACTCCTATTCTGTTGATATACAAACTGTGTATCAACTCTAGAGAGCGCAACAAGCAAGTAAAGATAAAATAGATATGACTCAATCCACAATAAATATAGAGCTAGCCACAATATAGGCAATAAGTACAATATACTAGTGATATATAGAAAAACAAATACTTAAAGGGACACTGTACCCCAAATTTTTCTTTTATGATTCAGATTGAGCATGAAATTTTAACCAACTTTCTAATTTACTCCTATTATCAAATTTTCTTCATTCTCTTGGTATCTTTATTTGAAGTGCAAGAATGTAAGTTTAGATGCCGGCCCATTTTTGGTGAATAACCTGGGTTGTCCTTGCTGATTGGTGGAAAATTCATAAACCAATAAAAAAGTGCTGTCCAGAGTACTGAAAACCAAAAAAAGCTTAGATGCCTTCTTTTTCAAATAATGATAGCAAGAGAACGAAGAAAAATTGATAATAGGAGTAAATTAGAAAGTTGCTTAAAATTGCATACTCTTTCTGAATTACAAAAGAAATAAATTGGGTACAGTGTCCCTTTAATCTTGTCTGGTGACAAGAAGAAACAATGGACCAAAGTCCTAATATATCTTAGCTGTTTCCAGATATCAGTCCATAGATGGATAGAAGGAATATGTGTCCTTTAATAATGGTAATCCTGATTGGATGTTCAGGCTGATGGAGGGTCACAATATGGATCACACCCAATGGGAGCTCTTTGTCACAATATGATGTCTAGATGTAGACTTTTTCTGTGAATAAATCACAAAACAAAGGCACCTCCTAGTGTGATATAGTAGATACAAGGTGGTTAAAGCTGAACAAAAAATGGATACTCACAAACGGAGCAGCAACCAATTGTGCTAAGTAAGACAGACTGGGAACTTGCAGTGTCCTAGCTGACTGGCCCAGCATGAGTACCGGTATCCCAGGTGTCCTCAGTGGAAAATAAGCTCAGACTCTCATATAAAATTGCAATTATCACAATTTAATAAAAAACATAAAAACCGAGGTCAAAATATATGACTCTGAAATTAAAAACACAGAAAGCAACGCATTTCTCAGATCTCTGTCTGTTTCATCAGGCTTCTGCTAACTAAATTAGAGTTCTGACTTAAATACAACAAACAACCAATCCTAATTTTCTTAGGTTTGTTATAACACTTCTTTTGTCATAGCTATTAGAAAAGTTTAACTCAAAAAGTATTAAAGGGACAGTCTACTCCAGAATTGTTATTGTTTAAAAAGATAAATAATCCCTTTATTACCCATTCCCCAGTTTTGCATAACCAACACAGTTATATACTTTTTACCTCTGTGAATACCTTGAGTGAGATTACAAATGCGGCGTTGCCCGCAAAAGCCGGTGTCGGCTGCTTTTAGTTGGATATTGCTATCACATATATGGCGCCGCATATAAATGCAGCGCGTATATTTCACCCGTTACCCACTAATGTTTCTCCCATAAACTAACATAGAACCGATGTCATAAGTCGGTATCACATATTCAGCGCAAGGACTTACGTTGCGAAAATGGAGACATTTTACACCCATTTTTCACATGGCCACACATAGATAGGCACAGCAAGCCTTGCGCTGAATATATAAGTACCGTAACTGCCTAGAAGTATTAACAAAAACCTAACGCATGGTATTTAAACCTCTAATCTGCAATTCACCCACTATACAAATAAGCTACTTAAAGTATTAACCCCTAAACTGCCAACCCACCACAACGACAACTACCTAATTACACTATTAACCCCTAAACCACCAATCCCCACAACGCCAACTACCTAATTACACTATTAACACCTAAACCGCCAACCCCCCACACAAAGAATTAATCTAATCACTAAACCAACTAACCTAACACCCCCTATATTAACTCCAATTTTGTAAAATAAAAAAAGACTACCTTACTAATAAATTAATTAAAAAGTACCAAAATAAAAAATCCTAACTTCAAATTAAAATAAAAAAACTAACATTACATTAAAAAAAACCTAAGATTAACCCTTTTAGTGCTAATGACGGCTCTGAGCCGCCGCAGAGTTTCCCACTCAGGTGCTAACGACAGCTCAGAGCCGTCGTTAGCACTCTCCCACCTTGAGGGAGATCTGGGGGCTCCCACCCGCTCCTGCCCTGGCGATCAGGCCTGTTTAGTGACAGGCTTCGCCGGGGCTTGACGTTTTGCGTGGTGATGTAACGCACAATGACATGATGATGTCACCGCACAACTTTATTGAAAAATGACAATGACAAGAATAGGGAAACGGGGCATCCTGCTTAGAAGCCTGTATCTCAGTCATCTAAGCAGCTACAGACCCCCAATCGCCTAACCTTTCCAAAAGTGAAAGTCTTGGGGATCTGGAAAAAAAATCAAAAGTTACAAAAAAATATAGTTCAAAAAATAAAAAATACAAAAACCCTTAAATCAGCTTAGCACCCAGGTGGGAAAGTGCTTAGCACTCAAAGGGTTGAATTAAAATAAAAAAATCTAATATTACAAAAATAAAAAAATAAAAAATTACAGAAAAAAATAAATGAAATTATCAAAAAAAAAAAAATTTCAACTTATTCTAATACCCCTATAAAAATAAAAAGACACCCCAAAATAAAAACACCCCCTAATCAAAGAATAAATTACAAATAGCCAAATTTTGTGTTTTAACGCTGAAAAAATGTTCATTTCAGTTTTAAAACAGCACCACAGCCATTACAAGCCTTGTCGGTATAGTTGTACCGCAAGCCTTTTAGCCTGTAACACAAACTCAGTCCCGCACTCGTAAAAATTATGTTTTTTCATGGGACTTCCATAGCGCTGCCAATACGAGTTTTGCGGTAAGGCTAAAAAGCTTGCGTTACACCCTATACCGGCACGATCCATTTTGCTATCTGAGACCAGTAGTTATGAGTTTTATGCTACAAAACTGTTACATAAAACTCATAACTTAAGTGTCACAAAGAACACTAACACCAATAAACTACCTATTAACCCATAAACCGAGGCCCTTCCGCATCGCAAACACTATATTAAAGTTATTAACCTCTAATCTGCAACTCCCGACATCGCCACCACTAATAAAATGTATTAACTCCTATTCCGCCACTCCCTGACATCGCCAACACTATACTAAAGTTATTAACCCCTATTCCCCCGCACCCCAACATCGCCCACACTATAATAAAGATATTAACCCCATTCTGCCACTCCCTGACATCGCCGCCACTAAATAAAGTTATTAACCCCTAAACCTCTGGCCTCCCACATCACTACCACTAAATATACCTATTAGCCCCTAAACTGCCAGCCCCCACATCGCAACAACCTAAATTAAACTATATTAACTATTAAACTTAACCCTAACGTAACCCTAACCCTAACACCCCCTAACTTTAACATAATTAAAATAGAGCTAAATTAAAGTTACAGTTATTAACTAAATAATACCTATATAAATGTAAAATACATACTTGCCTGTGAAATAAAACCTAAGCTAGCTACAATATAACTAATAGCTAGCTTAGATTTTATTTTTATTTCACAGGTAAGTTTGTATTTATTTTAACTAGGTAGACTAGTTAGTAAATACTTATGAACTACCTAGTTAAAATAAATACAAACTTACCTGTCAAATAAAACCTAAGCTGCCTTACATTAACACCTAACATTACAAAAACTAAAAAACACTAAAATTACAAAAAATAACACACTAAAATTACAAAAAATAAAAAAATACCATTACAAAAAATAACAAATTAAATTATCCAAAACAAAAAAAATTATTCCTATTCTATTACCCTTTTTAAAAAAAACACCCAATAATAAAAAACCCTAATCTATAATAAACTACCAAGGGCTCTTAAAAGGGCCTTTTGTGGGTCCTTAACAGGGCCTTTGTAGGGCATTACTCTAAAGATATCAGCTCTTTTTCTACAAAAGAAAAACAAACACCCCCTAACAGTATACAAACCACCCCCTAAACCCACAACATAAAAATTAAGTCAAACCTAATCTACCCATTTCCCTGAAAGGGCATTTGTATGGGCATTGCCCTTTAAAGAGCATTCAGCTCTTTTGCTGCCTATTAAAAATAAAAATGACTATTCTAAAATGAAAAACCCACCCCAAAATGAAAAAAAAAAAACATTACACAAAATAAAAAACAAATTATCCAAAATAATAACAATTATTCCTATTCTAATACCCATTTTAAAAAAACACACCCCAAAATAAAAAACTAATCTATAATAAACTACCAATAGCCCTTAAAGGGGCCTTTTAATGGCTATTGGTAATTTATTCTTTTTCTAAGTTAAAAAGCTCTTTTACCTGAAAAAAATAAAAAGACCCACTAACATTACAACACCCCCCACCCAAACCTACAAAACAAAAACAAAAACTATCTAAAAAAAACCTAATCTACCCATTGCCCTGAAAAGGGCATTTGTATGGGCATTGCCCTTAAAAAGGCATTTAGCTATTTTTCTTGCCCTGAAAAGGGCATTTAGTTCTTTAAAGAAATTCCCAACCCCTAATCTAAAAAAAAAAAAAAAACTAAACCAAACAATGGGAAAAAGCAATCAGTCCTTATATAATGTGCAAGTGCAAGGCAGGAGACCCACTGTAAGCCTCAAATACTGCATAAAAGAACAAAAAGTCCCACAGCACATAAAAGTATAACTCACTTTATTTACAAGGTGGAGGTCCAAAAAGAACAGCGACGTTTCGGGCTATACACCCTTATTCATGCTAAAAAAAAAAAACACCCAAAAAACCTTAAAAAAACCTAACACTAACCCCTCTTTAGATACTCACAGTTGTCTGAAGTGCCGCTTGAAGGATCTTAGGGTTAGGGTTACGTTAGGGTTAGGTTTATGGGTTAATATAGTTTAATTTAGGTTGTTGCGATGTGGGGGGCTGGCGGTTTAGGGGTTAATATGTTTATTTAGTGGTAGTGATGTGGAAGACCAGAGGTTTAGGGGATAATAACTTTATATAGTGGCTGCGATGTCGGGGAGCGGTGGGATAGAGGTTAATAGATTTATTATAGTGTGGGCGATGTTGGGGGCAGGGGAATAGGGGTTAATAACTTTAGTATAGTGACAGCGATATCGGGAGTGGCAGATTAGGGGTTAATAGATTTATTTAGGTGGCTTCAATATCGGGAGCGGCAGATTAGGGTTTTATAGATTTATTTAGGTGTCGGCGATGTCGGGGGCAGCAGATTAGGGGTGTTTAAACTTAGGGTTTATGTTAGGGTGTTAGGTTTAAACGTAACTTTTTTTTCCCTATAGACATCAATGGGGCTGCGTTACAGAGCTTTTCATTCCGCAATTGCAGGTGTTAGGTTTTTTTCTGACACTCTCTCCCCAATGATGTCTAAGGGGGAAGTGTGCACAAGCACGTCAAAACAGCGCTTGTATTTTGTGTTATATGGAGCTTAAAAGCACCATATCGCACGCACAAGGCTGTTTCAAAACTTGTAATGGTTGCGCTATAGAGCGTGAAATAAAGCAACTTTTGTTGCGTTCGTTAAATTCCCTATAGCGCGCATAACTCGTAATCTACCTGTTTATTAAATAGATTGCAATGTGGGGGACACTTACCCCTCTTTTACTCACAGTTGTTTAGGGGTTAATATAGTTTTATTTAGGTTGTTGCGATGTTGGGGGCTGGCGGTTTAGGGGTTAATAGGTTTATTTAGTGGTAGTGATGTGGGAGGCCAGGCGTTTAGGGGTTAATAATTTTAACATTATTTAGTGGCTGCGATGTCGGGGAGCTGCGTAATAGCGGTTAATAGATTTATTATAGTGTGGGCGATGGGCGGCAGGGGAATAGGGGTTAATAATTTAAGTATAGTGGCGGAGATATCAGGAGCGGAAGATTAGGGGTTAATAGATTTATTTAGGTGGTGGCGATATCAGAAACGGCAGATTAGAGGTTAATAGATTTATTTAGGTGTCAGCGATTTAGGGGGCAGCAGATTAGTGATGTTTAAACTTAGGGTTTATGGGGCTGTGTTACGGAGCTTTTCATTCCACGATCGCAGGTGTTAGGTTTTTTTCTGACACTCTCTCCCCATTGATGTCTATGGGGAAAGCATGCACGAGCACATCAAAAAAGCGCTTGTATTTTGTGTGGTATGGAGCTTAAAAGCACCATATCGCACGCACAAGCCGGCTGTTTCAAAACTTGTAATGGCTGCTCTATAGAGGGTGAAATAACGCAACTTTTGTTGCATTCGTTAAATTCCCTATAGCGCGCTTAACTCGTAATCTACCTGTTTATTAGGTAGATTACAATGTGGGGGATTGGCTGTTTAGTGGTTAATAACTGTATTAGGTAGATTGCGATCCGGGGGGGTTGGTGGTTTGGTGGTTAATAACTGTCGGTTAGATTGCAAGTTTTGCGTCATGGTGCGATACCGCTATACCTCTGAAAAAGTGGCCATTGCCCATGAAATGGCAGGTAACGCATATTATCGCGGCGGTATAGGTATACCGCAAGCATTTTAGCTTGTAACACAACGTCCATTCCGCACTCAAAAAAAATTTAAGTGCGAGATTTTCCATAGCGTCGTATTACTGGTTGTGCTTTCAGCCAATAGGATTTTCTCTACCTTAATTCCGATTGGCTGATAGAATTCTCTCAGCCAATCGGAATCTAAGGGATGCCATCTTGGATGACGTCACTTAAAGTGATATTCATTCTGAAGAAGACGTCGTTTGAAGAGGATGCTCCGCACCGGATGTCTTGAAGATGGAGCCGCTGCACATCGGAAGGATGAAGATAGAAGATGCCATCTGGATGAAGACTTCTGCCCGTCTGGAGGACCACTTTTGCCCATCTGGAGGACCACTTCCTTGAGAACATCTTGCCGCTTGGATGAAGACTTCTCCTGGTAAGTGAATCTCCGGGGGTTAGTGTTAGGATTTTTTTAAGGGTGTATTGGGTGGGTTTATTTTTTAGGTTAGGGGTTTGGGCCTGCAATAGAGCTAAATGCCCATTTAAGGGCAATGCCCATCTAAATGCCCTTTTCAGGGCAATGGGGAGCTTAGGTTTTTTTAGATTAGGCTTTTATTTGGGGGGTTGGTTGTGTGGGTTTTACTGTTGGGCGGGTTGTTTGTATTTTTTTACAGGTAAAAGAGCTAATTTCTTTGGGGCAATGCCCCGCAAAAGTTCCTTTTAAGGGCTATTGATAGTTTAGTTTAGGATAGGTTTTTTTATTTTGGGGGGGCTTTTTTTATTTTGATAGGGCTATTAGATTAGGTGTAATTAGTTTTAAGATCTGAAAAAAAAAATTTCTGTAATTTAGTGTTGTTGTTTTTTGTGATTTAGCTAATTTAATAAAATGTATTTAATTGTATTTAATTTAGTTAATTTATTTAATTGTAGTGTAGTGTTAGGTGTTATTGTAACTTAGGTTAGGTTTTATTTTAAAGGTCAATTTGTATTTATTTTAGCTAGGTAGTTGTTAAATAGTTAATAACTATTTAGTAACTATTCTACCTAGTTAAAATAAATCCAAACTTGCCTGTAAAATAAAAATAAACCCTAAGATAGCTACAATGTAACTATTAGTTATATTGTAGCTAGCTTAGGGTTTATTTTATAGGTAAGTATTTATTTTTAAATAGGAATTATTTTTTTAATTATAGTAATTTTATTTAGATTTATTTAAATTATATTTAAGTTAGGGGGTGTTCGGGTTAGGGTTAGACTTAGATTTAGGGGTCAATACATTTAATATAGTGGTTAATAAGTGTAGGTAGGTTGCAGCGACATTGGGGGCGGGAGATTAGGGGTTAATAAATATAATGTAGGTGTCGGCGATGTTGGGGCAGCAGATTAGGGGTTAATAAGTATAATGTAGGTTGCGGCGATGTCCGGAGCAGAAGATTAGGGGTTAATAAGTATAATGTAGATGGCGACGATGTTAGGGGCGGCAGATTAGGGGTTAATAATATTTAACTAGTGTTTGCGAGGCAGGAGTGTGGCGGTTTAGGGGTTAATATGTTTATTCTAGTGGCGGTGATGTCCGTAGCGGCAGATTAGGGGTTAAAAATTGTATTATAGTGTTTGCGATGCGAGAGGGCCTCGGTTTAGTGGTTAATAGGTAGTTTATGGGTGTTAGTGTACTTTTTAGCACTTTAGTTATGAGTTTTATGCTACAGCGTTGTAGTTTAAAACTCATAACTACTGAATTTAGAATGCGTTAGGAATCTTGGAGGTAGAGGGTGTACCGTTCACCTTTTGGCCTCCCAAGACAGACTTGTAATACCGGCGCTATGGAAGTCCCATAGAAAAAAAGGGTTTACGAAGTTTACGTAAGTCGGTTTGCGGTAAGGCCAAAAAAGTGTGCGGTACCCCTAAACCTGCAAGACTCGTAATAGCAGCGGTAGTGAAAAACCTAGCCGTATCTTTTTTTAACTTTAATTGAGCAGGTAGCATTTATATATTTGTTGACATGATTTTCTAACATCATCTAATATGGTGAAGGTAATTTCAATGTGTTTTGCCCATATTTTTTACACAAAGCTAATGTTACATTTGAAAACTTTTTAAGTGAAAAAGTTTAGTCTGGGGTTTATCAAGTTCTTTTAGCTGTGAAATTGTATAAAGGAAATGTGGCCCCTAAAAATGTTAAGTATTGATAAATAATAAAGAAAAAAGTGCTGCTGATAAACAATAACATGGCTAATTGTGATCACATGAACATCAAAAACAGCTCATCTGCAGCCCTTGACATGCTGATAATGGTCAAATAATAGATTGTGAACAACCCTGTAGTGTGCATGCATGCACTAAGCATGCACAGATATGTTAAATATTTAGACAAAAAAGAAAGAAAAGCTATTTGAAAAGTGAAGATATTCATTGCAAAGCAGGCAATTTTTTTTTTTTAAAGATGTCAAGCTTGATGATTTAGAATAGACCAAAACTCCTGTGAAAACCCAGGGTTGTTATTGTGCTACAAATGCATTTGAAATGATAAATAGGTTATTGTGGTGTTTTCAAATGCATTGAAATAGCGTAATGTGTATCCTGAGCATATTAATTACACTGGCAGAGGGATCTTCCCTCTTTATTTTGAGAGACAGCACTTAATCTTTTTGACCTTTCACATTTACAATGCGAGTGGAGGGCAGAGGTTCTCCAGAGCTGTTATAAGTGGAAGCTGGGCTCTCACCAGGAAGTACCAGTGGTTGAAGAGGGTCCTGCATCAACTTGTATATAGTTTTAATATTTTTAATAATTCAAATGCAACACTCTTTTCATCAATTTCCATTTTACTTTTTCTTGCTGACATTGACTCATTTGCACAGATAATGATGATATCTAGAAAGTGATATGATCCATTATTAATAAAATACACAGACAAGTAAACATTACACAAAATAGTTTACAACTGCTAATTTGAAAACTGTTAAGGAACCTACACCAGATCCAGATTAAGTTTTTGGGTTCTACCTTCCACTCAGACACTCAAGGTCCGGTTATCAAAAGATCTCTGGATTTCTGAGATTCTATAAGAAATCTCAGAAACAACTGGAAGAATTCTCTAACGCCAGTTTTTACATTGAAATCAGTCTGTCCTGCATTTAAATGGAGATGAAACCCATTTTTTTTTTCAATGTATTTATATTATCAAATGTGCTTCATTTTCTTGGTATCCTTTGTTGAAGGAGCAATAATGCACTAATGGAAGCTAGCTGAACACATTTAGTTAAGCCATTGACAGGAGGCATATATGTGCATCCACCAATCAATAGCTAGCTCCAAGTATTGCATTGCTGCTCCTGAGCTTATGCTTTTAAACAAATATGAAGAGAATGAAGCAAATTAGATTATAGAAGTGAATTTTTTTTTATCAGAATCCTGAAAAAAAAATTGGGTTTCATTTCCCTTGTATGTAAATGAACTGCATACATTACTATTGGCTCACAAGAAATCTAAGGAATGAAATTGCCTATCGTTCCTGAGTTCACTAAACTAAACAAAAATCATTAGCTATTACATTTCAATACTAATTAGTAACACTGACACACAGATTGGAGGTTTAAAGAGCAATGGGTTATATTTATTATCCAGCACAGAACATCTGGCATAAACTATTTCATTTTAATATAACCAGGTGGCAGCAATTTGAGTCCTAGGTAACTAACCCATGCTAAGCTTGTCAGGGTCCAGGCTGTCAACATTTAACAAAGCACAGATATCACACTATCAGACAGAGGCAAACACAGAGGAGCTCTTCAGCCTGCTGCATACCTGAGCCCAGATCAACTGCCACAAGAGACTATCCCCATCCAACAGGACCAAACTTTTACTGCCAACAACTTCACAAATATATAGTTAAATATCTCTAAATATTTACCAAAAACAGATCCAGACCAGCATCAGTTAAGTGAACATCATTTGGCAACTCCTATACCCTGCCATGATGTTACAATACTGGACAATAAACCTCTCATGCTCCCTCATCATCTACCCCATCTCCCTGTTCACCTTCTTCCTAATTTGGAACAGAGTTTTGTGACACACCATGTTCCTCCATTTCAATCTAGGGACAATGTTGGACCACACCACATGCACACCAGACAACCATATCCTAACTGACCACCTGTATGGATAGTTCCTAATTCAATTCCATCCAGGTGAATGAAATTTACATGTCTTTTTTTCCCTGCAAAAGCCCTGGTATCTTTCCCCAGCACAAGCCTCTATGACCTAACCAATGCCCTAGATGGAGGCAAACCCAGCTGACTTTCATCCAGAGGCTGTCAACGCTCTGATCAATGCCTAGTGCACAAAGGAATGGCCAACATCCAGACCCTTGTTGGACCTCCACTCAGTCCTGCAAAATAAACACATATGAAAACCAGGCTAAACTCAACAAACAACCGTAAAACAAAAAGCCTGATATGGTCACCACCTCCAAAGTCCCATAATTCAGTCAGTGAGGCACTATTTGGAACTAGACCAGCACGGTGCACAGCCAGAACGCGCCTGAACTAAAAATGTGCTAACATGAATGAAAATCTATGTCAATTCATCCCGGTGCACTTCAAGAAAACTAGACAGCACAGCCAATGGGCATATCCTCTCGCCCTGTTGAGCTGGCAAAGACCTCTACTTTCATGTGTAAGCTGTGATCATGTGATCAGCCTGCAGACCGCCATCAACATTTCTCCTCAAAAGAGGAAACAGCTCCCCAACACATAAAGTGCCATGAGAAGCAAAAGCTAAAACAGCACCAAACAAGTATTCCTCAAAAAGAGAGGAACAAACAGAATGCAACACCTCCAAGATAGCTTTAAACCTATGCACCATTATAGTTCTGTGGGCATCATAATGACAAACTTCCATATGCCCCAAACCCTGAACTACCTGCTAGACTATGAAAGTACCAGTGACCTCTGCCAGGCCCAGCCACCAAATTATGCACCCTAGGGACATGCAGCTTGCATTGTATAGCCTCTGAATCAATTTCAAAGCAGCAAAAGGAATCCCAAACTTTATCATCAGCAACCTTATAACTGCCATCAAATTGGCACAGCCAGTGGATTGAGGATAACCTACCAACAGAAAGTCATCCAAATAATGGGCCATGAACTCCTCGCCTGCTGCAGACAACACTGCCCAGTGCAAAAATGAACTAAAAGGCTCAAAATAAGCACACAAGATCACACAACCCATAGGAAGACACTTGTCAACTTAATAACAACCCTCAATCCAGCAATCTATAGACATAGGTTGAATGGGCAGCAGCAGGAACACTGACTTAATATCCAGTTTAGCCATCAGCACACCACATCCTGCCAACTTCACCAACTGATGGGCTTCAGTAAATGACTAATAATGAACTGTGCTAAGCTAAGGACTAAATGTGCCATTCACTGATTGCCCTAGAAAAGGAAAGGTGCTGAATTAAACAAAATTTACCAGGTTCTTTCTAGGTTACCACCTCCAATGGAGAGATAACCAAATCTGGTATAAGTATTTCTGCAGATTGAGCGGTTAGAGGGATACTGTACCGTCCTCCATTATCTCCTTCTTATGATATGCCTACATGGAGAGTTCGGAAACATTGACGTTCTTCCCATCCTGTATCTTCTTGCTAATTTGGACTTCAGATGGGCTATGCACAACACACAGATTCATATCCCTTGCAATGCCACATGATGGCTAACTGCCTGAACAGACAGAACTGCTGAATATGGAGATAGCACTCCCTGTATGGGAACCACTGCTGCCCCACTCACAGGTGTCTCACACCCAGCTGACACTGCTCTCCCCTTCTCCCACAACAATTTTTTCAACATCCTTAACAACTTCATTCATATGACCCTTACGCACAAGCCTTATAGATCCTTTGCTATCTGACCCAGAGTCACTAGAGGATGAATTAGCAATCACATTTGAGATAGGCGCAAAAGGGGACTCACCAGCAGCTGGTGCAGAAGGGTGAACCACAGTATCTGAAGATGGTGAAGACCTAGTGTCATGAAGGCCTCATGATTTTAGGCACAAGGGGTTAACTTATTATCTTTGTGTTGAATGTTTTTGTTTTTCCAAAGGATGTGTCCTGTGTTTTTTTTTGTTTTGTTTCTTAAAAAAGCAGAGCTCTGTCATAAATATCTCTAAGCTTCATGTGAGAAAACTTTATTGCGTAAGGTCAGTTTTACAGCCCCAACTTAACACAGTGAGTATATTGTTTGATGTAGAAATGTCAGCAGAGACATGATAAAAACCAGTGCCCTCTACTCAGAGTGAGCTGAGGTCAATCAGAGGTGACATCCTGAAATATGAGCTGAGGTCAATCAGAGGTGACACCCTGAAATATTTTATATATTTTTATCACACTTATGTGATTGGGTGACCAAATATGATATATGGTATGACATATTTGGTATCAAAATAATCCTCACAACATCACAGGGGGATTGCCTATCTGTGTAAATGACATAGATATACATACATAACAGAAGTTGTAAGGTGCCATAATTTTAGCTAGGTGTGTAAGTTTTATGACATGCCATAAAGGGAGAGGGGTGGTTACTTTCTGAGCCTACTCTGGAAGGAGGGTTGGTCTAGCAACTATAACTTTGATTCCAACAACATGTTTGTAATTTGTCATGGGAGCCTAGGTAACAACAGAGTGAATTACCATCTTTTCTTTCCAAGCTCCCATGGCGCAGGTACCTAAGCTAGTACTGTATTAGGATCTGGTTTCCTCAATTTTATTTTTAAAACCATTTTGTCTTATATAATTTTATTTGCTCAACACTTTTTTTTCTTATATAAATGCATTGTGACATAATACATTTTGCTTTAAATTTTGCCTTTGTCTAATCATTGAACCATGTCACTGAAAGAGACTGGTAATATTATTTTTTTTAGATAGATTTTTAACAAATTGTCTACTTGGTTTTTAATTTAGGTAGTAGGGGAATACTAATTTTAACTATCCTTTGTGGTAGCAGCATTTGGAGTTATAGATGCAGATAGGGATGGTGAAAAAATTAATTTTTGTACTTTCTGGAGCTAGAATAGTTTAGAAAGTGTTTTTAACCCTTTCATCCCCTCATCTCAGTCACAGCCTTGCCTGTACAGTCTGATCAGGTGTCATGTAATATTTTTCATTTTTGAAGGCATCCTGCTCCTCTAAAATAGAGAAGTTTATTTCCTCTCTTCCTAACATAAAACACCTTCCCTCATCTAAGTTTATTGCTTAGTAATTTGTACCAGCAGTGTAATTCTAACAGCGTCATTTGGATTATTGTCTTGCACAGATTACTGCCTAACCTTGAGTCTCTCTGAGAGTTCTGGACCTTGGACCGCACTCATTCTAAAGGAACTTCGTGGTCAAACTTTTCTGCACTTCTACGCCTGCAAAAGGCTCATTCTCTCAACCAGCACTTACTTCATGACCAGCCGGATCAGAATATCTCACTTCTAACTCCCAGGTACTGCATCTAAACACTATCTGTACCAATTGCATTATCTGGATTGCTACATCTATGATATATAGATGATTGTGTTGCTACATTGTAACTACATTAAATCAACCTAGCACTAATACTTGATAATTTAGAATTACTATTAATTAATAGTCAATTCTCAAATTATTAGATATTTTGTACACACAACAAATTATTAAAAATATGTCCTAATTCTCATTCTTCAGTAGAGTCACAGAGTGTAAAACAGATATTACATCAGGAGAGTGGTACGCCACACCTAGCTTACTCAGTCTGGTCTGCAGCCACGGAAATAAGTCTGAAGTCTGCACCTGTGTTGACATCTCCACCTGTTAAAAATAAGCATGGAGAGGAGTATCTCTTGTAAGAAGAACAGGACACACCACTGGCCCTGCCACCCATGCTCCCACTAGCCTAGGGGCTGTGAGAAGCCCCAGCATGACCACAAGGCCTACTAAGTTTCGATGACCTCCATGGAGGATGGTAAAATGCCCATAAGGATAGGCCTGTGGTGGAAGCTGATGCACTGGACAACATGGAAGCCAAGCAGTGGAACAGGGACACCACCACTGCCAAGTATTTCTGTGAGAGGACTACGGACCCGGATGTCACCAACCTAAAGTAAGGCCTGTGCCACTGCTGCCCATGGTCACACCACTATTCACCACCATAGGCCAGAGTAGATTCTTAAGGGCATCCATCACAGTGGAGGCAGGAAAAGGAGAATTAATAAGTAAGAAGGAGGGAAAAGATCACCCATGCAGAGGGACTGGGAGGAACAGATTGCTCAGACTCTTTTCAATTGCAGGGTCCACCCTCCTGGAAGTGATTCATCCCTGAACTTCCTGGGAAGCCCGAAGACACAATGAGCATGGTCCATCATTAAGCTTCTTGAATTCAGAAGAAAAGAGGCAGCTGAACTTGTTCCTATAAGATAAGGAAAAATTCCACCTCTCCACTTAGCAACACACTCAGAGAGTAAGAGCATTAACCTGTAGGGGTGTTCCAGGCTAGGATGCCCCAAACTATAACTAATTTAAAAATTGTTTTAAATTAACTAATGAAGTGTTATACAAACATGGAGTATAAAATTGTATTATAAAAGTGCATTTAAATTCATAATAAATTATTGAAATTATCCAGAAAAAAATAACACACACAGAAGAAATTGTGATGAAACTACATTGCACATGCAAAAACAACACTGCCAGATTTGGCTAGTGGGCTGAACAGGGTGTTCCATAGGCATAGCTGAAAGTTCTCTGGAAGGTCTGGCTTAACTTTTTTTAAACATTCAACCCCCCCCCCCCCCGCAGATTGTATCTCACAAACTGAAATGTGCCAAAATATTTTTTTATTAATATTTTTTTGCCTTATGGGAACTCTTGTAAGTATCATTGTTTGATAATTGGGTCCTATGCTTCCTATACTGTATCAGTTCAGAGTTGCCAAAATGTTTCATATTGCAATTAAAAAATGTCACCTTTATTACTATGACGAGCCGCAGGGTCTTATCTGAGGTGTAATATGTATTTGAGGAGAATTGCTGATCTTGTGAATTGAAATCAGATATCAGGTGATCTAATACCTTGGGGTTTAACATGAATTCTGATGTGAAAATGTGAAAGAACAGGGGTCTGATATGAAATCTGATGTGGCTATATATGGTTGACTTAGAGGCTGCAAGGCCTTTGGGTTTGATCTGAGGTCTGTGTATTTTTACAGAAGTGTTGTAGGGCCCTGGTGTTTGATTGGATTGGAGCCAGTTGTGGGCATGTAGCTAATGAAAAGACAATCAGATTAACAACTGTCCTGCAAATAGAAATGAATCCTGCATATAACTTACTTTCTTAGGTGAGTAATCATTGCCATAGCACCATAAGATAAAAATCCCTCCCTGAATGCAAACTAATACTTGCTAAGTGAAGATACAGTATTACTAAATGATTTAAAATAATATATTCTTAGGTAATCATTAATGATATATTTCTTGGTAATCAATCTTGTTCTCTTCTTGCATTACAAAAATAAAATGAAAGAAACCTTTTAACAATGATAAAGCATTTTGCTTGTTTAATTTCTATAAAATATGCAGACTTCTGTTAACTTTTCTCCATACTCCCAGCTGCTTTGCGTTTAAAAGGTACTTGCTATACCAGTGTCTATGGAGCTTCTGCTTGAGCAGATCTTTACAAAAAAAAGTGAGATGGGTGAAAAAAAAAAAATGCCTTTATTGAAGGTACATGAAACTCAAAACTGAACTTTAATGCTTCAGATAGAGCAAGCAATTAAAAAAAAACCTCATGAATTACTTCTACTTCTGTCTATGGCCCTTTAATGAAAAATGAACAAACTGATTATATGTAATAAAACGTTTTGCTGATTTGTTTGTGCAGTTTAAAAGCTTTTCTCTAAGGCAGGTAAGGGTTTTCTGAAGCCAGAAAGGGCATCAACAAGTTTAAATTTACACTATTGGGCTTCACTTTTATTCCGTGCCAGCCCTGACCCCATTAAAAAATATTTTTTTTTGTGCTGCTGCTGGCTTGTAGCAGTACTAGCTACTAATGTAAGTTTATTTTCTACTCTTATTCTCATAGGAAATAGCAGACAAATGGATCATTGTTAACAAATTAATTCTGAAAACTGGATTAAACAATTTGTTTCGTTTCTGTACAATAAAAGAGATATGTTTACACATTGTTGCATTGTTGCTTGCTAAGCCCTTTAACAAAGAATCCATTCTGTTTCTTTTCAAATGTATTAAATATATTTCCTAATTTCCATGCTATTTTAAGGTTTAACCCCCTAATGACCAGCAACGTAAACTGTACGTCGCTGTTCTTTCAATGGATCTTGCTTTTTTAAAGGGAAATAAAACCCAAATTTTTTATTTTATCATTCAGATAGAACATACAATTTTAAACAGCTATTCAGTTTACTTTTGTTCTAAAGTTTCTTGGTTTTCTTGTTATCCTTTGTTGAAAAGCTGGGATGTAAGCTCATGAATGTGCACGTTTCTACAGCACTATATGGCAACAGTTTTGCAACAATGTTATACATTATTATTTTTTTTATCATACTTTATTTATGAAGCCCCAACATATTCTGCAGCGCTGTCCATGGGTACAATTAATTTAAATAAAACAATAATATAAAACTTGTAAGAGACAGGACAAAATTTACAAACACATACATCAGGAATTAAGGGCCCTATTCCCATGGGAATTTACAATCTAAAAGTGTAAGAGGTTGAGAAACAGGAGGTGAGGGCTGGAAGATTGAGAAAGATGTTAATGCAGAGTAAGATTAGGGATGTGAAATTAATATATTATGAAGTTGTGTGGTAGGCTTCTCTGAACAAAAAAGTCTTCAGGGAGCATTTAAAGGAAGAAAGATTAGGGCAAAGCCTGACAGCATGAGGGAGAGTGTTCCAGAGGGTAGGTGCTGCACAACAGAAGTCCTGCAGTCTAGCATGGGAAGAGGTGATAGTTGAAGATGCAAGGAGCAGGTCATTGTTGGATTTTAGTGGGCAGGCTGGAGTAAATTTGTTTATTAGAGAGGATATGTAGTGGGGAGCGGTGTTGGTGAGAGCTTTGTATGAAAGGGTGAGAATTTAATTTTGCTGTGAATGGGGAGCCAATTAAGGGACTCGCAGAGAGGTGCAGCAGATACAGAGCGACAGGAAAGGTGGATTAGTCTGGCAGAGGCATATAGGATGGATTGAAGGGGGGAGAGGCAGTAAAGAGGAAGGCCAGTAAGTAGGTTATTGCAGTATTTAAGTTGGGAAATAACAAGGGAGTGGATTATTTGCTTTGTGGTGTTAGCGCTCAGAAAAAGGCGAATCTTGGAAATATTGCGTAGGTGGTTGCGGCAGGATGTAGAAAGCAACTTGATGTGGGGGACGAAGGATATATTTGAGTCAAGTGTAACTCCGAGGCAGCTGACTTTGGGCAATGGGGAAATGGTGATGCCGTCGACAGGGATAGAGAAGTCAAGAGTTGGGGGGATTATAAGGAGCTCAGCCTTGGACATCCAAGAAGAGATAGCAGATAAGCAGTCATTGACATGAGAAAGGACAGAGGGAGAGAGAGCAGGGGTGGAGAGGTAGATCTGGGTGTCATCAGCATAGAGGTGATATTTGAAGCCATAAATCAGTTTACCCAGTGAAAAAGTAGAAATAGAGAAGGACCCAGAACAGATCCTTGAGATACTTCAACAGACAGAGGCATTGGAGAGGAGGAGTCGCCAGCAAATGACACAGAGAAAGACCTGTGAGAAAGATAGGAATGAAATCCAAGAAAGAGCAGTGTTACAGAGGCCAAAAGAGCTAAGGGTCTGTAGGAGGAGGGGGTGGTCAACTGTGTCAAAGGCAGCTGAGAGGTCAAGTAAGATGCGTATAGAGTAGTGGCCAATACTTTTAGCAGAGAGAAGATTGTTAATAACCTTGGTAAGAGCAGTCTCAGTTGAGTGTTTGGGGTGAAATCCAGATTGCAGGGGGTCAAGCAAGTAGTTGGGGCTCAGGAAGTGGGTTAGGCAATTGTAAATTAGTTTTTCAAGGAGTTTTGATGTTAGTGGAAGCAGTGATATGGGGCAGTAGCTTTCAGGAGAATTAGGGTCAAGGGAGGGTATTTGAGTATGGGAGTGACGTTTGCGTGTTTGAAAGAAGATGGGAATGAACTGGTAGAAAGAGATAGGATGAAGATGTGAGTAAGAGCAGGAGTGAGGGTGGAAGACAGGGAGGGTATTAGATGGGAAGATATAGGGTCGAGCGGGCAGGTAGTGAGGGGTGAGGAAGATAGTAACAAAGAAACTTTATTCTTATTGGCTGGATGGAAGATGCAGAGGGTGGCAGAGGGAGTAGATAGCAGCACTATTAGCAGGAAGACTAGATGGCAGCCCTATTTCCTGTCATGTAGTGCTTCAGGCAAGTGCACGCTACCAACCTAGGTTTCCCTTTAACAAAAAATAACACGAGCACAAAGCAAATTTGATAATTTTTAAAATTGTATTCTCTATCTGACTAACGACATTCTTTGGGGGGTTTAATGTCCCTTTTATACTATTCTAGGAAGCCTGCTGATGGGTGCTTGTAGTAGCATGGTCTTGCCACTGGCAGCAAGGCCCTTGGTATTTTGGGCTGAAAAACCTTTATGACCAGCTATGGCTATGTACAGGGTACATTGCCGTCATTAAGGGGTTTAAATAATTTACTCCCTCTCTTAAAGGGACAGTCTACACTTTAATCATCTTAAATTATTACCTTAGATTAAGCTGCAAATAACCTCCTGCACCTTTTCTATTCCATGCAACAGGAATAGTAACAAAGTTATTTTAAAATGTTCTGGCCAGTTTGAAATGGCTGCCAAGCTTTGCCCACTGATGACATCACGATCTGGGCTGCATCTAGGCACTCTGCTGAATAGCATTGACTGTCTGTTGAGTCCAATAAGTGAGCCTTTGGTGATTGGAAGCCATATGCAGCCCATATCATGATGTCATCAGTGGGCTGAGTGAGCTTGGCAGCAATTTCAAAGTGGCCAGAAACAATATTCATTTTTAAATAACTTTATTACCATTCCTGCTGCATGATATAGAAAAGGTGCAGGAGGCTATTTGCAGATTACTCTAAGTTAAGACTTTAAGATAACTAAGGTATAGACTGTCCCTTTAATGGATAGGATAGTCAAAATTAAACTGTGATGATTCAGATAGAGCATGCAATAAAAAAAAAACTTTCCAGTTTACTTATATTGTCTTATTTGCTTATTTCTCGTGGTATCATTTGCTGAAAAGTATACCTAGGTAGGCTCACGTGCAGCAGTGCACTACAGGGAGCTAGCTGGTGATTAGAGTGGCTGCACATATCTGCGTCTTGTACTTGGCTCACCAGATGTGTTTAACAAGCTCCCAGAAGTGTGTTGCTGCCCCTTGAACAAAGGATACCAAAAGAATGAAGCAAATTTGATAATAGAAGCAAATTGGAAAGTTGTTTAAAATCACATGCTCTATTTGAATCATGAAAGACAATTTTTTGTTTTTCTGTCCCTTTAATTATCCCTATCTGGATCAATAGTATTATGTTTGGTTTTCTTTTTAATTATTTTTATTATTTATAACTTGGACCTAGGACATAAAACTGAAACAGATTTTATTTTATGTTTATTTGCACATTAGTATTGTCCCAAAAATAACCAATAAAAAAAAAAAAAAAAAAAAATCTTTGATATTTAATCATTGTTGGAATATACTTTTTTTTATATTTTAATTATCAGTAGACTGTATTATGTGCTGAAGGGTTATGCTGCAGTTGAAGACAGACGCCAGCTACTGGTTTCTGGAAATGGAGCCACACACACCGCCCTTAATGTGAGATCAAATAAGGATAAGCTGTGCTGTTTCCAGATCTATAGAGCAGGCATTGTGCTTGCACATGGTTTTGAGTTTTCTTAATTAGGAATGAGAAGCTCTGGCCAAATTCATTTTATCATCTCCTATATAACAACATTTAGACAATTTGAGTTTTAATGTTGCCTGTGTTGTTTAGTAGATTTTCCCATTTCACTTTGTTAGTTCTCAGTATAAAGCAGAGTAGAAGTGGCTTATAAAATAAAGTATGTTCACCTTGCTTAGCTTTACTATTGATCTCACCTGAAAATCTTTGTTATCAACTTGTGTGTGTTAAAAGAGAAATATGATTTTTAATTGAATAGATGTATTCTAACACAATTTATTTGGGGCTGTTTGTTTCTGCTATACCAAATATCTTAACAATAATACAATAACTTTAGATGTTTATTAAACATTTTAATTTTTCAGACAGAGGTTAAATATATTTGAGGTATCATTTCCATCCCTCTAATCCACTGTCCTCAAGCAAGATTTTCAGGATTACCTTGATAGAGAGCAGGTAAAATAACCACGTTTAAGTAATTAGCTGATTATTTCACCTGTGCTCCAGTTCAGATAACCTCAAAATCTGCCCTGTTAGGGAGGGCTAAGCACAGGTTTGAAAACCAGTGCTCTAATCTGTATCCTCAATAAAGAGCGGAAGAGCTATTCATATGTTGCAAAAATATGCATACGTGCAGTGAATCTGATATTGTACAACCTCAAAAATGAGCTGCATTGATAATTTTTGGTTATAGTTTCAATAGAAGCATTAATATGTTTCCATTTTTATTTTGATCTAATGATTTTTATTTTATTGAACCTTGAACATAATTAAATAATAATAAATAAAAAATAAAAAAAGCTGCCCAGAAGTGGTTTTGCTGAACCTACCCTATAAGGGTATTTCAATTGTTAAAGGGACATGAAATCCAAAATATTTCCTTCATGATTAAGATAGAGAATACAATTTTAAACAAAATTCCAATTTACTTCTATTATTTTATTTGCTTCATTCTTCAGATACCCTTTGTTGAAGCTATATCAATGTGCATGGGTGAGCCAATCACATGAAGCAGCTATGTGCAGCCACCAATCAGCAGCTACTGAGCGTATTTAAATATGCTTTCAACAAAGGATATCAAGAGAATGAAGCAAATTGCATATAAGTAGTAAAATGGAAAGTTGTTTAAAATTGCGTGCTCTTTCTAAATCAAGAAATAAAAAAAATGTGGGCTTCATGTCCCTTTAAACACAGTACTGGAAGCAAAGAGTTTGAGCGTTTGTATCTCATTTGCATATCTTACAAAGAGTTCTCTGGTGGATTGATAACAATATATGCAGAATACCTCTGGGGAAAAGCAAGTAGGGACTCCTGCCTAGATTTATAATTGGCTATACAAAAATAAATTTGCAGCGTTTTCGGCTCGGACCAGCAGTGCTCTGTGAGTCACAAGTTGTACTAATATGGAGTCTTAATCCCTTTGCAGGGATTAAACACACAGTATTCTAGGGTCAATAGCCTTAAAATGACTCTAACAGATTAAAACATGTCATTTGTTGACTATCATGGCCCAATTTGACATCTTTCAGGTGTGTTTAAAAGCTGCTCTTACATATGAAGTAATCATTCAAATACCTTGTGTTTTGAAAGTTACATAAAAGCTGAAAGTGTAATCTTATCATGAGCTGGATGTGTACCACAGGGATAAAAACAAGTTATTAGCGCTTATGAACATAAATAAAATGTATAAATCTGTAAATCATATCTCCGGAGTAAGTTTTTAAACCTTGTTATAGAACTAAATCAATGCAAATTCTGAACGTGGTAGCATAATCTTTAAAGGGACAGTCTACTTGAACATTTTTATGGTTTAAAAGGATAGACAATCCCTTTATTACCCATTTCCCAGTTTTACATAACCAACACTGTTATATTAATACACTTAGATTTTCTAAGGCTGTCTCAGACTGCCCCCTTACCTCAGTGCTTTTTACAAACTTGCATTTCAGCCAATTAATGCTGACTCATAACTCTACAAGTGTAAGCACAATGTTATTTATATGGCACATGAACTAGCACTGTCTAACTGTGAAAAGCTAATAAAATGCACTGAGATAAGAGGCAGCCTTAGAAATTAGCATATGAACCTACCTAGGTTTAGGTTTCAACAAAGAATACCGACTGAGCGAACAAAGCAAATTTAATGATAAAAGTAAATTGGAAAGTTTTTAAAATTGCATGCCTTATCTGCATCATGAAGGTTTAATTTTGACTTTATTGTCCCTTTACTAACCATGTTGTTGACATTATCCATTTCCCATTACTAAAAACTGGTTTCAAAATAAACATTTGATGATCATGTTTTCACATGAACATTCTGAAATTAAGTTGTCGGTTTTACAATCATAGCAACTGTTTATATACCTGAATTAGAGAAGTCAAGTTCTTAGAACTCCAGGGTTCACACTATTCAGTATACTTCAAAGAATTAATATTCTAAGAAACCTTTATCTTATGGTGTAATTTAAAAAACAATTTACAGCTTGCTGAATACATTGCAACATAAATCATTATAGAAGTAGTAATTATATATTGACATAAGTCAACATGTGATGCCATTATTAATATATGTGATAACTGATAAATAGTTACGAGAAATATTTTTGAGAACACTATTTATATGCCTTATATTAAATCATGTTTTTAACATTAGAGATAAAATAATGTAGTTGGCTTAGCTTACCTTAGTAGTCACTACAAAGTTAAATCTAATTTAAAGTAAACTGGCCCAGCACTTGTGAGCTATAAAGATGTGGAGCAAATTATTTATTTCCAATATGGCGATATGTGATTTTTTAGACAACACTGCAGGCAAAACTACTGCACAGGGTCATTGTTAGGGGTGGGCAAATCAAGCAGCAGCCTGGACTGGAGTGGGCTGGAGGTTTGGGGTACTCTGCAGTGTATAACCTTCTTTCTAGATCCATGTTTTGAACTACTACAACTGCAGCATTTAGAAGTTAGATGGTAACAAATATGTTAATAACTTGTGTCGTGCGAGTAGCCTAATGTATGTGCACTTCTCTACAGAGCCAGTATTGTTTAGATTGGATAGGGCAGAGAAATTTGAAATGTAGAGCCACATTATCAGCTCAGTGATCAATATGAGGGGTAACACTACAAGTAACTTGATTGCCAATACCTTTCTTTTATTAAAGGACCAGTAAATACAGTAGATTTGCATAAACACGTGTATGATAAATACAAAACAATAGCACTTCAAATGAGTAGTAGATTTTTTCCACTCCTCCTGTATCATGCGTCAGCCATCAGCCAATCACAAATGCATATACATATATTCTGTGAATTCTTGCACATGCTAGCACCTCCCCCTCACACACTCCAACATAACAATCTTCTGAGTTTTGCTCCTCCTCTGCCAAGCATGAGTGGACAGACTGCATTACTTTGTCAAATGCAGTTACCTCCCTTCACTCCTCCTCCCTGCCCGAAAACGGGGCCGCCAATCTCCCACTTTAGTCAGCACACTGAACACAGCTGCACCTTCATGTAGGGGAACATAACAGTGAACCAAAGTAAGAGGGTCAGCCGACTGCTTTAAATAACATTTGTTTATTTTTAATTAAATCACTATCTCTCCAGTCTTTCACTTGCCACCCCCTCTTTCTGTTTCTCTCCAATTCATTCTCTTCACCCTCTCTATTTCCTCTCTCCGATTTCTTATGTCTCTCCCTTCTACCTCTACATTATCACTCTCTCACCTTTATCTCTACTGTTCTTCCACTTTATTCTAATTCCACTTTATTCTAATTCCCTCCCTCTCTTTCTCTCCCACTTTCCCTCTTTTCTCACCCCTCCCTCTCCTTTCTCTCCTCTCGTTTCCATACTTTCTCTTTCCCTTTACTCTCTGCCATTACTTTTTCTCTACCCTTCTTCTGCTTTGTCTTACTTTCCCTCCCTTTTTTCTATCTTTTGCTATTTAATATATTCTCTCTTCTACTGATTTTTCCTCTAACTTTACTCTCTCTGTCCCTTTTTTGATGCACAATAACTGGAAAACATAAATGATAATGAAAAAAAGGGAAAACATCCTCTACACAATCAAATATAAAATACTGAGTAACAAAAAATTTACCCATAAAATAGGCTTCATATTTGAGCTCCAGCCTCTGAGAAAGGGCACATTGCCCATCAAACAGCCATGCAGTTAATGTATTATTATTATTTTATTATTTCTTTTTTAAATTTATATTATGAAGGCAATGCCTTTTGCTGCAGTGTGCACCAGCACTTCAATTTCACTCATTAAAACTCGGATGGTCGGGCGGAGCCAGCAGCCGTGCTGTAAGGACGTGCAGACATTGAGCTCCCTTACATAATAACCCAAATCAAAGTTTTATTTCTGTGTTGGCCCTGCTAGATTTAGCCTTAACATAGAAAATTATCCCTACTACTTAGATACCGTCTTTAGAGACTTTAATCTGCCCAATACTAGTACTTTGGAGAGACTTGATCCATACTGACTCGCTGGGCTGGTTGCACGCCACTTTGCCGCCTATACTACTGAGACTGCGGCTGCCTGTGTTCTGGAGGGTTGGGGCTCCACTCCAGAACGAACACATACCGGCTCAATTTTACTGGGCTTAGCTCAGGGGATCCTTGTACTGTTGAGTGACTCCGGTGAAAGTATATGAAGACCCCCTCCTGCTGAGCCCAACCTAGAGAGCTACTTGCGGCTGATCCTGTGAGCTCCTCCTTGAGTGCCACGGCTGAAGAGGTTCCTGATCTCTGGAGGGTCGGGGCTCCGCTCCGGAGACTTAATTACATTTTACCTGACCATCGCACCTGAGGCGGCCCACATCGGAGCACCACGCACCAGATCGTTTCACTTACCGGAGACTACTAGCTGCACCGGATACCGGCTGGGCCTCTCTGGTTGCCTCTGACTGCTGGGGCGGGAGCCCGAAGTGAGTAGTTGCCACCATCGACGGAGTAGAAGACCGGGCAGGACAGGCCTACACAACCCCCTGTTGTGCCGCTTGGAAGTGAAGGCGCGAAATTCAGCCATCTTGGGCTTGGATACTGCGACGGAGCAGCCTTCGGAGTTTCGGATAACTGAGGTGCGGTAAGTTGTCCGCTTGCCCTAAATCACCACCTCAGCCCCCCCTTTTCACATACTCTGCTAGCCTGTGCGGCCTATTTGAAGACAGGAGAGCTGCAGAGTGAGCCGAGGCCAACAAAAGCTTTCCCCTGGTCCCGGAGAAGGCCGCATCCACGTGGGAGACTCAGGTACTGGCTTCCATAGTGGTTTTTTCTTTCCCACATGCAAAGTCCTATACCGCCAGTATAGTTTCTGGCCAGCTCACTAACCCAGGGGTCATAATTTTTGGAACACACTACATTTGACTTCAGCTTGGGGTCCCCCCAGCCTCCCAACCACACTAATTACCCCTAGTTGCATAGATACCTGACATCCTGGGAACTCTGTCTAAAATATTTAGAGACAAAAGGATAATCCCTTAAGCAGTGGGGAAGACATTACACTTCAGTGACTTCACTACAAAACAGTTCTGTGGCAAAGAGTACAGGGGGCTCACAGTTTTGCAGGAGGTACTGGACACTTGAATAGAGGGCCCTGCAATAAAGTGTGGAACAATACTGTTATGCTATTTTTGCTTTGGGGGCTCTGAGGGCTGTACTGTTGCCAGCAAGGACCTGTGGTGCCTACCTAGCCATATCCTTTACCGCGAGACCTGGGTTTATGCCATCCTGCCCATGGTCAGGGGGACCCCCACACACACATACCAAACTAGAGAACTTGCTGGATTTAATACTCAGGACCTTTTTGGTTTGGGGAACTTTCTGTGTTTAAAACTGCTGCATTAACATAATTTTCTTTGAGTTCTGAGCTCAGAGTGGAGTGTCATTTCAACCTTGTCTTGCAATGTGCCTAAATACTTAAAGCTGCTGCGCCAGCATAATTTCTCTGAGCTTGGGCTCTGAGTGGAGTGTAATGTTAGGTCCCTTTCTGTGCTTAACTAATATCTCTTGATTCCTCACACAGCTTCTATGACACTATAGCGCAAATAAGTATTACTGAGTTGAGAGTAACTTTATGAATATGCCTAAAGTATTTCTATTATTGTAGCTCTATATTAACCAGACTGTTACATGTCATATTGTGTGTTTAGGGCCTGAGTTATTGTGTTATAAGCATCATTGTATTGATCTGAGATACCTTTGTATTTCTAACTAAAAACCTTATTTTCAGGTATTGAGAGCGCCCTCTCCTCCCTTTCCCGCCAGACTATTGCTGGCGGGTCATACCCCTCCTCCTTTTCCCCACATCGTCCTATGGTGACAACTTCCCCAGGAGAGGGCAAAATAAGGGCACAAAGGCCCTGCAACATGGGGCTTCTAGCCTAAAGCCCAGACCCACATGTGAATAGCTCTTTTTTGATATACTACCTAATTCTATATTTCCCAAGTAAGTCCGACCACATTATGTCAGTCTAAAAGGGCCCTTGCCGCCCCCCCCCCCTATGCTAGCATACCCTAGACAAACAAGATATCATCTATTTAACAAACACTGTGGTGTCCAACATCCACCAATAGGACCACAGCCATCATGTCACAGCAGGCAAAGAAAAAACAAAAAAACAATTTTGGGCCCAAGAAAACTGTGATGGATCATTTCCATCTGCGGGGACAGAGAGAACCCGCCAGGTCGGAAGACGAGCAATCTAACGCTTCAGACATGCTGGATGAACACACTGAGAGCAGGCTCTCCACCTCCAACACTCCAAGCAGATACAAGGGGGACGCCTTAAGCTTGCCACTGGAATCCATCCAGCGCATGTTCGAGAATCAGAATCAGACCCTCACTAGACGGTTTGATAAGCTGGAGAGATCATTTGAGGATCTGAGACGCGATATCTCATCCATCAGTGAAAGAACTGATACCCTTGAAAGGAAGCAGGAGGATCTCATGGTGGACCATGCTAACTGGGTGAGCCAAACACAAAGTCTGACAGATCAAGTGTCCTCATTGGAGGCGAAAGTGGCAGACCTGGAGGACAGATCCAGGCGAAATAACGTGAGACTCAGGGGTATCCCTGAGTCGGTGCTCCCGCAAGATTTGGAAGACTATGCCCATCGCCTTTTCCAATCAATTCTTGGACCAGCCGCTGGAGATGTAAACAGGATTGACTGAATCCATCGGACGGCGAGACCCAGAAATCTGCCTCCTGGTAAACCTAGAGACACTATAGCCCGTTTACATTATTACTCATACAAAGACAAATTGATGAGAGCAATGTTACGCTCCCCGCAGCTAAATGGGCAGTTTAGAGAGGTCTCTCTGTTCCCGGACCTGTCCTCCTACACCTTGGCTCAACGGAGAAGTTTTGCGGAGGTTACCAGAGTCCTAAGGAGTACCCAAATCCGATATAGATGGGGCTTCCCAACTAAGCTCATAGCCACTAAAGACGGAACTCAGCATATCATCCTGACTCCCCAACAGGGGCAAGAGCTCATTAGGACGTGGCAGCTGCCACAACAAGGTGGGTCTCCATCTGCCTCCCCGGGGAGGCCTCCTATAGATCAGAACTTACCAGCACGCCCGCGCAGAAGGAGCCCAGATTTGAGAGCAAATGCCCAGGAATGGAATCCGGGAAGCCCATAATCCTGTGAATGACTTTCTGCATATCCAGACCTGACTTACCTTTCACTCCTCAGATGGAATTCTATCACAATTAAACTACCTGCTCTTCCAAGAGGGGCCTAGGAGCTTCTGAGTATGCATTAGGGCCTAAAACCATTCTTACTTTCTTTTCAATCTTCTCAAGCCCTGATGTAAGGTCTGCTTATGCTTAAACCACTCTGTGTTTATTGTGAGATACAACAGTAGGTCTCGCTTATGCAAAGTTTTTTTTGAGTAAGATGCATAATAATTGAATGTCATTATCACTCCTGAATACCTTTCTGGTTTATACATATTGGTGTTTACTGTGTCAAAAGGGATTCAAAAGTTGTTATTTATGTCTTCTTATTCCAGTTATTTGAGGCCTATAGAGGCTATGTTTGGTCACTATTTTTCTTACACTTATTTAAACACTTGTTGATGTTATCTTGTTGTTACTAATTCTTTAATTACAGGTTTGGGGGGGGCTGTGGGTCTGCTGCTGGCTCCGCCCCCTCTTTTCATCTTTTCATCTTTTCATCTCTTCATTTTTCGTTTTCCTTTTCCTTTTTTCCTTTTTTTCTTTCTTTTTCTCATTTTTCATCTTTCATTCTCCACCTCCCACTTCTCATCTTCCACCTATTTCATCTTCCATCCCTCATCCTCCATCTTCCACTGTTTCAGTTTCCACCTTCTACTTCCCATCCTCCCCCTTTCACACTAAGGCGTCCATCTCGCACCCCCTACTTTACTTCTCATCCCCTTTCCTCCCACCTTATACCCTTCCCTCCTGTGTCTTTTCATCTCGCATCTCCCACTCTATATCTGTCCACCCCCTGTTCCTGATTTACGTTTCCCATTCTTCGCTTTCTGTCCCGCGCCCCATCCCGTCCCGCCTCTTCCCCCCCTGCCCTACCAACACTACCTCATCCCATCTATCCTCGTCCCTGCCCCCTTTACCCCACCGCCCCCACTCCACTTCATATCATATTATTTCTCATCACTGCTCCCTAACCCGCGAAGCATAGGATTCATTTGCGGATAGGGGACACTTGGCCCCCCGCATACGCCTGGCGGAGTAGAGGACTCTCTGCCATTCCAGGGCGACGGGGCGTCTGAGGAGGTTAGATCATTGCTACGAAAACTCTTACTTTATAACTCTCATCCCTCCCCCTTTCCCCTGCCTCCCTCCCCTTTTTTTTCTGCTTAAGGGCCCCCCTCACAGCTACAAAACATGAAACTATGCACCTTAAACACCAGAGGCCTGAACTCACCGACTAAACGGAGCTTGCTAATTAAATTTCTGAAAAGTCACCACATTGATATAGCTCTCCTCCAGGAGACCCACTGGACGGAAGATATAGCCGCAAGATTTAAATCAATACACTACCCAATTAGCATTACATCCACATTCCACAAGAAGGCAAGGGGTGTGACGATACTGATAGGGGACCAGGTGGCGTACGACCCTATATACACTGAATGCGATGTTGCAGGGAGGTATGTAATTTGTGTATGCCATCTTGATAGTATCCTGTATATGCTGGTGGCTATATATGTACCTAACACCAATCAAGCTAGCTTCCTTAAGAATTTCCTCCGGAAATTAGATAAAGTGAAACAAGGCCACATCCTATTAGCTGGGGATTTCAACATGATTTGGGACCCAGAGAAGGATAGGAGGGGGAACGTCAAACTATCAGGAGATAGGAATAGAGACTATACTTCTCAAAAATTTAGGGAACTGTCTGCTCAACACGATCTCCATTATGTCTGGAGGGCTCTCCATCCTGACTCTTGTGATCACACCTTTTACTCGGCTCCCCACTCGTCTTTCTCCAGACTAGACTACTTCTTCTGTGACCCTTGGGCACTGAGGAAGGTACAAAGATCAGTTATAATGCCATGCACATGGTCCGATCACGATGCGGTGGTGGTTATCTTAGATGCAGGAGGCGCCCGAGAGGGGCCCAGGAGATGGCGCATGCCTGACCATCTATTCCAGGATATTTCCATATCCGAATGGTCCAGAGAAACCGTAGAATTTCTGAGGATCAATAACACGGGGGAGACTCCGGTTTCCATAGTCTGGTTGGCATTAAAAGCCTACATGAGGGGGCTCCTTATAAAAAAGGAATCGCAGCAGAGAAAACAGAGAAATGAGTCCCTGGCACAGCTATACTGCAAGCTGGGAGCACTTAGGAAGAGAGCTGAGAACGGTGCCTCCCCCCTGGATGTCACTAAGTGGCGAGAAATCAAGGCACAAATCCAAAAATTGGAGCTAGAGCACACGCAAAGAACAATTAGGTATTTGAAGATGAAATTCTACCATAGTGGAAATAAGGCAGACCGCATGCTCGCGAATAAACTTCGCCAAAAAACAATGGCGAACAAAATTTCTTATATTCAGATGGAGGAGGGGAGGTGTTATTCTCCGAGAGCCATAGGCGAAGCATTTGTGGAGTATTATAGCAGGCTCTACCAGATATCCTCTTCGGAGGGAAGGCCAAGCCTCCCTAGGGAAGATATAGTGAACTTTCTACATACCCTCAACCTGCCCAAGGTCCCGAAGGAAGCTGAGGAATCTTTGTCAGCTCTTATTACCATTTCTAAGGTGACCCAGGCCATAAAAGGGCTCAAATTACACAAGGCCCCAGGACCGGATGACTTTTCATCCATCTTCTATAAGAAACTTTCGGGGGAAGTTAGTCCCACCCTGGTGTCTGTCTTTAATGCAGCCTTCCAGACTGGGTGTTTCTCCAGAGAGTACTTGGAAGCGGAAATTGTGACCATTCCAAAACCGGGTAAAGACCCGAGCAGATGCGAAAGTTACAGACCTATATCCCTGATAAATGTGGATATAAAACTTTACTCGAAAATCCTGGCCAATAGGCTAGCCAAAATACTCCCCTCTCTGATCCATCTGGACCAGGTGGGGTTTGTCCGGGGTCGTCAGGGTTCGGATAACACACGCCGCCTCTTGGACATCTTTGCTGAATCCAAGTCCCTGGGGCTCCCACTTGTTGCCCTGTCGCTGGATGCAGAAAAAGCCTTCGACAGGGTGCGGTGGGAGTATATGGAGGAAGTTTTGAAGGTCTTTGGGCTCCCGGTTCGTCTAATTAGTGCGGTCATGGCACTGTACTCGGACCCTTCAGCCAGAATCCAAGGAAAGGGGTTCTATTCTGATCCCTTTGAGATCAGAAATGGGACCAGGCAGGGGTGCCCGTTGTCCCCACTGCTATTTGTGCTGTCTATTGAGCCTCTGGCGGCCATGATTAGACAGACTACTGGAATACAGGGAATGTTGATTCATGATACTATGCAGAAACTCGCACTTTTTGCAGATGATCTCACCCTGTTCATCACAGAACCCGAGACTTCACTGCCGGTAGTTTTCGAATGTTTACAGACATTCGGTGAGATATCATACTATAGACTCAACTTCACTAAGACAGAGGCGTTAGTGATAAACCTCCCTGCGGAGCAACTTCTGTGGCTCAAAGAGACTTACCCATTTACTTGGTCTACAACTGAATTAAAACATCTAGGGGTTATCCTCTCCCCAGACCCGAAGATAGTAATTCGGGCTAATTATGATCCTCTGCTAAAAGAATTCGATTCCCTTACTGTGAAATGGGTTAAATATGAGATATCATGGATTGGGAGAATACAGTCGGTAAAGATGTCCCTTCTCCCTAAGGTCACGTACCTCTTTAGGTGTATACCGTTGGCCGTCCCGCAATATATTCTCAGTCGCTTCCAGGCAATTATAAACAGGTTTATCTGGCAGGGTAAACCTTCGCGGATAGCCATTCAACAACTACAACGGCCCGTTCTCCATGGAGGGCTGGCGGCACCCAACATAGGCAAATACTATAAGGCGGCTATGCTCTCCCACGTGACGGCGTGGGGGGCCCCGTCTGAGGACACCAGGTGGGGACAGCTCGAGCAGACTGTGCTCCCCTCAGGCCTGATGCTAGAAGACCTTATATGGGTCCCTCAACATGCAGATACACTTTTGGGGGTTGAGAATCCTATCATTAAAGCAGGCGTCAAAATATGGAGAGAACTGCGCGGTTTGACTGGAGTGGCACCCCACCCATCCCCAGTGCATTCAATTAGGGCTCTGCTATCCTGTCTGCCGGAGTCCCACTCGCAGCTGTGGTCTGGCTGGGGTATCAAGCATGTCAGGGATCTCTATACGCCCCGGGGTTTGGCGATCCAGGCTCCGGACTTGTTGGACATGGATATCCCCAAAAAGTTTCACTTAGAATATTTCAGGCTTATATCATTGCTGATATCCTGGAAGTTCCAAAAGGAAAAACCCAGAGAATTGACTCACTGGGAAAAAAGGTGGCTCGCGGGCAAGCCTCTACGCAAGGCTTTGACAATTCATTATCAACTCCTATTGGATTCCGAAAGATTTACCAAAACTTTCTGCATCGTGGAATGGGAGAGGGATATGAGGAGGGAGCATGAGGAGTTGGAGTGGCAGCAGGCAGTTCAATATACTAGAGCAGCAATTCATTGCGTCACATTGTATGAGCTTTACATAAAACTAGTCCTACGCTGGCATAGAGTACCAGTCAGCCTAAATAAGATGTTCCCACAGACTTCAGACCGATGCTGGAGGGGGTGTGGCCAAAGAGGTTCCTACTATCATATCTGGTGGAGCTGTGTGAGAGTCAGGGAAATCTGGGACCAGGTAGCGGCACTGTTAGACCACTTAGGATTACTACGCAGACTGACACCTGACACTGCCCTGTTTCATTTGGGATTAGGGAAACTGGCCCAACCTGCGAAGATGTTTTGTGTAACTATACTCTTAGCCACAAAACTAGCAATTGCACGATGCTGGCTGGGAAAAACACAGGTCACACTCCACATGATACGGGATATCATTGAATACATCCGTTCCATGGAGGAATTCTCCTTGAGATCCGTGGGCAAAGCTGGCTTACACGGACAAGTTTGGGCACTCTGGGAAATAGGAGACAACAAATAGAAAGATATTTAGAATGTAATAGCCCTCGAGAGCGGGGATCAAGGGAACATTGTAGGAGATAGTCACCTGCAGCTGAGGCTTGGGTCCCCATCCCCTCTTCCTCCCCCCCTTTTTTTTTTTTTTCTCTCTCTTCGCTCCCTCTTTACCTTCTCTCCCCCTTCCCCACCTCCTTACTCTTCTCTACACACTCGGACGATCTGTCGCCCGGCTGAACTCTCAATCTTTTACTGTTGAACAAGGTATAACCTGCCTGGGTCTGGACAACCTATAAACCTATAAGCATTTTATCCTATATTAGACAAAGCTAGAGGAGGGGTCCTGTCACAGGCAAGGCATAAATAAACCCTTAGTTAATGTTTTTCTGGTCTATGTTACTCTAGCTAAAACTATGATTTCTGAATTGACCATTAGCAGGGATAAGCCCTCAGATATTAAACACCTCTGTGAGACTATAGGCTTACAGTAGATAACTTTGATGAATGTATTATTCGCTGTCTGTGAATATGAAGTTAAGTAAAAAGAGGTATTATTCATGGCTAAGGAACATCCTCCTGGGATAGTTCTCAAGATCTTTACATAATTCTAAAGACATGTCTGTTACAGGTATACCTCACTTTACAGCGCTTCACTTTACAGCGATTCGCTAATACATCGCTTTGTGGAGCTGAAGTTCAAACTCCAAGGATTATGAAATAGTGCTGTAACCATTGTGAGTTTGCAAGAAAAGTGACTGGCACCATTTTGTTATGCACAGTTCACTCTGTTTACAGCTTTACAGTGCAATCTGTCTCAGTGCTATAGTTTGGCAAATTTTACTACAGTAATTGTCACTATTTTACAAGTACAATATTTATTGAATTCTGTGCTGTGCTAGTGTTAAACTAAACTTAGCCCTATTGCACCCCTAATGCATGCTAGTTCAAACATGTTTTCAAGTTTTTAAACACACTGGCAAGTGGAAAGAAAGCTAAAACTGCCTTGTTTCACTTTAAGTCGGTTTTCACTTTACATCGGGGCTCCGGTCCCTAACCCGCTGTATGAGCGGGGTATACCTGTATACTGGTCATTTCTGTTTGTGTTCTCGATGTATGTCATATGGGCATGTTGCCATGATTCTCTTATGTAAATGTACTTTTTTATTTATGACTTAACCTCAATAAAAAGTATTTTTTAAAAAAAAAAAAAAAACTCGGATGGTCCAGAAGGTTACACTTTAAAAATTGAGAGGGGGTCACATTTTGGAATTTCGCTCTGGGAGCCTCATTCTCTAAATTGCACAGCTACTGCATGTACCTTGGCATGAATATAAATATCAAAGGGTACTATTATAATTGTAACTTAAATGTCTAAAAGATAAAATGAAAAGTCCTTCATATTTTAAAGGGACAGTCTACACCAGAATTTTTATTGTTTTAAAAGATAGATAATCCCTTTATTACCCATTTCCCAGTTTTGCATAACCAACACAGTTATAATAATATACTTTTAACCTCTGTGATTATCTTGTATCTAAGCCTCTGCAAACTGCCCCTTTTTTCAGTTCTTTTGACAGACTTGCAGTCTAGCCAATCAGTGCCTGCTCCCAGATAACTTCATGTGCATGAGCACAGTGTTATCTATATGAAATATGTGAACTAACACCCTCTAGTGGTGAAAAACTGTTAAAATGCAATCTGAAAGAGGTGGGCTTCAAGGTCTAAGAAATTAGCATATGAACCTCCAAAGTTAAGCTTTCAACTAAGAATACCAAGAGAACAAAGCAAAATTGGTGATAAAAGTAAATTGGAAAATTGTTTAAAATTACATGCTCTATCTGAATCATGAAAGTTTATTTTGGCCTAGACTGTCCCTTTAAGTTAGTATTATTTGATTATATAGTACTTTTAGGGTATTTAAAATTAGGGAGAGTCTAATGATTTTCTTGCACTAAAACCTTTTCAAGATGGCTTCTGCCAGACATTGGTAACAATATGATTGCAATATTTATAAGGAAATACATTTTCTTACAAAAAATATGTTGGACAACTTTCCCAGATATCTCATACCTGAACATGTTGGCATTTTATAACACATTATCAGGGTCACCTCTATTTGATGGCAGTGATCTTGAAAAAGGCCATATAACTTTCTCTCACTTTATATATTCCTTTTTATCTCTCTGTTCACCTCTCTTTTTTTCCCTCTTACTCTGTCTCTCTTTCTTAACTTTACTGGCATAACCGATTAAAAATCAGTGTTGCCAAACCACTTTCTGGCATTATGGGATATGGAAATGTGAGCTTAAATAAAGTCTATAAGGGAGAATTCATTCTCATGGGGATTTACATGGCACTTCTGAATTTATGGCATTTAAAAAAAAAAAAATACAGATTAGAGTACAATTATATAGACCTTCTGTAAGAACTTGTAAATGGTTATTCAGGATAAATGGTGTCATTGCCCAGTTTTTGTTTAGAATATCAATGACCACCATCCGTGTGGTAAAGCTGATGCTTTGGCTTACACAAATGCAAAAAAAAATCACAATTCTTTTATGTATTTTTGGCATTCATTTCCAATAAAAAAAGTATCCAAAGAGCTAGTGAATCTTCAATGAATAAATGAGCGAAGAAATTATGGTACAGGTTCATTGCTGGCCTGCTTATTGACCACCAGTAACTGCCCAGTGCCTACATTATAATACTATTAGAGAGCCACAGGGTGAAAGTGGGACTGATGTGTTGAACTTTGGGTATGGTTTTGGTTAAAGTTTTTTTTTCTATACCATACCCAAAGTCCACTGCTGTATGTTACTAACAGTATATACAACTCATGATAGTGTAATGGAGTTGTTATATATAAATCTAGGGATTCTAGGGAATCTTATTTTATTATAAAGATAAAACGTACAAACAATTCAGTCCTAATTTTTTTGCAGGCAATTTTTTGCAGCATTTAAACATGTTTGATTTTTGGCAGCACTCCCAACATAAATACTATTTATATATATATTGTATATGTTTCCCCAAAAATTCTGCAATGTTCTTGGTGGAATTGAAAATGTACTATTCGTTTTGTATTTTTGGTTGGTATTCCATTCCACAGTATGGATGTGGCATAGAGTTGCAAGTGAGGAATCGAGCTCAGATTTTCCCCACATGCTAAATTCTCTCACCTGCAGATAATTAGCATCAATAAAGGGACAGTCAATTGCTATTGTTTAAAATGATAGATAACACCTTTACGACCCCTTCCCCAGCTTTGTACAACCAACATTGTTATATTAATACACTTTATAACATTTAAACCTCTAAATTTCTGCCTGTTTCTAAGCCACTACCGGCAGCCTCTTATCAAATGTTTTTTTTATTATATTTTCACAAGAGACTTCTAATCCATGTGGGCCATATAGATCACATTGTGCTCTCTCCCAAGAAGTTGTGGCTGGCACTGCACTAATTGGCTAAAATGCAAGTGAATAAATAATAAACTGCCATGTGATCAGGGGGCTGTCAGAAGATGCTTAGATGCAAGGTAATCACAGAGGTTTAAAGTATATTAATATAACAATATTGGTTATGCACAAATGGGGAATGGGTAATAAAGGGATTATCTATCTTTTTAAACAACAACATTTTGGAGTTGATTGTCCCTTTAAATAGTTTGTACGGGGGCTGCTAGATAGAACCTGCTTGAGAGAGAGAGAATATATGATGATGATGATGGACTGCTGTCTAGAGGTTCTAAGCCTGTAAAATTGATATTGTTTTGTAATTTTTGTAGTTGATGTGGAAAAAACACTCAACGTTAGTTAAGTCTGCTTTACACGATTTAATAAGTTTAATATTGCTAATGTCTGTGAATAAAGAGGCCAAGGTGTTTACATTTAAACCAGTGTTTGTGTAGAGCACATTTCTGCTGTTAAATTCTGTTGGCCAGATTAAAAGTGGCACATTATTTTTTTTTTTTGCATATAGATGAATGATAATAACATGCATTCCTGTGACATTACTCAGAACAAAGCTGCAACTGCAGGGGACACAGCAGCCACAACAAAGAAATCCACTGCTTCCTTATTGCCATCAACCTCTGACTTCAGTAGAACAATGCAGAGTCAGGCACACCCCAGGAGCATGAGTATGCAGATGTGTAGCCCACCCTGCGATCATCTTAGAGGCAATTCAAAAAGAAGAGGGTTGTACTATCATAGATTTGGCCTAAACGTACATCTGGGGTTTTGCTGTTTCCGTTGTTCAGAGAAGGATTGCCTGGTATTTCGGGGCTTGACTGTACTGTTAAGTCAGGATCAGACTGTTATGCTACAGGAAAGTTTTTCTTTGTGAGAGGCACATTTTGAGCAAAAAGAGGCTGCTTCTTGGGTGGTAACTAGCCATAGAACAAGCTATTATGCTATTGTTCGTTCCCAGGTTGAGCGCTTCTCTCTTTTAATCTATCATAGATTTGTGTCATGGGTCGAAGCAATAGTTTGGCATAAAGAAAAGAAGCAAAAATTGCAACTCCAACCCCAACTGCCAGTGCTTCCAGCACCACCTGTGCCACTACTGTCCCAACTACCAGTCAATCCAATGCTCCCTATGCGACTCCTGCCCTAACTGCCAGTGCATTCAGTGTCACCTGTGTAACTCCTGCCCCAACCACCAGTGCATCCATTGCCACCTGTGTCATTCTTTCCTAATTGCCAGTGCATCCAGTACTACTTGTGTTGCTCCTGCCCCAACTGCCAGTGCATTCAGCATCACCTGTGCCACTCCTGCTCCAGCTGCCAGTGTATCCAGCACACAAGACACAACCATCTCTTATTCTTTTTCACTAATGTCACTCAGATGATTGCTGTTACTATTGTTAGATCACCTTTGTCTTCAGATCATCAGTATCTTTAGATCCTGATAAATCATCTTGTGCATCTTTAGTTGTGTATTCAATGTCCAATTACAGGTCCATAGGGGTTGATTTTACATGGCCGTTTAGAGCTGTTACTCCCCCCACCTCCTTCTCATATGTCTTCCAATTGTAGTTTACATTCCATCCCACTTTACAGTATATAAGTATAGAGAGCGTCACAGAGGGGTGGTATGTTGTCAAATAAGAATGGTGGTCTGGTGGATGTTTTGTTAAATATTCATGTACTCAAACAGCTGTTCTTATTTTTGGGACATCTTTAGCTGTACAGGGCCCGTATATATGGTTATTATTTATCATGTGAATGGTAGTATAGTGAATGCTTCAGTACTCAGATAGTTTGGATATGTAATTTCTTTCAGGTAATATATTTCTATGATGGACCACACTATAATTATTCATGGTGCTCTAGGTTGATCGAGTGCAAAAATTCTGTCCATGTAGAAACGTTTTTCTTTTTTATCTATAGCATTGTTAGGGTATATTTGAAAACTTAATAACAAGCAATAAAGTTAATACCAATCATTGTAGCAGGAATCTACCACTCACTCACCTAGCTCCCCTGTGCAGTCCCTTTCTGACATAGCACATCTCCTTAGTGAAACTATAGTTAAAAATTTTGGTTTTTGGAGATTTTAATATTGATTGGCTGAATCAAAAAAATAATAGTTGTTGCTCGCTGTTTACATATTTGCAGCTAACGCAATTAATATCCTCCCCAACTCGCATAAACATCAAAAGCCATAATCACACCCTGCTCGACTGGATTCTCTCCACTTCTCCCGACCGAATCCAGGAGGCAGGTGCTCTCCCTAACAATTTCAGTGACCACTGCTTAGTGTACTGCGTGCGCAAAATAAAGGCAACTAAATCCTCTCCCAAGGTTAAAATCACCAGGTCCTTCAAAAAATTAAATTTTCAATAATTTCTAAATGACATCAAGAACCTCCCCTGACACAGATTAAACCTTATCCCAGATCTAGATCTGCAGTTGAATTCTTTCAGTCTGAACTCCTACAAGTTTGGAATTTACATGCCCCGCTGCGTAAGGTGAGAGTTAAAGGAGCACAATTGAATTGGATCACAGCTGAGCTCATTCAAATATACCAGTTTCGGGATTCATTGTAATCAAAGTTCAAGCATACTGGCTCTATGAACAATCACTTTGTATATAGACAATGGCGAAATACAGTATATGCACTAAACAAACAAAATTGGACAAGGCCCAATATTTCTGTGAAAATCTGAACAATAACATATCAAACCCTAGAACGTTTTGGAAACTCATAAATAACTTACAAAATCCACAAATCCACTCCCAACCCTCCACTGTCAATGTGGACAACCAAACCCTGCAACTCCCCTTAGAAGTAGCAAATGCCTTTAATAGTTATTTTGTCAGATGCTCCACCACCCTGATTGACAAACTAATAAATGACACACATCCTGAAACTACAAATGTGGATCAGGCCCCACTAAATCAGCAAAGACCCAATATAGAGAAGTTCAATTTTAGACCTGTACCCATCAATGTCATTAAGAAACACCTTAATAATCTAAAAATGAAAAACCAGTCTGGACCTGATCAAATCCCAGCAATGCTGTTGAAGCTTAATGTGCCGGCAATTGCTAAACCTGTTACAACCCTAATTAACGAATCCTTGGTGTCTGGATACATACCCAAACTTTGGAAAACTGCAAGAGTAGTGCCTATCCATAAAAGTGGGGAGTTAATCTTGGTTTCTAAATATCGCCCTATATCATTGCTCCCAGTATTGTCAAAAATCTTAGAAAAATGTGTCCATATGCAACTATGTGAGTATTATTAACAATCTAACTATCTGACCCCTAATCAATAAGTTTTTCGCCTGAATCCCTCAACTACAACTGCCCTCCTAAAAGTTTGCAACAACATCCAAACTGTCATGGAACAAGGAGACCTAACTGGAGCTATTTTCCTTGATTTTGCAAAGGCCTTTGACACAGTAGACCATGACAAACTACTGCTCAAACTAAAAAAACTCTGGTATTGCTTATCGTCCATTAAGAGTGGTTTTGATCATATGTATTGGATCGATCAAAAATCTCCATTTCTGACAGCGACTCCCTCCCTCTTCCAGTCTTGTGTGGTGTTGCCCAAGGTTCCATTCTCGGCCCCCTCCTATTCACATGTTTTATAAATGATCTGCCTAATGTCTGCAAACCTCAACTGTACACATGTACGCAGATGACACAGTAATCTATGCAAACAATTCCAATCTGCCGCAGCTTGAAGCAGTGCTCCAAGAACAGTTCACAGAGGTAGAAAAGTGGATATCAAAAAACAAACTCTTCCTAAACACTGACAAAACTGTCACAATGATCTTTGGAATGGGACCTAAATTACACAAATTACAAAATTCCTATATACGCATCAAAACAAAATCCAATTGCACACTGACCGCAGTCCACTCTTTCAAATACTTGGGTTTGCTGTTAGACCCCAATCTATCTTTTGGCCTCCACATAGAAAAACTTGCATCTAAACTTTATCCAAAACTAGGTGCCCTGTACAGAAAATGCAAATCCTGCCTCAGCACTACAGTAAAGGAAAAGATTGTACAGCAAATGTTGATGCCTATCATGGATTACGGGGACATAGTTTATGCACCTACACCGCAAATTCACCTTAATAAACTTAATACATTGTATAACTCATTCTGCCGCTTTGTGCTAGAATGTAACTAAAGGACCCACCATTGTGACATGCTAAAAGAACTAAACTGGCTGTCGCTGGAATCCAGACGCACCCTCCATCTTTCCTGCCTTGTGTTTAAGATCCTTTCTGGGAACCTCCCACCCTACCTGAGCAGAATGCTCTCCCCGGCTATTTCCATCTCCTATAACCTCCGATCCAATACCAGCACATTATTTAGCTTGCCTCAATACAAAAAGAAAGCAGCTCGATCCTCCTTTTCCTACAGAGCACCACAGTTATGGAATGACCTCCAGCACACTTTCAAACCTTCCACAAGCCTAATATCCTTTAAGAGATCCCTCTCTACATATCTCAAAACAGAATGCACCTGTCATGGTTGATTATATATTTCCTACCTGTTCTATGTTAAATTTTTGCATATATTGTGTATTATTATTGTTTTTGTATTTCATTGTACCCTATTGTACCATTGTACCAGGACATACTTGAAAATGAGAGATATCTTAATGTATCCTTCCTGGTAAAATATTTTATAAATAAATAAATACCAGGTTTTCAAAAGAGTTTAATAATAATAATAATGGATTGTGTGCAAGCACAAAAATTATTTGATGACATGTAATACAAGCTTAAAGGGAAATTAAACCCAAAATTTTCCTTTGGGATTCAGACAGAGCAGACAATTTATTATTATCATAATTATTGTTATTATCAGGTATTTGTAGAGTGCTAACAGGTTCCGCAGCACTATAAACATAGTTGGTATATTAAAACAATTACATGGATCAAATGGGTAGAGGGTCCTGTTGAGAGTTGCACTGTTGTAGTCGGCTCATATGAAGGTGGACTACAAACTGCTGGGCTCATAGGCTTACATGCTATGGGGTTTAAGGGGATAGCAGTGGAGATAGGAAGGTTTCTGTAGGTTGAATGCTTCCCTGAATAGTAGAGTCTTCAGGGAGCACTTGAAGCTTTTAAAACTAGGGGAAAGTCTTGTGGAACGAGGCAGAGAGTTCCATAAGATGGGAGCCAGTCTGGAGAAAGGAAAGGAGGAAAATAGGAGATCATGAGCGGAGCAAAGGGGTCGTGAGGGAGAGGTTCTGGAGACAAGGTCTGAGATGTAGGGGGGAGCAATGCAATTGAGGGCTTTGTGTGTCAGAGTGAGAAATTTGTGTTTAATCCTGGAGGCAAGAGGAAGCCAGTGAAGGGATTGGCAGAGAGGTGCGGCAGATGAAAAACGACATGTAAAGTAGATGAGCCTGGCAGAGGCATTCATTATGGATTGTAGGGAGACCAGAGAGGATGGAGTTGCAGTAGTCGAGGCGGGATAGAATGAGAGAGTGGATTAAAATCTTAGTTCTGTCTTGTGTAAGAAAATGTCTGATTTTAGCGATGTTTTTTAGGTGGAAGCGGCAGGCTTTAGCCAAGGACTGAATGTGAGGAGTGAAAGAAAGATCTGAATCAAGTGTGACCCAAAGACATCGGGCATGTGAGGTTAGGGTAATGATTGAGTTATCGACAGTTATAGAAACATAGGGGTGGAGATTTTGGAAGAAGGGTGGAAAATAAGGAGCTCAGTTTTGGAGAGATTTAGCTTGAGGTAGTGATAGGACATCCAAGATGAGATATGAGAGAGACAGTTAGTGACACGGGTTAGCAAGGAAGGAGATAATTCTGGTGCAGAGAGGTCGAGTTTCCAGTTTTCTTCAATTATCAAATTTGCTTTGTTTCCATGGTATTCTTCATTGAAGAGATACCTAGGTAGGCATCTGGAACACTATATAACAGGAAATAGTGCTGCCATCTAGTGCTCTTGCAAATAGATAAAATTCTTGCAAAATTGCTGCCATACAGTGCTTCAGACACTCCTGAGCTTACTTTACTATTTTTCAACAAAAGATACCATAAGAAGAAAGAAAATATTATAACAGAATTACATAACACCTAGATTATGAGTTTTACGTTACGGTTTTAACGCTGAAAAAATTTCAGTATAAAAACAGCAACACAGTCATTATGAGTCTTGTCGGTATAGCTGTACCGAAATCATTTTAGCCTGTAACGTAACATCAATCCCGCACTCATAGCGCCGATATTACAGGTTGTGCGGTGAGGCTATAATCTTGCGTTCCAGCCTATACCGACACGATCCGTTCCGCTATCTGAAAACAGTAGTTATGAGCTTTGCGCAACAAAAATGTTTCACAAAACTCATAAATAAAATGTTACAACCACACTAACACCCATAAACTACCTATTAACCCCTAAACCGAGGCCCTCCCGCATCGCAAACACTATATTAAAACTTATTAACCCCTACTCTGCCACTCCTGACAATGCCGCCACTAATAAAACTTATTAACCCCTATTCCCCCATGCCCCGACATCGCCACCACTATATTAAAGTTATTAACCCCTATTCCCTCACACCCCAACATCACCTACACTATAATAAAGCTATTAGCCACTATTCCCTCACACCCCAACATCACCTACACTATAATAAAGCTATTAGCCACTATTCCCTCACACCCCAACATCACCTACACTATAATAAAGCTATTAACCACTATTCCACCGCTCCCCAACATCACCTACACTATAATAAAGCTATTAACCACTATTCCACCGCTCCCCAACATCGCCACCACTAAATAAAGTTATTAACCCCTAAACCTCTGGTCTCCCACATCACTGCCACTAAATAAACCTATTAACCCCTAAACCGCCAGCACCCCACATCGCAAAAAACTAAATTAAACTATTAACCCCTAAACCTCACAACCCCCTAACTTTAAATTAAAATTACAATATCCCTATCTTAAAATAAATAAAAACTTACCTGTGAAATTATAAAATCCTAAATTTAAACTAGCAATTAACCTAACATAACTATTATACTAAAATTAAAATAACTACCAATGAAATAAACTAAATTACAGATTAAAAAATAAAACTAACACTACTAAAAAATATTCTAAAGTATAACATTACAAACAATAATAAATACTAAATTACAAGAAATAACAAACACCAAATTATGAAAAATAACAAAATTATCCAAAATAAAAACAATTACACCTAATCTATTAGCCCTATAAAAATAATAAAGCCCCCCAAAATAAAATTAAAAACCATAACCTACAATAAACTACCAGTAGTCCTTAAAAGGGCCTTTTGTAGAGCTTTGGCCTAAAGAAATCAGCTCTTTTACCTGTAAAAAAATACAAAGAACCCCAACAGTAAAACCCACCACCCAACCAACCCCCAAAATATAAAACCTAACTCTAACAAAAACCTAAGCTACCCATTGCCCTGAAAAGGGCATTTGCATGGGCATTGCTCTTAAAAGGGCATTCAGCTCTTTTACATTGCCCTTAAAAGGGCATTCAGCTGTTTTAAAAAAAGCCCAAACCCTAATCTAAAAAAAAAAACACCCCAAAAAAGTTAAAAAAAACTAACACTAACCCTGACGATCTACTTACAGTTTCTGAAGTCCGGACATCCAGGTGGCGAGAAGTCTTCATCCAGGTGGCGAGGTCTTCATCAATCCAGGCAGCATCTTCTATCTTCATCCAGGCGACATCTTCTGTTTTCATCCCGGCGGCGTCTTCTATCTTCATCCCGGCGGCGCGGAGCGGGTCCATCCTTGAAGACATCCGGCGCGGAGCGTCCTTTTTATACGGTAACCGCCGTACACTGAATATTTAATGCAATGAAGTCTTCTCAAAATGGCGTCCCTTGCATTCCTATTGGCTGATTTGGTTTTTGAAATTCAAATCAGCCAATAGGATGAGAGCTACTGAAATCCTATTGGCTATTCAAATCAGCCAATAGAATTTCAGTTTAAAATTTAACTTTTTTCTTCCCCATGGACATTAATGGGGTTGCGTTACGGCAATCGCCATTCCGTGCTTCAGGTGTTAGTTTTTTGCTAACACTCTCTCCCCATTGATGTCTATGGGGAAAGCGTACATGAGCACGTCAAAGCAGCCCTTGGATTTTGTGCGGTATGGAGCTTTTCGCCACCATATTGCACGCACAAGGCGGCTTTTCAGAAATTTGTAATGGCAGCGCTATGGAGGGTGAATTAACGCAACCTTTGTTGCGTTTGTTTCGCACTCTCTATAGTGCAAACCTTGTAATCTAGGCATAAGAAAGTTGATTAAAATTGCTCTATCTGAATCATGAACCAAAAAATGTTGGGTTTCATGCTCCTTTAATGAGCATGCTACTTGAGCTTTGCGTTATCCTTTAAAGGTAAAGTGAGCACTATATATATATTGGGTGTGTTCAAATACTTTGGTTAAACATTTCAACCGGCAACTTGTAATACATGATTAAGCATAACTGATCACAAAATAGCACACTGTGCATTATAAATTGTGCTGTGTGTACCACTTGTAATTTAGGCCGTATTTAACAAAGAGACTTCGTATAATATTAAAAAAAAACTCTAATCACATTCCAGTTATTTAGAACATTTTATTTTTGCCTTACAATCATCAACACATTATAATTTAAAGGTACATGAAACCCAATTTTTTTCTTTCATGATTCAGACAGAGCATGTGATTTTAAACAACCTTCCAATTTGCTTCTATTATCTAAATTGCTTCATTCACTTGGTATCCTTAGTTGAAAAGCATATCTAGGTATGCTCAGGAGCAGCAATGTATTACTGGGAGCTAGCTGCTGATTGGTGTTGATAGCTGCACACAAATGCCTCTTTTCTTTGGTTCATCAGATGTCTTCCGATAGCTCTCAGCAGTGCATAGCTGCTACTTCAAAAAAGGATACCATGAGAATGAAGCAAATTGGATACAATAAGTACATTGGAAAGTTTATTAAAATCACATGATCTATTTGAATCATAAAAAAAATAAGAAAAATAAAAATGTTGGGTTTCATGTCCCTTTAATTATTTTTTTGTATTACAAAGACTGCATTAGTTTGCATGATTGATCACCAACTGTAACACTATTAGTAAACTTTTGCTTCTGTTAGGAAATAGTTCTCTCTATTACTGAATCATTTGCATTATTCATATTTTCTAGTTGTAAAAATAAAATCACAGTCATGTAGGAATATTTTATACATTTTTTTTTTTGCTGGGAACTTTTTTTTTTTTTTTTGCTGGGAAATGTTTAAACCACAAAGAAACCTAATGGTATTGTGTTGAAATTAAAGTTAGGCAAAACCAAAATAAATTTGCACAAGTAAATGCAAATGTATTAGCCAACTAAAGGGCTTATTGCAATCTTTTGCTTGTTTTTGTTAGGTAATGACTTCTGATTTTTGGCTGGTAAAGTGATTGTGTTTTAACAGTCACTATCCCAAAATAAACAAAACCCAAATGGGCACCTCATAGGGGCCTATTTATCAAGCCGTCAACCGCAAATACGCTGGAATTCCGCAGCGTAATTGTGGCGAGCCTGATTCACCTTATTTATCAAAGGCTACAGACTGGCAAAAGTAGAATTTTGTGACGTAACATACGATCTGCCGGTCTCAGTCCGACACAGATCGATGCTTACGTCACTACAGATGTTCCGAATGCAAATTCGGCACTATCTGACTGCTTTTGTTAGTTAACAAATTCCTAGCAGGTACGCTCGCCACTATTCCGGCCCAGCGTACCTGGTTTTCAATCTGCCGCCCTGGAGGCGGCGGATGCCATAGGAATCAATGAAAGTCTGAAAGCAGCGAAAGCTTATGTTCGCTGCTGCCAGATATCCCATTGATTCCTATGGGAGAATAAAAGTTATGTTTACACCTAACACCCTAACATAAGCCCTGAGTCTAAACACCCCTAATCTGCCGCCCCCTACACCTCTGCCACCTACATTATACTTATTAACCCCTAATCTGCCGCCCCGCCACTGCCGCCACCTACATTATACTTATTAACCCCTATCCTGACGCTCCCGGAGCCCACCGCAACTAAATAAATATATTAACCCCTAAACCGCCAGCCCCCCACATCGCCATACACTAAATTAAACTATTAACCCCTAAACCTAACAACCCGCTAACTTTATATTAAATATTAACTCATTCCTATATATATATCATTCCCACCGCCACCTACTTTATACTTATTAACCCCTAATCTGCCGCCCCCTACTCCGCTCTACCAACATTATACTTATTTACCCCTAATCTGCCGCCCCCTACTCCGCCGCCACCTACATTATACTTATTAACCCTAATCTGCCACCCCCTATACCGCCGCCACCTACATAAAGTTATTAACCCCTATCCTGACACTCCCGGAGCCCACCGCAACTAAATAAATGTATTAACCCCTAAACCGCCAGCCCCCCACATCGCCATAAACTAAATTAACCTATTAATCCCTAAACCTAACAACCCGCTATCTGTACATTAAATATTAACTCATCCCCATCTTATAATAAATTTAAACTTACGTTTAGATTTAAATTAAACTATATTAAACTACTAATTAGCCTATTCTATTATAATAAAATTACATTAAACTATATTAAATTAATAATTAATCTACCCTAACTTTTATACTAAAATTCCATTAAGCTATATTAAAATAATAATTAATCTAACCTACATTTTATACTAAAATTACATTAAACTATATTAAAATAATAATTAATCTAACCTAACTTTTAAACTAAAATTACATTAAACTATATTAAAATAATAATTAATCCAACCTAACTTTTAAACTAAAATTACATGAAACTATATTAAAATAATAATTAATCTAACCTAACTTTTATACTAAAATTACATTAAACTACAAATTAAATTAACTATCCTATAATATAAAAGGCCAAGTGTGTTTGTCCGAAGCTGTCATGCGCAGTAGACAGCACGAGGACAAACACACCTGGCCTTTGAGTCCCTAGCTGTCGTCTGATCTGCGGCAGAAGTGGGCGTGGCCGGGCGTGAGCGGGGCATGGCTGGACATGAAGGGGCATGGCCGCACAATAGAGGGGAGAGAGATAGAGAGGGGAGAGAGATAGAGAGAGGGGGAGAGAGAGAGAGGAGGGGGAGAGAGAGAGGAGGGGGAGAGAGAGAGGAGGGGGGAGAGAGAGAGGAGGGGGGAGAGAGAGAGGGGGGAGAGAGAGAGAGAGGGGGGAGAGAGAGAGAGCAAAATAGAGAGCACAAAAGAGAGAGCACAAAAGAGAGGGGGAGAGAGAGAGCGCAAAAGAGGGGGGAGAGAGAGAGTGCGCAAAAGAGAGGGGGAGAGAGAGAGCAAAAGAGGGGGGAGAGAGCACAAAAGAGAGGGGGAGAGAGCACAAAAGAGAGGGTGGAGAGATTGCAAAAGAGAGGGGGCGAGAGAGAGCACAAAAGAGAGGGGGAGAGAGATAGCAAAATAGGGGGGAGAGAGAGCACAAAAGAGAGGGGGGAGAGAGCCCAAAAGAGAGGGGGGAGAGAGAGAGCGCAAAAAAGAGAGGGGAGAGAGCGCAAAAGAGAGGAGGGGAGAGAGCGCAAAAGAGAGGTGGGGATAGAGAGCACAAAAGAGAGGGGGGAGAGAGAGCGCAAAAGAGGGGGGAGAAAGAGAGCGCAAAAGAGAGGGGGAGAGCGCAAAAGAGAAGGGGAGGGAGAGCGCAAAAGAGAGGGGGAGAGAGAGCGCAAAAGAGAGGGGGGATAGAGAGCGCAAAAGAGAGGGGGAGAGAGAGAGCAAAAGAGGGGGGACAGAGAGAGCACAAAAGAGAGGGGGGAGAGAGCACAAAAGAGAGGGGGGAGAGAGTGCAAAAGAGAGGGGGGAGAGAGAGCACAAAAGAGAGGGGGGAGAGAGAGCGCAAAAGAGGGGGGAGAAAGAGAGCGGAAAAGAGAGGGGGAAGAGCGCAAAAGAGAGGGGGGAGAGAGAGCGCAAAAGAGAGGGGGGAGAGAGAGCGCAAAAGAGAGGGGGGGAGAGAGAGCGCAAAAGAGAGGGGGGAGAGAGCGCAAAAGAGAGGGGGAGAGAGCGCAAAAGAGAGGGGGAAAGAAAGCGCAAAAGAGAGGGGGAGAGCCCAAAAGAGAGGGAGGAGAGAGTGCAAAAGAGAGGGGAGAGAGAGCACAAAATAGAGGGGGAGAGAGAGCTCAAAAGAAAGGGAGGAGAGAGAGTGCAAAAGAGAGAGGGGAGAGAGAGAGAGCGCAAAAGAGAGGGGGAGAGAAAGAGCGCAAAAGAGAGGGGGAGAGAGAGCGCAAAAGAGAGGGGGGGGAGAGAGCGCAAAAGAGAGGGGGAGAGAGAGAGTGCAAAAGAGAGGGGGAGAGAGCACAAAGAGAGGGGGGAGAGAGTGCAAAAGAGAGGGGAGAGAGAGAGAGCACAAAATAGAGGGGGAGAGAGAGCTCAAAAGAGAGGGAGGAGAGAGAGCGCAAAAGGGAGGGGAGAGAGAGAGGGGGAGAGAGCGCAAAAGAGATGGGGGAGAGAGAGAGTGCAAAATAGATGGGGGAGAGAGAGAGTGCAAAAGAGAAGGGGAGAGAGAGAGAGCGCAAAAGAGAGGGGGAGAGAGAGAGCGTAAAAGAGAGGGGGGGAGAGAGAGCACAAATGTCATGTTCTGTCTCAGGATATCATGTGAGAGCCTCATTGTCTGGAACAGTTGCTTTAAAGGAAGATTAGTAGAAGCCATACTGATTGAAAATGAAAACAAATTTATTTAAACAACAGAATACTTTGTTTAAGCAAATACTTGCAGAATATTTAAATATGCTACTCAGGTATGTTAAGACCACATACAGCAGGAGTGAAAATAAACAAACAAAGTAAGCAGAGATGCAGATTCAAAAAGGAAAGTCTTTCTCTTGGTAATAACTGAAATGTAAGATTTGCACAAGGCAGAAAACAACTTGTAAACAGGTAGCAGGTTTAAAGGTAAAGTCTTTCTCCTTGTAATTGCTGAGTCCAGGAATTGCACAAGGCAGGAAACAACTTGCAAACTGGTAACAGGTTTAAAGGTAAAGTCTCTCTCCTTGTAATTGCTGAGTGCAGGAATTGCACAATGCAGGAAACAACTTGCAAACTGGTAACAGGTTTAAAGGTAAAGTCTCTCTCCTTGTAATTGCTGAGTACAGGAAATGCACAAGGCAGGAAACAAACTTGAAGATTGGTAACAGGTTTAAAGGTAAAGGCTTTCTCCTGGTAATACCTTGTAAACAGGTGCAAAGGAAACAAGGCAGGATACAAACTTGTGAACTGGTAACTGGTTTAAAGGTAAAGTCTCTCTCCTTGTAATTGCTGAGTGCAGGAATTGCACAATGCAGGAAACAACTTGCAAACTGGTAACAGGTTTAAAGGTAAAGTCTCTCTCCTTGTAATTGCTGAGTGAGGAATTGCACAATGCAGGAAACAACTTGCAAACTGGTAACAGGTTTAAAGGTAAAGTCTCTCTCCTTGAAATTGCTGAGTGCAGGAATTGCACAATGCAGGAAACAACTTGCAAACTGGTAACAGGTTTAAAGGTAAAGTCTCTCTCCTTGTAATTGCTGAGTGCAGGAAATGCACAAGGCAGGAAACAAACTTGAAGATTGGTAACAGGTTTAAAGGTAAAGGCTTTCTCCTGGTAATACCTTGTAAACAGGTGCAAATGAAAACTTTCTCCTGGCAATGGCCAAGTGCAGGAATTGCATTAAGCAGGAAACAAACTTGTAGATTGGTAACAGGTTTAAAGGTAAAGGCTTTCTCCTGGTAATACCTTGTAAACAGGTGCAAAGGAAATCTTTCTCCAAAGAAATTCAGGAAACAGGTTCTGACTTGACAAAACAGATCCAATGTGAAGACAAAAATGCAGACTAAAAGCCATCCTTAAATAGGGAGGTTTTGCACAGGGTTGGTTCTGATTAATTCCAGAATTGAGAACACCTGTGTGTTGCACAGGTGTAATAACAAGTAAGGCAAATAGTTATTTATCAGATCTTTTAAGATCCATGCTATTGCTAGAACTGGCTGTGGCTCAACATGTAAGCAAACAGAAATAGCAACCACAGAGTCACAGGTTCAAATCCCCACACAGCCCTTCTTAGCAGAATGCCTCCCAGACCTTTTCTTTTTCTTTTTCGTCTGGAGGCTTGGTTCATGACAGATGCCCCCTCCAAAGAGCGCACTCTGGGCGCTCAAAGCCTGTTCAAACATCTGAAGGTGGGATTTACGAACAAGTGTTCCATTTGAAGCCCTAATACAATCAGATGGAATGGATTCTTTGCTTGGAACAGCTGCCTGAGATTGGGGGCCCTTAGAAGATATCCCTGTAGGCATAACAAGAGCTGAAAAACCAAGACAGTTTTGATTTAGAGGTTCCTGATTATACCCAGCAGCTTGCAATGGACTGGCTGATGGGCAGGGTACCTCCGGGTAGGAAAAGACCTCTCCTTCAGAGTCAAGGAATTTGTTATCTGGGTCATATCTGCCTGATGGGTAGAGTACCTCCGGGTAAGGTATGACCTCTCCTTCAGAGTCCAGGAATTCATTTTCTGTGTCATTTATATCCAATTCAACCATCTCATTCAATTCTTTCTCAGTCAATGAGTAGCTGGGTGAAGGTGGTGCAGGGAGGTGTGGAACTTTAGATTTGTCAGGGTCTGATTCAGCTGGAAGATTTGTCACTTTTATGTCTGATGAGTGACTTTTGTTAGATGGATCTCCAACCAAGGCAGAAACAAGGTAATGTGCAGGATTTCCAGGAGGTGTTTTTGCAGAGTTCCCCAATGTGGTAGATGCAGAAACAGAGGCAGTGGCATGGGTAGTGGATGTTGTTGAAGTTGTACTGCCAACAACCATCTGTTTCAAATCAGGTACCATTTCTTGAAGCGTGTTAGAAACGGTTGCTTGTAGAATAGATGTATTCTCAGTAGCTGGATCCTCTCCAGGGGTATCTATAAGTTTGCTAGTGGAAGAATAATTTGTTCCCTTAACATCAGAGTCCATTTTAAACTTGGCTGTATCTCGACTTGATCCTCTAGGGGGTCTTACTGGACACCCTGTGATGCGGTGACCAGTTCCCCCACAATAGAAACAGAGGTTAAGCTGTCTTCGCCGAGTCTTTTCCTCTTCTGTTAAGGGTTCTTTAAAACCTTTCCTTGTTTGGGAGGTAACTTCAGACAAGGTTTTGGTTGGGAGAGATAACATTTCCACCAGCTCCATGAAGTTAATCAGTATGTCCTTAATAAACTTTAACACTGATTCCAATACAGCAATAATCCCAGAGGGCTCTCTTTTAAGGTCTTCACATTCTGTCATGTTCTGTCTCAGGATATCATGTGAGAGCCTCATTGTCTGGAACAGTTGCTTTAAAGGAAGATTAGTAGAAGCCATACTGATTGAAAATGAAAACAAATTTATTTAAACAACAGAATACTTTGTTTAAGCAAATACTTGCAGAATATTTAAATATGCTACTCAGGTATGTTAAGACCACATACAGCAGGAGTGAAAATAAACAAACAAAGTAAGCAGAGATGCAGATTCAAAAAGGAAAGTCTTTCTCTTGGTAATAACTGAAATGTAAGATTTGCACAAGGCAGAAAACAACTTGTAAACAGGTAGCAGGTTTAAAGGTAAAGTCTTTCTCCTTGTAATTGCTGAGTCCAGGAATTGCACAAGGCAGGAAACAACTTGCAAACTGGTAACAGGTTTAAAGGTAAAGTCTCTCTCCTTGTAATTGCTGAGTGCAGGAATTGCACAATGCAGGAAACAACTTGCAAACTGGTAACAGGTTTAAAGGTAAAGTCTCTCTCCTTGTAATTGCTGAGTACAGGAAATGCACAAGGCAGGAAACAAACTTGAAGATTGGTAACAGGTTTAAAGGTAAAGGCTTTCTCCTGGTAATACCTTGTAAACAGGTGCAAAGGAAACAAGGCAGGATACAAACTTGTGAACTGGTAACTGGTTTAAAGGTAAAGTCTCTCTCCTTGTAATTGCTGAGTGCAGGAATTGCACAATGCAGGAAACAACTTGCAAACTGGTAACAGGTTTAAAGGTAAAGTCTCTCTCCTTGTAATTGCTGAGTGAGGAATTGCACAATGCAGGAAACAACTTGCAAACTGGTAACAGGTTTAAAGGTAAAGTCTCTCTCCTTGAAATTGCTGAGTGCAGGAATTGCACAATGCAGGAAACAACTTGCAAACTGGTAACAGGTTTAAAGGTAAAGTCTCTCTCCTTGTAATTGCTGAGTGCAGGAAATGCACAAGGCAGGAAACAAACTTGAAGATTGGTAACAGGTTTAAAGGTAAAGGCTTTCTCCTGGTAATACCTTGTAAACAGGTGCAAATGAAAACTTTCTCCTGGCAATGGCCAAGTGCAGGAATTGCATTAAGCAGGAAACAAACTTGTAGATTGGTAACAGGTTTAAAGGTAAAGGCTTTCTCCTGGTAATACCTTGTAAACAGGTGCAAAGGAAATCTTTCTCCAAAGAAATTCAGGAAACAGGTTCTGACTTGACAAAACAGATCCAATGTGAAGACAAAAATGCAGACTAAAAGCCATCCTTAAATAGGGAGGTTTTGCACAGGGTTGGTTCTGATTAATTCCAGAATTGAGAACACCTGTGTGTTGCACAGGTGTAATAACAAGTAAGGCAAATAGTTATTTATCAGATCTTTTAAGATCCATGCTATTGCTAGAACTGGCTGTGGCTCAACATGTAAGCAAACAGAAATAGCAACCACAGAGTCACAGGTTCAAATCCCCACACAGCCCTTCTTAGCAGAATGCCTCCCAGACCTTTTCTTTTTCTTTTTCGTCTGGAGGCTTGGTTCATGACAACAAAAGAGAGGGGCGAGAGAGAGTGCAAAAGAGAGGGGGGAGAGAGAGAGCTCAAAAGAGAGGGGGGAGAGAGCTCAAAAGAGAGGGGGAGAGAGAGCGCAAAAGAGAGGGGGGAGAGAGAGAGAGTGCAAAAGAGAGGGGGAGAGGGGGGAGAGAGAGCTCAAAAGAGAGGGGAGAGAGAGAGCAATAGAGAGGGGAGAGAGAGAGAGAGCAAAAGAGAGGGGGAGGGAGAGAGCGCAAGGGGTGGGACCGCTGTACTGCAAAAAATGGCCCGTGTGAACGGGCTTTAGGACTAGTATTATATATTTAAACACCTAACCCTACTCAAATAATTTAAATCTACACTAAAACATTACAAAGTTACAAAAAAACTAAGTTACAAAAAATAACAAACACTAAGTTACACAAAAAAATAAACACTAAGTTACAAAAAATAAAAAAGAAATTATCAAAGCTTTAAACTAATTACACATAATCTAAGGGCCCTATGAAAATAAAAAAGCTCCCCCAAAATAAAAAAAACCCTAGCCTACAATAAACTACAAATAGCCCTTAACCCCTTAATGACCACAATGTACCCTGTATGTCACTGGTCGTTAAGGGTTTTTTCAGGACATAACAGCACAAGTCTAGCAAGAACACGCTATTAATGCACTCCCTCCAGCAGGCTTTGTGGAATAGAGCAGTCTCAACGCTGGTGGCAAGACCGTGCTATAAAACAATCAAGTCCCAAAAAAAGGCCAGTGACATACAGGGTACGTCGCTGGTCCTTAAGGGGTTAAAAGGGCCTTTTGCAGGGCATTGCCCCAAAGTAATCAGCTCTTTTACCTGTAAAAAAAAATACAAATACCCCCCAACAGTAAAACCCACCACCCACACAACCAACCCCCCAAATAAAAAACTATCTAAAAAAAACTAAGCTCCCCATTGCCCTGAAAACCCACCCAATAAACCCTTAAAAAAATCCTAACACTAACCCCAGAAGATTTACTTACAGTTTTGAAGATCCGACATCCATCCTCCAAGAAGCCGGGAGAAGTCCTCAACGAAGTGGCCAAAGTCTTCATCCAAGCCCGCAGAGGTCTTCATCCAGACGGCATCTTCTATCTTCATCCATCCAACGCGGAGCGGCTCCATCTTCAAGACATCCAATGCGGAGCATTGGCGAGATCGATGACTGTTAGTTAACAACAGTCCGCTGCTCATCGCCCCATACTTGGTGAGCGGCTTTTTGACAGTTTTTTTGTTAAATATGGAGAACGATGTTAGGCAATGTTAGGCGAGCGTATTGGTGCCGGCGAATGCAGCACAGTTGACGGCTTGATAAATAGGCCCCATAGTGTAGACTGTATATTCAAAAAGAGAAATTAAATATCCCAAATGGGTAACCCAGGGTGGCACAACCAAAATAATAGTGCATGTAAGGCAGGCTGGATGCTCAGTCACCGGCTGACTGAACCCAGTTTTTCTTTCTGGTCAATATAAAAGCCTCCCTTTAAAGCATTGAAGTACATCTCATAGTATAGACTGTACTGTTATATACAAGCTCAAAAGTTCCCAAGTGGGTAACTCACAATGTTATTGGAACTATAGGAGTCATAGTGCATAAGGGCATGCTGGATATTTTAGCCTCCAGCTGACATTCTCCTTCCATTTTGGTATTTGCCTGCAATCAGGAATTCCAACAGAATTGTGTACCGGAGGAGAAATTTAGCTGGAGACTAGAATATCCAGCATGCCCTTATGCACTATTACTCCTATAGTGCCAATAATATTGTGAGTTACCCACTTGGGATCTTTTGAGCTTGTCACTATACAACAGTACAGTCAACACTATGAGATGTACTTCTATGCTTCATTTCCAGGGAGACTAAAGGGAGGCTTTTATATTCACCAGAAAGAATAACCTGGTTCTGTCAGCTGGTGACTCTGACTTCCAGGCTGCCTTACATGCACTATTGTTTTGGTCGTGCCACTCGTATTGTGAGTTACCCATTTGGGATGTTTAATTCCTCCATTTGAATATACAGTCTACACTATGAGGCACCCTTTTGTGTTTTATTTCCATTGATCTGTCTGAGGTTCCTACACCATATAAAGGGGAGCAGCCCTAATGAATTGAAATCCAATTTGCGTCTGGACTGATACGCTTTGAAATACTTTCATTATACAATATTTTGACACATTATATCTTTTGGGTTACCACCATTAGCGCCCCATAGGACTTAGTCACTAAGCATTTAATACAATCCCAAAATACTTTTTTCGCTAATATCCCTGAAGCTCAAAACTGTTAACCCACGAAAATAACAAAAAATGGTTATTTGCATTGCTAATTTTCCGATGTTGTAATACAAAAACCAAATGCATAGACGTTTAGCAATATCATCAGGGGTTCAAGGGCTTGAATGTTGATTGATACTTGTAGTGTTTAGTGATGTCAGTAGGCGGCATGTGTGCAGTTAGCCTAATGAGCTCCAAAACCATAGAGATATGCACGTATGTCTCTTTAAGGGATTTGAATAGGGGAATTATCAGTATAGTGGGCATGTGTGTTTGTTATAGATTTTGCTCATGGCTTTTAGTGTAAAAGTAGAGGTGAACAGGGGACTGTGTTTTTACTCTAAATATATATCTATATTCATTTACATATATATTTATTTATTGCTGTCTAACACTGTGTGATTTGCCCCCTGCACTACGCTAGGTGGATTGCCATGTGTGATGGCATGAAAATGAGGCTCCCTTTGGAGCCTTTGGAAGCACAATCTCATGAGCGCAATGCTTCTGTGCAATGTGAATGTGAGGTTGCATTCCCATTGCGCCTCACTTGTAATACCAGCGGATATTTACTTGCGTAAGCACAATATTTTCCACTCTACTTGTAATCTAGGCCTAAATGTATTTTTTATTATTGAAAATAATAAATACACCAGAATTGTAATTGTTTTAAAAGATAGATAATCCCTTTATTACCCATTCCCCAGTTTTGCATAACCAACACGGTTATATTAATATACTTTTTACCTCTGTGATTGCCTTGTATCTAAGCCTCTGCAGACTGCCCCTTATTTCACTTTTGACAGACATGAATTTTAGCCGATTAGTGATGACTCCTAGGTAACTCTGCAGGTGTGAGCACAATGTAAGTTTTTGGCACACATGAACTAACGCCCTATAGTTGGGAAAAATGTCAAAATGCATTCAGATAAAAGGCAGCCTTCAAGGGCTAAGAAATTTGCATAGGAGCCTCCAAGGTTAAGCTTTCAACTAAGAATACCAAGAGAAGAAAGCAAAATTGATGATAAAAGTAAATTGGAAAGTTGTTTAAAATTACATGCCCTGTGTGAGTCATGAAAGTTTATTTTTGACTTTACAGCCCCTTTAAGTATAGGGCAATTTTTCACTGATATAATTATGAATAAAGAGAGCTTCCAACAAACAATGAAAATGGCTGATTGCGATTGAATTAACATTGAAAAAGATTAATCTGCAGCTGTAACTGTAAATAATGATTAAACATAAGATTGAGATAAACCCCTAATGATCTCATTGATAAAGCTGAAAGTAATTTTTGATTTTCTAAGGTAACATATTATTTTATTAAGTAAACAGTGATCCACTAGGAATTAGCAGTGCGCAATCACTTCTACTTGACTACTTATGTATTTATGTGTGTGTATATATGTCTGTAAATACATATATACACATTTAAATACATATGTACACACATATAAACATATATTTCTATGCATTTCTATGTTAAAGCACCTTGCAGCCCTTTATTTTTACTAGCACATACGATCTCATATCTTTGAACCTTATGTTATTTAAAATAACAGTGTTATTATGAGTGTACCTATACTGTACAATGTATTTTTGATGTATTTTGTGCAACTTTTTAGCCGAATGTAGCAGTTAACCGAAGCTCTGAAGTCACACGCACGTTAAATACAACCACGAACACGTTTACTTTCAGCTCGTAATGCGCATTCTACTTCCAACGTATGCAAAGAGCCGCAGTATACCCCTTATCGCTTGCGCACAACAGTTAACGTGCCACTCGTTATCTAGCCCTAAGTATTTTCTTAGTTGGTGTGTGTCTCCTAAAAGTACATTTATTTACACAAGAGACTGCCTTTGTAATGCTAATGAAAATCTCTTATTGCAAAATAGTGGTTATAAAAGTTTGAGCTGGTTAGACAATTTTTTTCTATTTTTTTTTTTGTGTTCAAGCTTAAAGGGACAGTAAACACTTTGATAATTTAATACAAAATATTTAGTAATGGGTCATATAGCAACTCAACATGATACTTTTATCATTTGTTTTGCCCCCTTTTGTGTACTTTAGCTCTGAAAAATGTAGATTTTTTATAATTCTCAGAGCTGGAAATGTATCAAGGCTAACCCTGCTACATATTTCCCCTAGTTGGCTTTAACATATACCAGCTGTAAAACAATTCATATTATACTAAATTAATGACTATAACTAGCATTGTTGCCTACAGACTCAAGCCCAGATTGACTCCAAAAGTATTGATTGAAGTTTGCTATTAAAAAAACAATTTGCTTTACAAATGTTTAGACTTGGCTGATTTGTTTTTCTATAGCAGAACAACAGACATTTATTGTAATTACACAATAGTTTACCGTTACTATAAAAAATCTAGTATAAAGGTATTTTGCATTATGAGCTTGTTTGCTTATACAAATTACCCTTGTCTATTATGGATTAAGATTCTGTTTCTTCATGTAATAAAATAGAAAGCTGATAAAAGAATGTCTAAGTGTCCAAATAGCACAGCGGATAAAGCACCTTAATTTTGAAATGTGATTCAGAAGTTCAGGCGCCCTCAAAGCAGTTTTTTTTATTCATATTTTATTTTTTATTATTATTTTATTTTAATAACAATGCCATAATGCTCTGACAGCAATATCCTGAACTTACAGCTTACTGCTCATTTATGCATGATATAAGTAAATATGTCTTTATATCAGGCTGCAAAGCAACAAAATGTGATTATTTTCAAGGGGGGGGGGATTATTTTCAATACCCACGGTATAAATGAATGTTTTCTTTGTTTTGAATAGGTAGTTATATAATTGATTATTTTCTTTAATACACTGTATGTATTCAGATATGTTTATCTTTATCGCCATTTTTCTACAATTGTATTTTGTGTATGTGTATACATTTTAATGTATCAAATGTTCTTCAGTGTTATATTCCATTTGTCCAACATTAAGAACTATTTGCCCACATTCAAGATGGAGTCATTCCTCGGATTACAAAAATATTCTCTATGGACGGATGTGAACATGACCAATTATCCTTGAAAAAGTCATCAGCAGATGGCAAAATATATGTCAGATATGCTTATGAATATGTGGTGGTCACGAGGATGGGCAAGGTAATTAAATACTAACCCAATATACAGACACGCTTGGAACTAACTGCTCTGGTGGTTTTACAATCTGTTGCTATCCGTGTAGTGGAAAAGGTTGTGCATACGCTATATTCTGGTGACTGATAAAGACCCTTAATGACAAATATATGCCCATAACATTTATATGTTTTTACATATTTTTATTACTTTTAATAAAATATTCTTAAATCATTCTGGGAATACTAATTGCTTACCAGTATAAATACAGGTGAGTGATGCACACCAAGCTATTTGTAGCTCCTGGCCACAAAAGTATATAATTGGCACTTGCATTTTTCACTGAATGTCTATACAGAATTATGCTATGTTTTTCATTTATTTTACAGGAAAGAAGAATCACTACACAGACTCATTTAAATATCATAATTGGACACTCTATTTATTATATATCATTTTATAATAACAATTATTATATACAGCTTTATATTATTGCTTCCAAACACAAAATTCATGTTCTTAATTCGTCACTGGACTTATACTTGTACCACTATTATTTAGTGAACGTGTGAAAATCATGGGTCACTAAATAAAAAGGACATCCAATGTCTGGTTCCAGGATTAACCACCATGGAGCATCTGGTCATAGTAACCATAACATTTGTTATATTACATAACGTTGTGTTCTAACCAATTAATCCAAACCACACCTATAATACTATAACCATAACCAAGCTGTTCCAAACCCACCCACCACAAATGCTCCCAAATGTGCTGACCATATTTCCTTCTGTTAAATAAATGCTAGTTCCTAATCTGTATGTATGAGGGGGAAATTATATTGTTGTTGTTATATTGTTTCTTTATCTTTTACTGATCTTTATGGTACAGAAAGAGAAGCTATGGTGCACTCTCTCACTTTCTCTCCTGTATATGTGTCTATTCCAACTCAAATCTCACTTCTACATACAGCTGAGAATAGGCTATTTGAGCCTTGGCTATGTGTGCCCTGTGCTTCTAAATGCCCTGTCTTACGAGTGGCGAGTTAAGAACTGGAGTTAGAAACTGGAGAGGGAAACTGCAGTCCCACTAACAGGTAAAACTTACTAACTATACACCAGCACAATGCTCTCCATGTCTTTTCTGCTATTTCTGTCTGGCCTTTTCCTAAAACTCACTGCACTTCTCTGTAGCAACAATAAACCCCACACTATCCATATCTCACCCTAGCTTCTCTCATCCCCTGTGCTGTCCTCTCATGAACTACTCTGTCGCCTTAGACAAACTTCCCCATCTAACTCTTCTGTGTCTAATCATACCCGCTCCTACAGGTCTCACTCTCACCTTCTGTCACTCACACTCCTACTACTGCTTGCTGCTGACGACATCTTTCTTAACCATGGCCCTGCAGCAATCACCACACTTTTACACTCTCAATCAGTCCCCAACTGCAAAAACTCTAGGTCACACAATCCTAACAATCCAATCTCTATTAACCCACAGCACTTATCCCCTCTCTTTTCTTGTGCTCTTTGGAATGCTCACCCTATCTGTAACAAACTTACAACTGTTCATGACCTGTTTGTTTCTAACGCATTCAATCTTCTAGCAATTACTGAAACCTTGTTATCATCTTCTGACACTGCTTCCATTGCTGTTCTCATGCACGGTGGTCTCAATTTAGCCACACACCTAGGCCATGTGAGAGACACGGTGGCGGTTGGCATCTTACTCTCCCCTTCCTGCACCTATCAGCACCTGCATCCTCATCCATCTCTCTCCTTTTCCTCCTTCGAAGTTCACTGCATCCGCCTGTTCTCCCCTCCTCTCCCTCAGGGTGGCAGTTATCTATCGACCCTCTGGACCAACCTTCGAATTCCTTGATAACTTCGCTGCCTGGCTTTCTCACTTTCTCTCTACAAAGATACCTACTCTAATTCTAGGGGACTTCAACATCCCCATTGATAACCTATCTGCCCCTGCTACCTCTAAGCTTCTTTCACTCACAAATTATTTTGGTCTCTCACAATCCACCCTATTCCATACTCACCACGTTGGACACTCTATTGATCTGGTATTCTCCTACCTCTGCTCTCTCTCTGACATCACCTGTCTCCCATTTCCTATCTCAGACCACCATCTGCTCACCTTTAATCTTAATATACAGGCTAAACCTACTTCTCCCCCTCGCCCCCGCACCTGTAGAAATCTGCACACTGTGGATACTCTCCAACTTTCCAAACTTATTCAAAAACACCTCCCCCACACTGATATCCTGCCCTGACCTTGCTACAACCCACTATAACAATACTCTCTCCTTTGCACTTGACACTTTTGCTCCTCCCCAAATACACAAAACCCCATGTTGTCAGCTCCAACCCTGGTACTCTAAGCAAACAGGCTACCTGCAAAAATGCTCCCATGCTGGTGAACGTGCCTGGAGGATATCCCACTCTGAACCAGATTTCCTCCACTATAAGTTTATTCTTTATTCTTACTCCTCTGCCCTTCACTTAGCCAAGCAAAGCTACTTCTCTTCCCTTATATCTACTCACTCCTCAAACCCTAAACATCTCTTCTCCATTTTCAACTATCTCCTCTATCCACCTGCACCACCCCCTTCATCTGCATTTAGTGCTCAAGACCTGGCAGAATACTTTTTCAAAGATATAGATATACAAGATAGGAGCGACTTCTTCACAGGAAGAATGGCTTAAGTGCGGCATAGAGATGTATTATGTAAACAAGTGTAACATTATTTATGTTACATACAGTGTCTGGCAGTATGTCTGACCATACCCAGATCGAGATTATGAAAAAAAAATTTTTAGCAGTGGTTATCAATTGTAATCAATAAAATGCAAGAGTACGTGCTTAGGAGGCTTAATACAATATAATGAAAACTGTATAGAGAGGTAACACTTTGTTAAAGTGGTGTACAGTGTCCTGAGGATAAATAAGTGGTTTGTGAAATAGAAAGTGACTAATCTTATTGCAAAACATAATAGCTAATTGTGTATCAAAAAGTAACACATATCAAAAAGAAAGAAGAAAAAGAAAACCCTATAGCTACTTTTGTATAAAGGAGTGGCAATGTCAAAATTGCAACACTGTCTGTTGCAGATTGCTACATACGCTAACAAACATTCAGTGTTAAAGAGAGTAGTGAATCATACGTGCTGTAGTGAAAAAAGGAGTGAAATTGCGTGGTGTGTGAAGATTTCAATCTTTGCAGATTCAGGATGGAAGTACAATAAACTATATGATGATTTACTAATAACCTTTTATTTGATAAAATATAAAATGAAATTGTATGTATCTCATATAAACATTTTATACATGGTAAAACATATTAGAACATAATATCATATGGTAACATACTAGAACATGTTAAAATGTGGTAACATATGGATGTTATATTAAAACATGGATACAGGGTAATTGATGCAGCAATAAAAATGACTCAACATTTATTATTGAGATAAAGAAAAAATGAAAAAATGAAAAAAAAAAATGTTAGGGAATGCAGATGTAGAAATAAAAATAAAAAATGCAAAATTGCAAAAATGACAAAAAGGCAAATGTGGGAGAAAGAAAGTTCTGGATAAATTAGAAGTTTTTGGAAGTACTCCAAATGGTGGAAGCTGCTCTGTAGTGGAAAAGCAGAAGAGGTTGAATCCAGATACCTAGAAAAAAACAAAAAATACAACTAAAAATCTACTACTAAAATAGGGCTCTAAATGGAAATGTGCTCACCATGTGTCAGGCGGGTTTGTCAAAATAGAGGGTCTGTCAACGCGTTTCGTCCGGGGGGGCCTTTATCAAGACTATACCAGCATATGTTTCTTGAAAATATTTAAAGGCTATTTTAGCCTATCAGAGAAAAGGGGATGTGATGAATTTTGGCGCCAAAAATGTGTGGGTGTGTAAGGTTTGGACCTATGGATTTAGGTGCATATGGAATAATAGCAGCCATTTTTTATATGGGCATAGTTACGTTATTATGAAACATGATTTTTCTCCTTAACTTTGTCGTGAAGATTAATGGATGTCTTCAGGTTAATGACTTTTCAGTGTGGCTAAGATTATATCTGAGTTTGGAATTGATAATTCTTTAATATAACTTAGAAAGATGTCAGGATCTAAAAGGTGTAGCAGCCATATTTGAATGAAGCATTGGCTGGCCATCTTTAAAATGGGTAAAGTAACATTATCGTGGGCAGTTGCGGCTTTGCTTGTTTTTGTCGAGTTTGACAAATGACTGAACAAAAAGAAGCTGTAAGATAAGTATTATCAGCCATCTTTGATGTGGGCAAGAAGTGGTAGGTATGGGCCCTCACAATTTGTATGCCTAAAGTTATAAAACTAAACTAGAGCTGAAAAATTAGAGCATTTGACATGTGTGTGTAAATGTGTGGATCTATCTATAAAATAAAAGATAAATAGAATATGACTAACAGCTGTGTCGTCTGACATAAGAACCATCCCATATTACATTTGTCAAGGGTGGTATAGATAGATCCATGTTTAGTGGGCACTTATAAAACCTAGCCTGAGGGGTGAGACACATTTTTACATAAATCATCGAGCCCTTAAATATAGGTAAAGCATAGTGCCGTACTATATTTGTACATAGTAAATTGAATGAATACATGAAAAATACATACAATGGAGATTAAATAAAATAAAATAGGCATATGAGCAAATTTATTAACCATACTTGAAGAAAGTGCCAAGTAAAAATATCAAATAGGAATCAGATAGGAGTATAGATATATGTTAAAGAATATATATATATATATATATATATATATATATATATATATATATATATATATATATATATTCTTTAACATATATCTATAGATACTCCCCTAAAGCTAAAATGAACCATGCAAGCCTGGTTAACCCCTTCACTGCTGGGAATATTAGAAGTATGGTGCTCAGCTTCAATTAGCGGCCTTCTAATTACCAAAAAGCAATGGCAAAGCCATGCATGTCTGCTATTTCTGAACAAAGGGTCCCATAGAAGCTTTTAAAACCTTTTGTTTTATGACTGCACAAGTTGTGTATAAAAAATTTCAGTAATAAACCCACACTTTGTGAAAAGTTAATTATATTTTTATATGATCGCACCTGGCTGCAAAAATGTGGCATGAAATATATCAAAATGATCCTTGATCATTACCTTGGGGTGTCTACTAAATAAATATATATATATATAATATATTTACGCCTAGATTTAGAGTTGGGCGGTAGCCGTCAAAACCAGCGTTAGAGGCTCCTAACGCTGGTTTTTACCGCCCGCTGGTATTTGGAGTCAGTCAGGAAAGGGTCTAACGCTCACTTTCCAGCCGCGACTTTTCCATACCGCAGATCCCCCTACGCCATTTGCGTATCCTATCTTTTCAATGGGATGTTTCTAACGCCGGTATTTAGAGTCGTGGCTGAAGTGAGCGTTAGAAACGACAAAACTCCAGCCGCAGAAAAAAGTCAGTAGTTAAGAGCTTTCTGGGCTAACGCCGGTTTATAAAGCTCTTAACTACTGTGCTCTAAAGTACACTAACACCCATAAACTACCTATGTACCCCTAAACCGAGGTCCCCCCACATCGCCGCCACTCTATTAAAATGTTTTAACCATTAATCTGCCGCTCCATACACCGCCGCCAGCTACGTTATCACTATGTACCCCTAATCTGCTGCCCCTAACATCGCCGACCCCTATATTATATTTATTAACCCCTAATCTGCCCCCCACAACGTCGCCGCCAGCTACCTACAATAATTAACCCCTAATCTGCCGACCGCATCTCACCGCTACTATAATAAAGTTATTAACCCCTAATCCGCCTCACTCCCGCCTCAATAACCCTATAAGAAATAGTATTAACCCCTAATCTGCCCTCCCTAACATCGCCGACACCTAACTTCAATTATTAACCCCTAATCTGCCGAACGGAGCTCACCGCTACTATAATAAATGTATTAACCCCTAAAGCTAATTCTAACCCTAACCCTAACACCCCCCTAAGTTAAATATAATTTTATTCTAACGAAATAAATTAACTCTTATTAAATAAATTAATCCTATTTAAATCTAAATACTTACCTGTAAAATAAACCCTAATATAGCTACAATATAAATTATAATTATATTGTAGCTATTTTAGGATTAATATTTATTTTACAGGCAACTTTGTATTTATTTTAACCAGGTACAATAGCTATTAAATAGTTAAGAACTATTTAATAGTTACCTAGTTAAAATAATTACAAATTACCTGTAAAATAAATCCTAACCTAAGTTACAATTAAACCTAACACTACACTATCAATAAATAAATTAAATAAACTACCTACAATTATCTACAATTAAACCTAACACTACACTATCAATAAATAAATTAAATACAATACCTACAAATAACTACAATTAAATAAACTAACTAAGTTACAAAAAATAAAAAAATATTTACAAACATTAGAAAAATATTACAACAATTTTAAACTAATTGCACCTACTCTAAGCCCCCTAATAAAATAACAAAGACCCCCAAAATAAAAAAATGCCCTACCCTATTCTAAATTAAAGAAGTTCAAAGCTCTTTTACCTTACCAGCCCTGAAAAGGGCCATTTGCGGGGCATGCCCCAAAATATTCAGCTCGTTTGCCTGTAAAAAAAAACATACAATACCCCCCCAACATTACAACCCACCATCCACATACCCCTAATCTAACCCAAACCCCCCTTAAATAAACCTAACACTAAGCCCCTGAAGATCTTCCTACCTTATCTTCACCATGCTGGGTTCACCGATCGATCCAGAAGAGCTCCTCCGATGTCTTGATCCAAGCCCAAGCGGGGGGCTGAAGATGTCCATGATCCGACTGAAGTCTTCATCCAAGCGGGAGCTGAAGAGGTCCATGATCCGGCTGAAGTCTTCTATCAAGCGGCATCTTCAATCTTCTTTCTTCCCGATCCATGTTCATCCCGCCGACGCGGAACATCCATCTTCACGACTTCCCGACGAATGACAGTTCCTTTAAGGGACGTCATCCAAGATGGCGTCCCTCGAATTCCGATTGGCTGATAGGATTCTATCAGCCAATCGGAATTAAGGTAGGAAAATTCTGATTGGCTGATGGAATCAGCCAATCAGAATCAAGTTCAACCCCAACATTGCCCACACTATAATAAAGATATTAACCCCTATTCTGCTGCTCGCCAACATTGGCACCTCTAAATAAAGCTATTAACCCCTAAACCTCCACCCTACCACATCACTTCCACTAAATAAATATATTAACCCCTAAACTGCAAGCCCCCCACATTGCAACAACCTAAATTAAACTATATTAACCACTAAACCTGACCCTAACGTATCAATAACACTAACACCCCCTAACTTTAAAATTATTGAAATACAGCTACATTAAAGTTACAATTATTAACTAAATAATACCTATTTAAAACTAAATACATACTTACCTGTGAAATAAAACCTAAGCTAGCTACAATATAACTAATAGTTATATTGTAGCTTGCTTAGGTTTTATTTTTATTTCACGAGTAAGTTTGTATTGTAACTAATAACTACCTAGTTAAAATAAATACAAACTTACCTGTGAAATAAAACCTAAGCTGCCTTACACTAAAACCTACCATTTAAAAAAAAAAAAAAAAAAAAAAAAACCCTAATCTATAATAAACTACCAAGGGCCCTTAAATGGCCTTTTGTGGGCCCTTAAAAGGGCCTTTTTGTAGGACATTGCCCTAAAGTTAACAGCTCTTTTGCTAAAAAAGAAAATCAAAGACCCCCTAACAGTATACAAACCCCCACCCCCCAAACCCACAAAATAAAAATAAAGTAAAACCTTATCTACCCATTACCCGGAAAAGGGCATTTGTATGGGCATTGCCCTTAAAAGGGCATTCAGCTCTTTTGCTGCCAATTAAAAATAAAAAATGGCTGTTCTAAAAAGAAAAACCCACCCCAAAACGTAAAAAAATACATTACACAAAATAACAAACAAATTATCCAAAATAATAAAAATTATTCCTATTCTAATACTGTCAGGGTTTTTTTCCCTGTTGTGTATACCATGTGCTGCTGGCAGCCATTTTACTCACCTCTTTTCCTGACTTTGGTGCATTGTGGGGGATGCTGCTCAATTCTTGCACTTCCTTTTATGGCCAGACTGGTGTGCATCATCCATGTGAGACAGGATGCAGTCTCAGAATTGTGATGTCATCACTTATTATTTAAAGGGCCTCTGTTCAGTATGCTTTGCCTTTGTGTTGTCTCAGACCTGTTTGTGAGAGACCCTGTGTATTACCTGGCTGCCTGATGTCCTTCCTGGTTCCTGATCCCTGGCTTGTTCCTGACTCTGCTGTTTTCCTTGTTCCTGATTCTGGCTCCTCTGACTATTTGCTTTGGCTCCTGACTCGGCTCGTCTGACTACCAGCTCTGGTTTTGATTCCTGGCCTGTTATTTGACTTGTGGACTTTTTATTATTTTTTGCTATTAATAAAGGTGTGATTATTTTTGCACTTCTCGTCTCAGTCTAATTCCTGGCACCCTGACATTACGCAAAGGCCATGAATCTTGATGGTGCTAATAATCCACCTTTACCTGCCATCATTTCCAGGATGGATGTACAGGATCACCGCTTGGATCAATTTGCACTAGCCCTGCAAACCTGCAAACCCTGCTGACTCGTACTGCACATTTGGACCAAAGTGTCCCGCAAGTTATGTCTGCTCCTCTTTCCGCTGCTGCACCTATGCCTACCAGGAGCATGTCCGGTTCTGCACCTCTACCTCAGCGATATGGAGGTGATCCTATTCAGTGCAGAGGGTTTTTGAACCAGGTGGGCATTTACTTTGAGATGTTACCTCAGGCGTTTCCCTCTGACAGAGCTAAGGTAGGATTTCTCATCTCGTTACTCTCTGACACAGCTCTTGCCTGGGCTAATCCCTTGTGGGAGACTAATAAACCTGTGATTTCAAATTACCCTGAATTTGTGGCCTCCTTTCGAAGGGTATTTGATGTTCCGGCTCGCTCCTCCTCTGCTGCTAAATGACTCATGTCCATTCAGCAAGGTACAAGATCTGTTGCTCAGTATGCTATTGAGTTCCGTACGCTTGGTTAGAACAATGAAGCCCTTGTTGCCGCCTTCATTCATGGGCTTTCTGATGCGATTAAAGATGAAGTTGCTGCCAGAGATTTACCAGAGGATCTCGAGGCATTGGTGTCTTTTTTGATCCTAATTGACATCAGACTCAGAGAGAGGCCCTCTTTCAAGGAGCGCTTGCGGAAACCTCCTGTTCCGTTGTCTCCTACATGTTCGTTCCCACCCATGCCTCCCTCTCCTCCCATGCCTCCTGGTCCCGAGTCACCAGGTACTGCTGAGCCGATGCAGCTGGGATTCACGCGTCACTCCGCAGCGGAGAGGGCCTTTAGGAGGATGGAGGGGCTCTGCCTCTATTGTGGGTTACAGGGAAAACGCTCACACCTAAGGTCCTGTTGGGGGCAGACCTTGGGTGGTTTATCTTTGTCCCCGGAACCGCTTAAGGAGAAACCTTTGGTCACGGTTGTCCTTTCCTGGGTGGACTCCTCCATAGTCACCCACGCTCTTGTTGACTCCGGTGCTGCGGGCTATTTCATTGATAGTGCTTTTGTATCAAAGCACTCCATTCCTGTTTTGCCTCGGTCCATTCCGCTTGCTATTGAGGCCATTGATGGCAGGCCCCTTCAGTCCACACTCGTTACTCACGAAACTGCTCCATTGTCCATGGCTGTTGGGGCTCTCCATTTTGAAACCCTCCAGTTCCAGGTGATAAACTCTCCGCATTTTCCGGTTGTTCTGGGTTATCCCTGGCTCCAAAAGCTCGACTGGCGCAGGTCCGAAATTTTGTCGTGGTCCCCGCAATGTATTTCCACTTGTCTTCGGAAACCAGTTAAAGTCTTGTGCACTTCTTCGGTTTCTCAATTGCCAGAGGAGTACAGAGAGTTCCTAGACATTTTTGACAAGGTGCGTGCCGGTACGTTGCCTCCTCACCGGTCTTACGATTGTGCCATAGACCTGCAACCCGGAGCCATTCCTCCTCGGGGCCGGGTGTACCCTCTGTCTGTTGCAGAGAATTGTGCTATGGAGGAGTATGTTGCTGATGCTCCGTCGCGGGGGATCATCCGCAAATCCTGCTCTCCTGCAAGGGCTGGCTTCTTTTTTGTGAAGAAAAAGGGTGGCGAGTTAAGACCATGTATTGATTATAGGGGTCTTAATTGTCTTACCATTAAGAATGCTTACCCTATTCCGCTTATTACGGAACTCTTTGACCGCCTAAAGGGAGCTACGGTCTTTACTAAACTTGATTTGAGAGGAGCGTACAATCTCGTTAGGATTAAGGAGGGCCACGAATGGAAAACAGCATTTAACACCAGGAGCGGGCATTATTAGTATCTTGTAATGCCTTTTGGCCTATGTAATGCTCCTGCTGTTTTTCAGGAATTTATTAATGATGTCCTACGAGATATGTTGCAACAGTGTGTTGTTGTGTACTTAGACGACATCCTCATACACTCACCCACACTTGAGGCTCATCGTTATGATGTTACACGGGTTCTTCAGAGACTACGTGAGAATGGCCTGTTTTGTAAATTCGAGAAATGTGAGTTCCATCAGACTCAAGTAACCTTCCTAGGTTATGTTATCTCCGTTGCAGGGTTCTCCATGGATCCTGACAAGTTATCTGCAGTTCTGCAGTGGCCTCGCCCAGTTGGTCTTCGGTCTATTCAACATTTTTTGGGGTTTGCCAATTACTATAGAAAGTTTATTAAAAACTTTTCTTCCTTGGTCAAACCTATCACAGACATGACCCGTAAAGAGAATGATCCACTCCATTGGTCACCTACTGCCATTAAGGCCTTTGATAGTCTTAAGACTGCCTTTGCTGCCGCTCCAGTTCTGGCTCATCCTAACCCTGTCCTGCCTTTCGTTCTTGAGGTCGATGCGTTTGAGACTGGAGTAGGTGCCCTCTTGTCTCAAAGCCCTAAGCCTGACGGTTCCTTGCATCCGTGTGGTTTCTTCTCTAAAAAATTGTCTCCAGCGGAGTGCAATTATGAAATTGGCGACAGGGAATTACTGGCCATAATTTTGGCAGTTAAGGAATGGAGGCATCTTCTCAAGGGTACTAGCATGCCAGTGCTCATTCTTACTGACCACAAGAATTTAACTTATCTATCTGAAGCAAAACGTTTGTCACCCGACAGGCCAGATGGGCGCTATTTTTGTCTCAGTTTAATTATGTGGTCTCATACCTGCCTGGTAGTAAGAATGTTAGGGCTGATGCCCTCTCTCGACAATTTTCACCTCTGTCCAAGGAGGAGTCTGTACCTACTCCTGTTATACCTCCTGACTATATTTTGGCTACCATACGTACTAATTTGACTTCTCCCTTAGGGGAGGAGATCCTGGCTGCACAAAGCAATGCACCTCCTGAGAAACCTAGTGGTAAGTGTTTTGTTCCTGAGAATCTGTCACTAGTCAGTCAAGGTCCTTATAATCCCCTGTGAAGAGAGGTAAAGGTTGATTATAAATCCAACTGTAGATATGGTGTAATATGTTTTGAGACCAGTTTCACCGTTATAAATTATGTTTGTTGAAGATTTGTTGTCTAAGGTGGTATTCAATATTAGATGATAAGAGCAGTCATTTATTAGAACAACAAGTCTTCAGATAATATACGGTAAATATAGTATGAATATAACCTATAGCCAAGAAGGTGGCAACATGTATGGCAGGTTACTTAATACTATAACACCTGGTGAATATAAGAGGTAAAAGTATACCAGAGTATGGGTCTCTGATATAACCATGTTACAGATTGAAATAAGGCATGAGATTTTAAGCCAAAAAGAGTCTCAAAAGTAAGGAGTAATATTGCAAAGGTATCATCAGGATAATGTTATGGTTAACAGAGAAGACCGGAGACAACTTATGAATAATGCGGGGTTAACCTTACCGCGGAGTCCTTAGAGCAAAGTATCCGTGAGCAGCTGAGGCCTTGAAGCAGAGCTGGAGTGCACAGGTGTAATTTCGGAGCACGCTGAGGAGGCGTGTGGAGCTAGGGTAGAGCGAGGCGTCCGGTCGGTATCTGGAAGGAAGCAGTGTTGCGGGTGACGTCACCGCTAAATCCGACAGGCGATGCAAGACGCTGTAAGACAGCGTAACGGTCTGTAATGAAGCTGCACAATAACAGACAATAATAACTAAGCTGGTAAAACTTAGTTACGCAGATATAATAGATAACTTGGAGGCTTGTAATTTAGAAGTCCAGGAGTGTTCCAAGATAATGACTGAAGTAGTCAAAAATTACTAAGCATGTAATGAACCGTGGGAGGGCTTTTTATACAGGTTGTGGAATGGAATCAGGTTTCCTTAAAGGTACAGATACAGATCATGACAGTACTCCCCCTCCAATGATCCACTCAGGGGATCAAGGTTTGGGTCTGTCAGGATTTCTCCTATGGAAAATTGACACAAGACGGGGTGCGGAGAGGTTTGAAGCAGGCTCCCAAGAGTCGTCCTCTTCTGGATAACCTTTCCAGTGCACTAAATACTGAAGCCTGCCAGCTACACGGCGTGAATCTTTGATGGAAGCCACCTCGTATTCTTGGTCAGCTTCTTGAAGGACTTGTGAAACTTGAGGGGTAGGATCTGTCTCTCTAGTTGGTTTGTAAGGCTTTAATAAAGACACATGGAATGTGGGGTGAATTCGCAAATTCTCTGGAAGTGAGAGGGTAACAGCGTTTTGGTTTACAATTGCTCTGATGGAATAGGGACCAATGTATAGGGAGGACAATTTTCGGGAAGGATAAGGTAATCGCAGGTTACGGGTGGACAGCCAGACTTTGTCACCAATTTTGTAATCAGGCGATATCCGATGTTTCCTGTCATAGTAGAGTTTATGCGTATTCTTGGAGTGAGCAATATTATCTTTGACAGTAGTGAAAGTATCTGATATTGTGTTAACCAAGTCATTGACTAAAGGGCAAGAACTGTCTTGTAAATCTTCTTGATGGAAAACTGGATGAAATCCGTAGTTAATGTAAAAGGGTGAGAATTTGGTAGTACTGTTTACAGAGTTGTTGTAAGCGAACTCTGCATATATCAATAGAGATGACCAATTGTTTTGTTGACTGTTTATAAAACAGCGTAGAAACTGTTCTAACCACTGGTTGGTCCTCTCTGTCTGACCATTGGTCTGAGGATGGTAAGAGGTACTCAACCGGCGGCGAATTTTCAGGGTTTTACACAATTCATACCAAAATTTACTCGTGAACTGGGATCCACGGTCTGATGTTATACTGAGAGGTAACCAATGATGTTTTATTACATGTTGTATCAGTAGTTGGGCAGTTTCTGCAGCAGTTGGTAACTTAGTGGTAGGAATGAAATGTGCCATCTTACTAAAGATGTCCACTACAACCAGTATGGTGGTAAAGTTAGAAGATTTAGGTAATTCAACTATATAATCTAGTGCGATATCAGTCCAAGGTCGAGAGGGTATAGGAAGAGGTAGTAAATGCCCATAAGGAGGTCGTTGTTGTGTTTTTGAGGTTGTACAAATTTTACAGGAATTGATGTAAGCAGTAATGTCAGTTTGTACCGTCGGCCACCAAAAATGTCTGGTTATAAGCTCTATGGACTTTGTTATGCCTGGATGACCAGCTAGAGCAGTGTCATGATAACTAAACAAGATTTTTCCTCTTAAGGACTTAGGTACGTATACCAGTTTATCATGATAATACAGTCCATTGGTATGTAAGGTTACTGTTGATTTAGGTATATCTGGATCTGAAGTCAAATGTGTTTTTATCAAACTAGTTATATCTTCTGTGAGTCCTATGATGTGATCAGTAGGAATTATTGAAAGTTGAGAATGGTGAGTGGCAGGTTTATCTGACATTCTAGAGAGAGCGTCTGCTTTCAAATTTTTGTTGGAAGGTCTATATGTTATTAGATAATTGAATCTGTTAAAAAATAAATTCCAACGGACCTGGCGTGCTGTTAGGGTTCTATTTGTTTTTAAGTACTGCAAATTCCTGTGGTCAGTGTATATCAGAATGGGTATGGAGGTTCCCTCTAGCAGGTGTCTCCAATGTTCAAAAGATGCCTTAATCGCTAAAAGCTCTTTCTCTCCTATAGCATAATTTATTTCTGATTCAGACATAACACGAGAAAAGAATGCAACAGGATGTAAGGGATGTTTAAGACTTTGTCTTTGTGACAACACTGCACCAATTGCATAGTCTGATGCGTCTACTTCTATGACATATTGCCAAGAAGGATTAGGATATGATAGTATGGGAGCTGTTGTGAAATGGTGTTTTAGTATATCAAATGTTTTTTGAGCTTCTTCGGACCATTGAAATTTAACATTATTCTTTGTGAGATTAGTAAGGGGTTTGGATAAATGGGCAAATTTTTTTATAAATTTTCTGTAGAAGTTCGCAAACTCCATAAACCTCTGAATATGTTTTTTGGACTTTGGAGTAGGCCAGTCCAGGATAGCTTTTACTTTATTTTTTTCCATGTCTATTCCTTCGGGAGTAATGACATAACCCAGAAATGTGATATTATTGGTGTTAAAGATACACTTTTCTGGTTTGGCGTATAAATGGTGTTGACGTAGCCTGGATAGTACAGTGCGAACATGTTTGATGTGGTCTGATTTGTTTCGTGAGTATATGAGTATGTCGTCTAGATAGATTACAACATAGATGTCTAGAAGATCTTTGAATATATCGTTTATTAGATATTGGAAGGTGGCGGGCGCATTACAGAGCCCGAATGGCATCACCGTATATTCATACAGTCCGTAGCGTGTACGGAATGCGGTGAGCCATTCGTCTCCTTGTCTTACACGAATAAGGTTATATGCACCTCTTAGATCTAATTTTGTAAAGTATGAAGCCCCTTCAAGTCTTTCTATTAACTCTGGAATCAGAGGTAATGGGTATCTGTTTTTTATGGTTCTGCGATTTAGCTCTCTATAGTCAACTATGGGTCTAATGGTGCCATCTTTATTCTTGACAAAGAACATACCTGCTCCAGCGGGAGAGGTGGATGGTCTTATAAAACCTTTACGAAGATTTTCTTCTAGATAATCTTTCAAATAATCCAATTCAATTTGTGAGAGAGGAAAAATGTGCACACATGGTATATCAGCCCCAGGGACTAGGTCTATCGGGCAATCATACTTCCTGTGAGGAGGAAGATTTTCTGATTCCCTTTTACAAAATACATCGGAGAAATCTGAATATTCAGGAGGTATGTTGGACTCAGTTTGTAAAATGTGATGAGAAGAAATACAAGTGTTTTTACAATAATCAGAAGAAAATGTAACATCAGAGGTTTTCCATGATATAGTGGGATCATGTAAAGTCAACCAAGAATAACCTAAAACCAGAGGGTAAATAGGGGATGAGATAACGTCAAAAGACACATATTCAACATGAGTTCCCCCATAGATAATTTTAGGGGAATTGTATGATGCGATATGGGGCCAGAGGATATTTGACTACCATCAATAACTCTAAGCAACACCGGATTTGTCTTTTTGATAAGTGGTATTTTATTTAATGTTGTTGAATTCAAATCCATATAATTGGTGCTGGCTCCTGAATCAATAATCGCCCTGGAGGTTATTCGTTGATTCTCCCACTGCAAAATAAGGGTGATTGAACAGTTTGTAGCATCAGGGGTTTGAACATTATAACAGATATTTAAACATGTTTTCTTACCCTTTTTCTGGCGTCCCAGTATAGGACAATCTTTAACTGTGTGTTGTGCAGAACCGCAGTACATACAAAGGTTATTTTGTCTTCTTCTGAGCTTTTCTTGTGGGTTAAGTGGACCTTTTGCGAATCCAATATCCATGGCTTCAGGTGTATTTTGTGAGTGACTACGTGTGATTTGTGGGGGGTTTGTAGGAAGTAGTGAACGTCTGAAAACGTTATCACTGGGACTACGTTCAGATCTGCGTTCTCTGAGACGTCTGTCTAAACTGATAGAGAGGTTAATTAACCCTTCCAATGTCTGTGGCATTTCTACTCTTGCCAATTCATCTTTAAGTGCATCACTTAAACCCAACCTGAACTGATTTTTTAGAGATAGATCATTCCAACCACTGTCCTTTGAGAATCTTTTAAACTCAGTTATATAATCCTCTACAGGCTTTTTTAGTTGTTTTAATGCTCTCATACCATTTTCAGCAGTGAGCTGCTTGTAGGGATCGTCATACAATTGCGACATTGCAGTAAAGAAAGATTCCAAGGACAACAGTATGGGATCATTTGTTTCAAAAATTGTGTTAGCCCAAACACGCGGTTCCCCCCTGAGATAAGAGATAGTTGTAAGAACCTTAATCTGATCTGTGGGATAAGTTAGAGGTTTGAGTGAAAATAACAAATAACAAGCGTTCTTAAATTCTCTGAAGTGTTTTCTATCTCCCTGGAAATGTTCAGGTGGGCTGACATTAGGTTCAAAAGTGTTTACAATTTTTTGTTTTTCAGCAATTTCCTTTATGTATGACTTAAGTGCGGTATTTTCATGTTGTAAGGTGTTTAATGCCTGTGTTATTGACTCCACTTTGTCGGTTAATGTCTGTACATGGGTCACTATATCTACTGGATTCATGATAGGCTTAGTAATTTATGTCACTAGTTAGTCAAGGTCCTTATAATCCCCTGTGAAGAGAGGTAAAGGTTGATTATAAATCCAACTGTAGATATGGTGTAATATGTTTTGAGACCAGTTTCACCGTTATAAATTATGTTTGTTGAAGATTTGTTGTCTAAGGTGGTATTCAATATTAAATGATAAGAGCAGTCATTTATTAGAACAACAAGTCTTCAGATAATATACGGTAAATATAGTATGAATATAACCTATAGCCAAGAAGGTGGCAACATGTATGGCAGGTTACTTAATACTATAACACCTGGTGAATATAAGAGGTAAAAGTATACCAGAGTATGGATCTCTGATATAACCATGTTACAGATTGAAATAAGGCATGAGATTTTAAGCCAAAAAGAGTCTCAAAAGTAAGGAGTAATATTGCAAAGGTATCATCAGGATAATGTTATGGTTAACAGAGGAGACCGGAGACAACTTATGAATAATGCGGGGTTAACCTTACCGCGGAGTCCTTAGAGCAAAGTATCCGTGAGCAGCTGAGGCCTTGAAGCAGAGCTGGAGTGCACAGGTGTAATTTCGGAGCACGCTGAGGAGGCGTGTGGAGCTAGGGTAGAGCGAGGCGTCCGGTCAGTATCTGGAAGGAAGCAGTGTTGCGGGTGACGTCACCGCTAAATCCGACAGGCGATGCAAGACGCTGTAAGACAGCGTAACGGTCTGTAATGAAGCTGCACAATAACAGACAATAATAACTAAGCTGGTAAAACTTAGTTATGCAGATATAATAGATAACTTGGAGGCTTGTATTTTAGAAGTCCAGGAGTGTTCCAAGATAATGACTGAAGTAGTCAAAAATTACTAAGCATGTAATGAACCGTGGGAGGGCTTTTTATACAGGTTGTGGAATGGAATCAGGTTTCCTTAAAGGTACAGATACAGATCATGACAGAATCTTTGAACTAAACTTTTGCACACTTACCACTATCCTAAAGCCGCAGGTCACCCAGGCAAGAACCAAATGATTTGGTCTGTCACTCGATAATTCTGGTGGCCAGGTCTTCGTTCTGATGTTGCTGCGTATGTTGCCTCCTGCTCAGTTTGTGCACAGAATAAGACTCCTCAACGTCTTCCTGTGGGTCTTCTTTAACCTATTGCTAATGGTGAGTGTCCTTGGACACATCTTTCCATTGACTTCATTGTCGAGCTCCCTGTTTCCAATGTCAATACTGTTATCCTTATGGTGGTTGACCGTTTTTCTAAAATGTCACATTGCATTCCCTTGATGAAGCTGCCTACTGCTCAGGAGCTTGCTTCAATTTTTGCCCGGGAGGTCTTACGTTTACATGGGTTACCCAGGGAGATAGTGTCGGACCGGGGTAGCCAGTTTGTCTCCAGATTTTGGCGTTCCTTTTGTGCTCAAATGGGGATCCAGCTTTCCTTCTCCTCGGCATATCACCCTCAATCCAATGGGGCTGCGAAACAGTCTAATGAAGCTCTGGAACAGTTCCTCCGTTGCTATGTCTCAGATCACCACAATAATTGGTCTGAACTGTTACCTTGGGCACAGTTTGCTCGTAATAGTGCTATTAATGCTTCCTCCAAAATATCCCCATTCATGGCGAATTATGGGTTTTAACCATCCTTGTTGCCCGATTCATTCATGTCTCAGGGTATTCTGGCTTTAGAGGAGCATCTCCGGCAACTCCGTTCCACGTGGATGCAGATTCAGGATTGCCTTCATCGTTCTATGCAGCGCCAAAAGTTCCAAGCTGATCGTAGGCGTCTGCCCGCACCTTCCTACCAGGTTGGTGAGAGAGTTTGGCTGTCCTCCCGCAACCTGAACCTTCGTGTGCCTTCCAATAAATTGGCTCCCCATTATGTTGGTCCTTTTCGAATACTCCGACGGGTTAATCCTGTGGCCTACGCTCTTGACCTTCCTCCTGCTATGAGCATCTCCAATGTTTTTCATGTCTCCCTCTTGAAACCATTGGTTTGTAATCGGTTTACCACTGTGTTGCCTCGTCCCCGTCCTATCTTTGTTGACAACCATGAGGAGTATGAGGTCAGCAGCATTATTGACTCTCGTATGTCCAGGGTCCGTGTCCAGTATTTGGTTCACTGGAGAGGCTACGGTCCGGAGGAGCGTTCTTGGGTTCCCTCCTCTGATATTCATGCTCCCGCCCTCCTCCGTGCCTTCCATGCCCGTTTCCCAATAAGCCTTTTGTCCTCCCGTGGGGAGGGGTCGTTGAGGGGAGGGTACTGTCAAGGTTTTTTCCCTGTTGTGTTTGCCATGTGCTGCTGGCAGCAATTTTACTCACCTCTCTTCCTGACTATGGTGCATTTTGGGGGATGCTGCTCAATTCCTGCACTTTCTTTTATGGCCAGACTGGTGCATCATCCATGTGAGACAGGATGCAGTCTCAGAATTGTGATGTCATCACTTATTATTTAAAGGGCCTCTGTTCAGTATGCTTTGCCTTTGCGTTTTCTCAGACCTGTTTGTGAGAGTTCCTGTGTATTACCTGGCTGCCTAACGTCCTTCCTGGTTCCTGATCCCTGGCTTGTTCCTGACTCTGCTGTTTTCCTTGTTCCTGATTCCGGCTCGTCAGACTATTCACTTTGGCTCCTGACTCGGCTCGTCTGACTACCAGCTCTGGTTTTGATCCCTGGCTTGTTATTTGACTTGTGGACTTTTTATTATTTTTTGCTATTAATAAAGGTGTGATTATTTTTGCACTTCTCGTCTCAGTCTGATTCCTGGCACCCTGACAAATACCCATTTAAAAAAAAAAAAAAAACACCCCAAAATAAAAAACCTAATCTGTAATAAACTACCAATTGCCCTTAAAAGGGCCTTTTATAGGGCATTGCCCTAAGTTAAACAACTCTTTTACCTGAAAAAAAAGACCCACTATCATTACAAACCCCAAACCCACAAAATAAAAAACACTATCTATAAAAACCTAATCTACCCATTGCCCTGAAAAGGGCATTTGTATGGGCATTGCCCTTCAAAGGGCATTTAGCTCTTTTGCATTGCCCTGAAAAGGGCATTTAGCTCTTTTAAGAATAGCCCAAACCCTAAACTAAAAAAACCCACCCAAAAAACCTTAAAAAAACCTAACACTAACCCCTCTTTAGGTACTCACAGTTGCTGAAGTCCCGCTTGAAGGATCTTCATTCTGGAGGCTCCATCTTCATCCAGATGGCTCCATCTTTATCCAGGCGACATCTTCTATCTTCTTCCCGGTGGCATCTTCAATCTTCATACTGGCGGTGTGGAGCGGGTCCATCCTGAAGACATCCCGCGCAGAGCAATCTCTTCATACGGTCGCTGCCGTATACTGAATCTTCAATGCAAGGTACGCAATTCAAAATGGTATCCCTTGCATTCCTATTGGCTGATAAGATTTTGGAAATTCAAATCAGCCAATAGGATGAATGTTAATGAAATCCTATTAGCTGTTCAAATGAGCGAATAGAATTTCAGTAGCTCTCATCCTATTGGCTGATTTGAATTTGCAAAATCAATTCAGCCAATAGGAATGCAAGGAACACCTTTTTTTTAGATTAGGGGTTGGGAATTTCTTAAAAGAGCTAAATGCCCTTTTCAGGGCAATGCAAAAGAGCTAAATGCCCTTTTAAAGGCAATGCCCATACTAATGCCCTTTTCAGCCAATAGGATAAGAGCTTCTGAAATTCCATTGGCTGTTCAAATAAGCCAATAGGATTTCAGTAGCTCTCATCCTATTGGCTGATTTGAATTTGCAAAATCAACTCAGCCAATAGGAATGCAAGGGATGACATGTTTTTATATTAGGGGTTGGGCATTTCTTTAAAGAGCTAAATGCCTTTTTCAGGGCAATGCAAAAGAGCTAAATGCCCTTTTAACGGCAATGCCTGTACAAATGCCCTTTTCAGGGCAATGGGTAGCTTTTGTTAGAGTTAGTTTTTATTTTATTTTGGGGGGTTGGTTGGGTGGTGGGTTTTACAGTTGGGGGGTCTTTGTATTTTTTTTTACAGGTAAAAGAGCTGTTTAACTTAGTGCAATGCCTTAGAAAAGGCCCTTTTAAGGGCTATTGGTAGTTTATTGTAGGCTAGATTTTTTTTTATTTTGGGTGGGCTTTTTGATTTTTATAGGGCTATTAGATTAGGTGTAATTCTTTTTTATTTTTGATAATTTCGTTTGTTATTTTTTGTAATTTACTTTTCTTTCATGTAATTGGCAAGAGTCCATGAGCTAGTGACGTATGGGATATACAATCCTACCTACCAGGAGGGGCAAAGTTTCCCAAACATCAAAATGCCTATAAATACACCCCTCATCACACCCACAATTCAGTTTTACAAACTTTGCCTCCTAACGTAAGATTTCTACGTTGATATGCGCTTCTCAGCATTTTGAAGCCTGATTCCTCTCAGAGTTGAGTGAATGTCAGAGGGATGTGAAGGGAGTATCACCTACTAAATGCAATGGTTTTCCTCATGGGGGATCTATTTCATAGGTTCTCTGTTATCGATCATAGAGATTCATCTCCTACCTCCCTTTTCAGATCGATGATATACTCTCATATTCCATTACCTCTACTGATAACCGTTTCAGTACTGGTTTGGCTATCTGCTATATGTGGATGGGTGTCTTTTGGTAAGTATGTTTTCATTACTTAATACACTCTCAGCTATGGTTTTGGCACTTTATGTATTTATATATAGTTCTAAATATATGTATTGTACTTATATTTGCCATGATTCAGGTTTTCAGTATATTTCCTTTTGCAGACTGTCAGTTTCATATCTGGGAAATGCTTTTTTATTAAAAAAAAAAAAAAAATCTTTCCTGGGGTATAGTCTCTTTTTCAAATTGACTGTCTTTTAATTTGCGGGCAGAATTAGGCTCGCGAGGGCGCAAAATGCCAAAGTTTATTTTACTTTGTGGCTCAAATCTTGGAATGCTGATATGACTTCTATCTTGCTATCTCTTTCTTTCCAAGGTAATAAATTATTTGGTTCTCAGTTGGATTCAATAATTTCAACTGTCACTGGGGGGAAGGGAGTTTTTTTGCCTCATGATAAAAGACCTAAGGGTAAATCTAAAGCTTTTAACATTTTTCGTACCTTTTGACAAAATAAGGAGCAGAAACCTAATCCATCCCCCAAGGAATCTGTTTTCAATTGGAAGCCTTCTTCAAACTGGAATAACTCCAAGCCATTTAAGAGATGAAAGCCAGCCCCCAAGTCCACATGAAAGTGCGTCCCTCATTCCAGCTCAGCTGGTAGGGGGCAGATTAAAAGATTTCAAAGATGTTTGGATCAATTCGGTCCAAAATCATTGGATTCAGAGTATTGTCTCTCAGGGGTACAGAATAGGATTCAGAGCAAGACTGCCTGTGAGAAGATTTTTTCTCTCACTCATTCCAGAAAACCCAGTAAAGGCTCAGGCTTTCCTGAAGTGTGTTTCAGACCTGGAGTTATCAGGGGTAATCATGCCAGTTCCGTTTCAGGAACATGGTCTGGGGTTTTATTCAAATCTATTCATTGTCTCAAAGAAAGAAAATTCATTCAGACCAGTTCTGGATCTAAAGATTTTGAATTGATATGTAAGAGTACCAACTTTCAAAATGGTGACTATAAGGACTATTCTGCCTTTTGTTCAGCAAGGGCATTATATGTCCATGATAGACTTACAGGATGCATATCTTCATATTCCGATTCATCCGGATCACTAACAGTTCCTGAGATTCTCTTTTCTAGACAAGCATTACCAATTTCTCGCTCTTTCATTTGGCCTAGCGACAGCTCCAAGAATCTTTTCAAAGGTTCTCGGTGCCTTAATCTCTGTAATCAGAGAGCAGGGTATTGCGGTGTTTCCTTATTTGGACGATATCTTGGTACTCGCTCAGTCTTTACGTTCTGCAGAATCTCACACAACTCAACTAGTGTTGTTTCTTCAAAGACATGGTTGGAGGATCAATTTACCAAAAAGTTTGTTGATTCCTCAGACAAAGGTAACCTTTTTAGGTTTCCAGATAGATTCAGTGTCCATGACTTTGTCTCTAACAGACAAGAGACGTTTGAAATTGGTTGCAGCCATGTGCATGTAAGTTTTAGGTCTCATGACTGCAGCATCGGACGTGATTCCCTTTGCTCATTTTCATATGAGACCTCTCTAGCTTTGTATGCTGAACCAATGGTGCAGGGATTATACAAGGATATCACAATTAATATCCTTAAATCCCAATGTTTGACTTTCTCTGACTTGGTGGTTAGATCACCATCGTATAATTCTAGGGGCCTCTTTCATTCATCCAACCTGGACTGTGATCACAACAGATGTGAGTCTTTCAGGTTGGGGAGCTGTTTGGGGATCTTTGACAGCACAAGGGGTTTGGAAATCTCAAGAGGCGAGATTACCAATCAATATTTTGGAACTCCGTGTGATTCTCAGGGATCTTCAGTTTTGGCCTCTGTTGAAGAGAGAACCGTTCATTTGTTTTCAGACAGACAATATCACAACTGTGGCATATGTCAATCATCAGGGTGGCACTCACAGTCCTCAAGCTAAGAAAGAAGTATCTTGGATACTTGTTTGGGCGGAATCCAGCTCCTGTCTAATTTCTGCGGTTCATAACCCAGGTATAGACAATTGAGAAGCGGATTATCTCAGTCGTCAGACTTTACATCCGGGAGAATGGTCTCTCCACCCAGATGTGTTTTCTCAAGTTGTTCAGATGTGGGGGCTTCGAGAAAAAGATCTGATGGCATCTCATCTAAACAAAAAACTTCCCAGGTACCTGTCCAGGTCCAGGGATCCTCAGGCGGAAGCAGTGGATGCATTGACACTTCCTTGATGTTATCAACCTGCTTATATTTTCCCGTCTCTAGTTCTTCTTCCAAGAGTGATCTCCAAAATCATCATGGAGCAATTGTTTGTGCTGCTGGTGGCTCCAGCATGTCCTCACAGGTTTTGGAATGCAGATCTTGTTTCGATGCCAGTTGCCAACCTTTACCACTTCCATTAAGGCCAGACCTTCTATCTCAATGTCCGTTTTTCCATCAGGATCTTAAATCATTAAATTTGAAGGTTTGGAAATTGAACGCTTAGTGCTTAGTCATAGAGGTTTCTCTGACTCAGTGATTAATACTATGTTGCAGGCTCGTAAATCTGTTTCTAGAAAGATTTATTATCGCGTTTGGAAGACTTACATTTCATGGTGTTCTTCTCATAAATTCTCTTGGCATTCTTTTAGAATTCCTAGAATTTTACAGTTTCTTCAGGATGGTTTGGATAAAGTTTTGTCTGCAAGTTTCTTGAAAGGACAAATTTCTGCTCTTTCTGTTTTATTTCACAGAAAGATTGCTAAACTTCCTGATATTCATTGTTTTGTGCAGGCTTTAGTTTGTATCAAGCCTGTCATTAATTCAATCTTTCCTCCTTGGAGTCTTAATTTGGTTTTGAAGACTTTACAGGCTCCTCCATTTGAGCCTATGCATTCTTTGGACATTAAACTACTTTCTTGAAAAGTGTTGTTTCTTTTGGCCATCTCTTCTGCTAGAAGAGTTTCTGAATTATCCGCTCTCTCTTGTGAATCTCCTTTTCTGATTTTTCATCAGGATAAGGCAGTTTTGCGGACTTCATTTAAATTCTTACCTAAGGTTGTGAATTCTAACAACATTAATAGAGAAATTGTTGTTCCTTCCTTGTGTCCTAATCCTAAGAATTCTTTGGAGAGATCTTTACATTCTTTGGATGTGGTGAGAGCTCTGAAATATTATGTTGAAGCTACTAAAGATTTCAGAAAGATTTCTAGTCTATTTGTTATATTTTCTGGTTCCAGGAAAGGTCATAAGGCTTCTGCCGTTTCCTTCGCCTCATTGTTAAAACTTTTGATTCATCAAGCCTATTTGGCGTCGGGTCAAACCCCACCTCAGAGAATTACAGCTCATTCTACTAGATCAGTTTCCACTTCGTGGGCTTTTAAGAATGAAGCTTTAGTTGATCAGATTTGCAAAGCAGCAACATGGTCTTCTTTGCATACATTTACTAAATTCTACCATTTTGATGTATTTGCTTCTTCGGAAGCAGTTTTTGGTAGAAATGTTCTTCAGGCAGCTGTTTCAGTTTGATTTTTCTGCTTTTGATTTAAGTTTTTTCCTTTCATTTATGAGAGTTAACATATATTTTGGGTTGTGGATTCATTTTTTCAGAGGAAAATGGCTGTTTTTATTTTTATCCCTCCCTAGTGACTCTTTTGTGGAGATCTACATTTTGGTTATTGCTATCCCATACATCACTAGCTCATGGACTCTTGCCAATTACATGAAAGAAAACATAATTTATGTAAGAACTTACCTGATAAATTAATTTCTTTCATATTGGCAAGAGTTCATGAGGCCCACCCCCTTTTTTATGGTGGTTATGATTTTTTTGTATAAAGCACAATTATTTCCAAATGCCTTTGTTGATGCTTTTTACTCCTTTCTTTATCACCCCACTTCTTGGCTATTCGTTAAACTGAATTGTGGGTGTGGTGAGGGGTGTATTTATAGGCATTTTGAAGTTTGGGAAACTTTGCCCCTCCTAGTAGGTAGGATTGTATATCCCATACGTCACTAGCTCATGGACTGTTGCCAATATGAAAGAAATGAATTTATCAGGTAAGTTCTTTCATAAATTATGTTTTTTTATTTTTTGTAATTATATACGGCTAGATTACGAGTTGTGCTTTAGGGTAAAAAAGCAGCGTTAAGAGACCTAACGCTGCTTTTTTACGCCCGCTGGTATTATTATTTTTGAAGGTTTAGGTGTACCGCACACTTCTTTGGCCTTACCGCAAAACGTCTTACGTAAACTTTGTAAAGTCTTTTTTCTATGGAACTTCTATAGCGCTGATATTACGAGTTTGTCTTGGGAGGCCAAAAAGTGAGCGGTACATCCTACCCTGTTAAGAGTCCTAACGCATTTAAAAGTCAGTAGTTAGTTTTACAGTTAGTTAGTTGGTACAACGCCGTAGCATAAAACTCATAACTAAAGTGCTAAAAAGTACACTAACACCCATAAACTACCTATTAACCCCTAAACCGAGGCCCTCCCGCATCGCAAATACTAAAATACAAATTTTAACCCCTAATCTGCCGCTCCGGACACCGCCGCCACCTACATTATATGTATGAACCCCTAATCTGCTGACTCCAATATCGCCGACACCTACATTATATTTATTAACCCCTAATCTGCTGCCCCCAATGTCACCGCCACCTACCTACACTTATTAACCCCTAATCTGCCGCCCCCGACTCTGCCGCCACTATAATAAACATATTAAGCCCTAAACTGCCGCACTCCTGCCTCGCAAACATTAGTTAAATATTATTAACCCCTAATCTGCTGGCCCTAACATCGCCGCCACCTACCTACATTTATTAACCCCTAATCTGCCGCCCCCAACATTGCCGCCACTATATTAAAGTTATTAACCCCTAAACCTAAGTCTAACCCTAAACCTAACACCCCCTAACTTAAATATAATTTAAATAAATCTAAATAAATATTACTATCATTAACTAAATTATTCCTATTTAAAACTAAATACTTACCTTAAAATAAACCCTAAAATAGCTACAATATAACTAAAAGTTACATTGTATCTATTTTAGGGTTTATTTTTATTTTACAGGCAAGTTTGTATTTATTTTAACTAGGTAGAATAGTTATTAAATAGTTATTAACTATTTAATAAGTACCTAGCTAAAATAAATACAAAAGTACCGGTAAAATAAAACCTAACCTAAGTTACAATAACACCTAACACTACACTACAATTAAATACATTAACTAAATTAAATACAATTACCTACATTAAATTAAATTAGCTAAAGTACACACAAAAAACACCAAATTACAGAAACTAATAAACAAATTACAGAAAATTAAACTAATTACACCTAATCTAATAGCCCTATTAAAATAAAAAATCCCCCACAAAATAAAAAAAAAACCTAGCCTAAACTAAACTACGAATAGCCCTTAAAAGGGCCTTTTGCGGGGCATTGCCCCAAAGTAATCAGCTCTTTTACCTGTAAAAAAAAATACAAACAACCCCCCAACAGTAAAACCCACCACCCACACAACCAACCTCCCAAATAAAATACTAGCTAAAAAAAACTAAGCTCCCCATTGCCCTGAAAAGGACATTTGGATGGGCATTGCCCTCAAAAGGGCAGTTAGCTCTTTTGCCGCCCAAAACCTAATCTAAAAAATATAACCCACCCAATACACCCTTAAAAAAACCTAACACTAACCCCCTGAAGATCGACTGATTGGAACAGCCAATAGAATGCGAGCCCAATCCTATTGGCTGATTGGATCAGCCAATAGGATTGAACTTCAATCCTATTGGCTGATTGCATCAGCCAACAGGATTTTTTCTACCTTAATTCCGATTGGCTGATAGAATCTGACGCGGAGCATCCTTTTCATCCAGAGTCTTCTTGATCAATGATGGGCCCTTTAAGTGACATCATCCAAGATGGTGTCCCTTGAATTCCGATTTTTTTACGGAAAAAAAAACACTAAATTACAAAAAATAATAAAATAATTACATTTTTTTTAAACTAATTACACCTAATCTAATCCCCCTAATAAAATAAAAAGCCCCCCAAAATAAAAAAGCCCTACCCTATACTAAATTACAAATAGCCCTTAAAAGGGCCTTTTGCGGGGCATTGCCTCAAAGTAATCAGCTCTTTTACCTGTAAGAAAAAATACAATACCCCCCAAAATTAAAACCCACCACCCACACACCCAACCCTACTGTAAAACCCACCCAATCACCCTTAATAAAACCTAACACTAACCCCTTGAAGATCACCCTACATTGAGACTTCTTCACCCAACCGGGCAGAAGTGGTCCTCCAGAGGGGCAGAAGTCTTCATCCAGGTGACATCTTCTATCTTCATCCATCCGGAGCGGGTCCATCTTCAAGCCAGCTGACGCGGAGCATTCTCTTCCAATGACATCCAAGTGAAGAATGAAGGTTCCTTTAAATGACGTCATCCAAGATGGCGTCCCTTGAATTCCGATTGGCTGATAGGATTCTATCAGCCAATCGGAATTAAGGTAGGAAAAATCCTATTGGCTGATGCAATCAGCCAATAGGATTGAGCTCACATTCTATTGGCTGATTGGAACAGCCAATAGAATGCGAGCTCAATCCTATTGGCTGATTGGATCAGCCAATAGGATTGAACTTCAATCCTATTGGCTGATTGCATAAGCCAATAGGATTTTTCCTACCTTAATTCCGATTGGGTGTTAGTGTACTTTGTAGCAGTTAAGAGTATTATGTTACGGCGTTAGCCCATAAAACTCTTAACTACTGACTTTTAAATGCGGTAGGAGTCTTGACAGGAGAGGGTCTACCGCTCACTTCTTCCAAGACTCGTAATACCGGCGTTAGGAAAATCCCATTAAAAAGATAGGATACGCAATTGACGTAAGGGGATTTGCGGTATGCTCGAGTCACGGAAAAAAAGTACACCTGTACCTGCCAGACTCGTATTACCAGCGGGCGTTTAAAAGCAGCGCTGCTTTTTAAGGCTAACGCAAGACTCGTAATCTAGCCAAAAGAAATTACAAGATTTTTAAACTAATTACACCTAATCTAATCCCCCTAACAAAATAAAAAAGCCCCCCCAAAATAAAAAAAGCCCTACCCTACACTAAATTACAAAAAGCCCTTAAAAGGGCCTTTTGCGGGGCATTGCCCCAAAGTAATCAGCTCTTTTACCTGAAAAAAAATTACAATTCCCCCCAACATTAAAACCCACCACCCACACAACCAACCCTACTCTAAAACCCACCCAATCCCCCCTTAAAAAAACCTAACACTAACCCCCTGAAGATCACCTTACTGGGAGACGTCTTCACCCAACCGGGCCGAAGTCCTCAACGAAGCCGGGAGAAGTCTTCATCCAAGCCGGGCAGAAGTGGTCCTCCAGATGGGCAAAAGTCTTCATCCAGATGGCATCTTCTATCTTCATCCATCCGGCGCGGAGCGGGTCCTTCAAGACATCCGACGCGGAGCATCCTCTTCTTCCGACGGCTAAACACAGAATGAAGGTTCCTTTAAATGACGTCATCCAAGATGGCGTCCCTTCAATTCTGATTGGCTGATAGAATTCTATCAGCCAATCGGAATTAAGGTAGAAAAAATCCTATTGGTTGATGCAATCAGCCAATAGGATTGAAGTCCAATCCTATTGGCTGATCCAATCAGCCAATAGGATTGAGCTTGCATTCTATTGGCTGATTAGAACATCATTTTTAGTCACTGATACTGACTTTATAAAAAAATGGAACAAAATCCTAGATGACTGCTCATTTGCACTAATGGAGCTTCTGGTAGATCATAAAAAACAAGAAAGACTTGAATCCATCAAATACATTAAGACTGTGAAAATGGATCTACAAAAGTTCCAGACGGATAAAGAATTTAAGTCCTATGATAAGAAATTTGAGGACAATATGGCCAGATTTACCAAGGAATTATGGTACTTTAAAAAACAAAAATGATCAAGAGATAAAAGAGATTATGAGTTTAATAAAGTGTACAGATGGCAGAGTGCAGGGAGAAATCAACGTTATCAAAATCAGTTCCATAAAAATAAGACAGATATTCTGTCAAAGAAAAATAACAAAAAAGTACAGTTTGCAGAAACTGAGTATGACGTTGATACCTCTGAGCACGACTCCAATGATGATATTGTTGATACAATAGGGATATCAGCTTTAGATGTCCCAGTACAGGAGGAGGATAATGGGTCAAAAAACAAGTGGCGCACAGGCGCAAAGCCCAAAAGAAAAAAACAAGAAGGGGAAGTAGGGGCAGAGGCAAATTCTAGGGGAGGCAGAACCAGATACCAGATACGTACACAAATAAAGAAATATGCATAAAAATTTAGTAAATCTTTCTAAGCATGATCATACAGCCACAGAAAGGGAGGTACTTAGTCTGGGTCTGGGTTTTGCACCCACTGCACATTTTGATCTTTTCGGCACCATCCATGATGTAAACAAATTTGTAAGAAAACTAACTTTAAAACAACATTTCTCTGGGCCCATGGATGGTACCGAGCAGGTTACAGGTGCAGAATCACATATACATGGCCTTAACAAGGATGAACTCACCTTTGATGAACAATGTTTGGTTTTAGACCTCACTACAATGTTAGATGACAACTCAGATATAGATACACAAAATACAGTACCAACTTTTAGACCCAACATGCAAAAGAGCGCCTTTTATCCCATTCAAAGTAGAAGCAAAAGTATGTTTTTCAGCATACAGTGAAGCTCAAACTAAAAACTCTATCAGAGAGTTTAGCCACAAAAAGGATACATGAACATCAATACACACAGAGTTTGGCATTAGACCAAAATAAAGCTTTGAAAACTTTAAAATCTAACACTGATCTCATGATCAAGGAGTCTGATAAAGGTGGGAATGTGGTCCTTATGGACCGTGACTACTACACCTCGTAAGCTTTGAAGCAGCTAAATGATATGGAGGTGTATTCCAAACTGACGTTCAATCTCACTCAAAAAATCAAAACTAAGCTAAAAGACATCCTTGAACTAGGTAAACAGGCAGGAGCATTCAAGGAAACATATTTTGACACACTGTTACCTGCAGAACCCCTTACACCCATCTTTTACTTTGTCCCTAAATTACATAAAGATAGTACACACCCTCCAAGTAGGCCCATCATATCGGGGGTTGGTTCCCGCCTTGAACCCCTGTCTAAATTAGTGGATGCATTTCTTCAGCCACTTGTTAGTAATTTAATGAGTTACATTAAGGATTTTACACAGGTCCTTAACAGTACAAAGGAAATTAAATGGCAAGAATCATACCGTTTTGTGACAATTGATGGTACTTCACTATATACCTCCATTCCACACCACCAGGGTTTAGCGGCTGTAGCCTATTTTTTTAACAGATTCTCAAACTACAAGTATAGTAAGGATATTGTATACTTTCTGTTAACAGCTATAGAATTTTTGCTTGAACATCATTTTTTCATGTTTGGTGGGAGTTGCTATCTCCAGAGACGTGGAACGGCTATGGGGCAGAATTTGCCCCTTCCTATGCCAACCTTTTTATGGGTTGGTGGGATGCCTGCCACGTCTATGGAGATGACAACCTTCACAAACATTACATTGCCTATTATGGCAGATATATTGATGGCCTCTTGGTGGTGTGGAATGGAGATGAACAAAGAGTGGAAATTTCTCCTACATTGGTGTATCCGGTCCACGGCTTCATCCTTACTTGTGGGATATTCTCTTCCCCTACAGGAAGTGGCAAAGAGAGCACACAGCAGAGCTGTCCATATAGCTCCCCTCAGGCTCCGCCCCCCCCAGTCATTCTCTTTGCCGCTCTGAACAAGTAGCATCTCCACAGGGGTGGTAAAGAGTATGTGGTGTTAAAAGGTTTTGCAAGCAGTGGTGCCTTCTGTTTAGGTTACCTGACTTGTTCCCTCCCTTCATCTGTGTCCTAAAGCTTTGGTATTGGTTCCCACAAGTAAGGATGAAGCCGTGGACCGGATACACCAATGTAGGAGAAAACAGAATTTATGTTTACCTGATAAATTTCTTTCTCCTACGGTGTATCCTGTCCACGGCCCGCCCTGGCATTTTGGTCAGGTTTAAATTTATTTTTTGTAAACTACAGTCACTACTGCACCTTATGGTTCTCCTTTTTCTCCTAACCGTCGGTCGAATGACTGGGGGGGCGGAGCCTGAGGGGAGCTATATGGACAGCTCTGCTGTGTGCTCTCTTTGCTACTTCCTGTAGGGGAAGAGAATATCCCACAAGTAAGGATGAAGCCGTGGACCGGATACACCGTAGGAGAAAGAAATTTATCAGGTAAACATAAATTCTGTTTTTTTTGGAGACCATCAATTCCAATAACATTTAAGATTTACAGCAGAACAGCATAAAACTGAAATAAGGTTTTTGGGCCTGGAATTGATGGTGGATCCAAAGAATAATACAATAAATACTACAGTATACAGGAAGGCCACAGGGGGCAACACAATTTTAAATTACAGATCATGCCACCCTGGTCATGTGAAAAAAAGCCATTCCTAAAGGGCAATTTATTAGAACCAGGTGAATCTGTTCAGATACAGAAACTTATGAAAAACAGTGTAAGATACTTGAGGAAAGACTGTTGGAAAGGGGTTATCCAGATACCCTATTAAAAAAAACACAAAAAAAAAGAGGTAGACTTAATACCTAGAGAGAAACTGTTAAAATATAAGAAAACAGAATGAGACACAAAGTAAATTTAGAGAACAAAGTAGTATTCAGTACTCCATTCAGTTTGGAATACAACAAAATTTGTAACATTATAAAACAAAGCCTACCCATATTAGCAGTAGACTCTTGCCTTGAGAAAGTGGCTATGGAAGGAAGTAAATTTTTTGCCAAAAAGAGTAAAACAATTGGCAACATGGTAGAACCCTCTGATTTACCTGTTATAAATACTAGAACCTGGCTACAAAATAGAGTGGGTTTCTTTAAATGTAAAGCACAGCGGTGCAAAACTTGCAATTATGTTACAGAGGGTATACATTTTAAATCTACCATCACAAAAGATGAATATGATATTAGATTTAAATTAAATTGTAATTCCAACCATGTCATATATCTCTTGACCTGCAGGGGTTGCCAAATTCAATATGTGGGTAGAACCAAATGAAACCTGAAGGACAGAGCCCTAGAACACATAAGAGACATAGAAAACCCAAATACATATACACCTGTATCAAAACATTTTAAATCCATGCACCAAGGGGATGCATCACTGTTCTCTATACAAGCTATTGATCATGTCCCCCAGCACAAACGTGGTGGAGACAGGGAATATTAACTTAGTTATAAAGAAGCACAATGGATCTTCCTGTTAAATACTAGGCACCCCCAGGGTATAAATAAAAAAGTGATGTTAATCTTTTTATTTAGGAATCAGTATTGTTAATCATTTTGTATTTAATAGCTTCTGTACAGTATTTTCATATAGTCTAGGATCTAAGTATAATATACAAAGTAGCCCATATAGTGCTTGTCATACAAAGTAGGGGTTCCAATAATTCCCTATATTCCCTTGTATATACTGTATATATGTGTACCTTTAATATTCAATTTAAGCAGGAAAGGGTTAACTGATTTGGTTTTAACTAATTGATGTCTCTTTAAATAGAGGCCAGATACACAGCATTCAGACAGCGGTGATCAAGCGTGGAGCACCATGCAAAACATGTCTGCAGTCTTTTTTGCTGTGACCCTGACCTTATGCCTATGGAGTTGAGGCTCCATTTTGTTTTTAAATTGTGCCCCAATTAAAGTCTTTACTTTTACTCATACTGTGATTGGTTATCTGTGTGATTAATCCTTATGGATCGCTGCTTGTCTGCTTGTCTCCTGTGAAGCCCGGAAGTACTTTTGGATACATTTGGTTTGCAGAGTGCGCCGGTTACGGAGGCGTGTCTTACTGGGCTCCAGGAATAGCAGATGGAACTGTATAGCCTACGCTGAAGAAAACGCAGCTTGAAAACACAGACCCCCACAATTGGTAAGCGCCACTTCTCCCTTGTTATTTGTAGGTGTAACCTAGTAGGATTAAGGTACTATCTAAAAGCTGCTTTTGCATAAATTTCCTGAAGGTTTGCACATATTGAAAAGAAGGTACCTTTTTAATAGTGGCGATCCATTAAGGTAATGATAAGTCAATGGAAGTCTCCTCTTCCCATTGAACCATAAATATTAGGGGTATTAAGATAATCAAAATAAGATATAATTTTTTGAGATTGCTTTTTTAGTTCTAGATTTGGTTAAACACAAGTAATCTAAATATGTTTTAGTGCCATCTCTCCCATCCTTTAAAACATCAGCAAACATTGATCGTAATTAAAGTTAGAATGGTCAGAACCATCTACTTAACAATATTGTTCATAGGATAAGATAGCATGGTCTTTAAAAACATCTGCTATCCAGTACAATCCTTTATTTGTCCTTTTGCTCTGTGTAATCAAGTCTATTTTAGGTGGATAGGAGGTCAGCGGAGTTGTCCCAACCATTGTAGATAGTAAAGGATGTTTCTGTGTTAGTGAGTCCCAAACAAATAAGGAATGTGAGAATGCAGTGTATTTCTTCCTGGATTGTGACCTAATAGTTTTATTGGACCATAGGATCCTTTATATTAGTTGAACCAACAATATAGTAGGTGGGGAGTGTATTTTTAGGAAAAAATAAAATTCATACCTTATTGATAACCGTTAAAATTCTCAAAAGAAAAGAGAGAGAAATTATATACAGTTCCTTTATACCAGCGGTCGCCAACCAGTGGTCCATGGGCCACTGGTGGTCCACGAGAAGATGTTCATGGTCCTTGACAACATCAAGCAGGAATTAATCTCCTCTGATGGTGTCACCCCCATCACGCTGCAATTCCCTACAGTGCCTGGCTGGACATCAGTGAAAACCGACGGAGGAGGCGTTAAATTACAATCTCCCTACGCACGTTGCGTAGCACTGCACAACTTGCATAGCTAGATTTTTTTTTAACTCCTCCCGCCCGGTGCCCTGCTCAGAGAAAGATGCTTTCATTCTAAAGACAGCAGAGGTTGGTATAGTCTTGGCTTGAAATAGTGGTATTAAAGTATATAAAAAGAATCTTAAAAAAATTTTTCTCTCTTATACTTCCTTTATTTTCTTCCCTTTACCTGTCTCTTTATAGTAGTTTTCCTAATTCCTTCAAATGGACTAACATCACTGTTTGTCTTTCTCCCCTCCTTCTTCTTTCTTTTATATTTAAATATTAATTATTTTTCATTCTAATAATTTTCCCGCGCACAAAGCCATTCCACCTGAATTCCAGTAATTGCCATCCAGCAGATCAGCCATATCCCACCAGTAGTAATTGCCAGTAACATCAGTCGTGGTTAGCTCACATCCATATTGAGAGCTTTCTGATATAAACTTAATTTATGACTCCAATGTCTGTCCATGATCATAAGTAGTTTTGAATAATTCCTAACTGGGGAGGTAACTTGGAAGTCTTGTGGTCCTTTTTAACCTAATTTTTGCCCCCCACTTTCTGCCTCTCTGTTTCTAGCTCAAAAGTTGGCACTCACCCATAATCTGTCATTTGGAAGCATTCTCTCAGTTCTATCATTCAGTTAATTCCAACAAAGAATTCTTAAAAATGTGTAAATATATACATAATATAAACTTAGCTATGGTTATACTAGTTGTGTACAGTATGTGTGTGTGTGTATATATATATATATATATATATATATATATATATATATATATATATATAGGCAAAAAGAGTCAGTTGCACTCTCACAAACAGTTCTCCAAGGGCCAGGGTGCTAGAGTAGATGAAATGTAGTGAAACAGGAAACAGCACTCTCTGGACTTAAGTATAAAACAAATAGTTTATTCGGTAACGTTTCGGGGAATGCTCCCCTTCATCAGGGTCTGATGAAGGGGAGCATTCCCCGAAACGTTACCGAATAAACTATTTGTTTTATACTTAAGTCCAGAGAGTGCTGTTTCCTGTTTTACTATATATATATATATATATATATATATATATATATATATATATATATATACAGGGAGTGCAAAATTATTAGGCAAGTTGTATTTTTGAGGATTAATTTTATTATTGAACAACAACCATGTTCTCAATGAACCCAAAAAACTCATTAATATCAAAGCTGAATACTTTTGGAAGTAGTTTTTAGTTTGTTTTTAGTTATAGCTATTTTAGGGGGATATCTGTGTGTGCAGGTGACTATTACTGTGCATAATTATTAGGCAACTTAGCAAAAAACAAATATATACCCATTTCAATTATTTATTTTTACCAGTGAAACCAATATAACATCTCAACATTCACAAATATACATTTCTGACATTCAAAAACAAAACAAAAACAAATCAGTGACCAATATAGCTACCTTTCTTTGCAAGGACACTCAAAAGCCTGCCATCCATGGATTCTGTCAGTGTTTTGATCTGTTCACCATCAACATTGCGTGCAGCAGCAACCACAGCCTCCCAGACACGGTTCAGAGAGGTGTACTGTTTCCCTCCTTGTAAATCTCACATTTGATGATGGACCACAGGTTCTCAATGGGGTTCAGATCAGGTGAACAAGGAGGCCATGTCATTAGATTTTCTTTTTTTATACCCTTTCTTGCCAGCCACGCTGTGGAGTACTTGGACGCGTGTGATGGAGCATTGTCCTGCATGAAAATCATGTTTTTCTTGAAGGATGCAGACTTCTTCCTGTACCACTGCTTGAAGAAGGTGTCTTCCAGAAACTGGCAGTAGGACTGGGAGTTGAGCTTGACTCCATCCTCAACCCGAAAAGGCCCCACAAGCTCATCTTTGATGATACCAGCCCAAACCAGTACTCCACCTCCACCTTGCTGGCTCTGAGTCGGACTGGAGCTCTTTGCCCTTTACCAATCCAGCCACGGGCCCATCCATCTGGCCCATCAAGACTCACTCTCATTTCATCAGTCCATAAAACCTTAGAAAAATCAGTCTTGAGATATTTCTTGGCCCAGGCTTGACGTTTCAGCTTGTGTGTCTTGTTCAGTGGTGGTCGTCTTTCAGCCTTTCTTACCTTGGCCATGTCTCTGAGTATTGCACACCTTGTGCTTTTGGGCACTCCAGTGATGTTGCAGCTCTGAAATATGGCCAAACTGGTGGCAAGTGGCATCTTGGCAGCTGCACGCTTGACTTTTCTCAGTTCATGGGCAGTTAATTTGGGCCTTGGTTTTTCCACACGCTTCTTGCGACCCTGTTGACTATTTTGAATGAAACGCTTGATTGTTCGATGATCACGCTTCAGAAGCTTTGCAATTTTAAGAGTGCTGCATCCCTCTGCAAGATATCTCACTATTTTTGACTTTTCTGAGCCTGTCAAGTCCTTCTTTTGACCCATTTTGCCAAAGGAAAGGAAGTTGCCTAATAATTATGCACACCTGATATAGGGTGTTGATGTCATTAGACCACACCCCTTCTCATTACAGAGATGCACATCACCTAATATGCTTAATTGGTAGTAGGCTTTCGAGCCTATACAGTTTGGAGTAAGACAACATGCATAAAGAGGATGATGTGGTCAAAATACTAATTTGCCTAACAATTCTGCACTCACTGTATATATATATATATATATATATATATATATATATATATATATATATATATACAAAACATGGAAGGGGACTGAACTCCTAGACCGGACCGGGTACACATCCCATGACCCTGCAGCATGCTCAGCCCTGGGTGCTCACTGGCACTCACAAGAATCAGTGCTGTCCCCAGAGTCACAGGCAGTTAACCCCAGACAGGTCTGGGTGCAAGAACCATAGGGGAAATTACAAAAAAACACTCACTAGCAAGCTCTCAGCTAAGATTAAAAGCAAAAATGGAAAGGTTAGGGGACAGCACACCTTCTTGTGAGTGCCAGTTAGCACCCACGGCTGAGCATGTTGCAGGGTCAGGGGATGTGTACCCGGTCCGATCTAGGAGTGCAGTCCCCTTCCGTGTTTTGTATATGACTGGGGTGATCACATAGGCCTGTGCACTCTTCACTTGTTCCCAGTTTGTTTAGATTGAGAGCTTGCATTGTGTGGCTGTTTTAGGGTCCCAGGTTTTTGGAAAGGACCTTGATGTGGTACCTGGGATTGTCCCATTTGGCTAGATGTGGTAACTAACCTTTCCATTTTTGCTTTTAATCTTAGCTTAGAGCTTGCTAGTGAGTGCAGGGCTTTCTTTGTGTGTTGTATTAATTTGTTTTGTAATTTCCCCTATGGTTTTTGCACCCAGACCTGTCTGGGGATAACTGCCTGTGACTCTGGGGACAGCATAGCTTCTTGTGAGTGCCATTGAGCACCCAGGACTGAGCATATTGCAGGGTCATGAGATGTGTACCCGGTCCAGTCTAGGAGTGCAGTCCCCTTCTGTGTTTTGTATATGACTGGGGTGATTACATAAGCCTGTGCACCCTTCACTTGTTCCCAGTTTTTTTGGATTGAGAGCTTGCATTGTGTGACTGTTTTAGGGTCCCAGGTTTTTGGAAAGGACCTTGACGTGGTACCTGGGCTTGTCCAATTAGGCCAGATGCGGTAACTAACCTTTGCATTTTTGCTTTTAATCTTAGTTGAGAGCTTGCTAGGGAGTGCAGGGCTTTCTCTGTGTGTATATATATATATATATATATATATATATATATATATATATATATATATATATATATATATATATATATACACACACACACATTATAGAGGTTTGTACCTTTTTAAAAAAATTCATGTTAGTAGTCCACGGGATTGAAAATTGTGAGTTTAGTGGTCCCTGTGATCAGAAAGGTTGGCGACCCCTGCTTTATACTATCTGAAAAGAAGGTTAAATCTCCTTAATACCCTCCTGCAACATCACTAACAGGTGGATACAAAGGACAAAGATCAGAAAGAGTTAAAAAGTGGCCATGGGTTTGTGCTGTATTATGTTTAGATTAGGAGACGTTTTGACTAGGTTGTGGATATTGGTGATATTTCACCTGTAATACAATCTATACTTCTAAGTGTTATTCAGCATGCTTATATTGATTATAGCAACTGTTAAGTGACTTTGTCAGGGTTAAGGTTTGCTTAACCCTAATGAAGTCACATAACAGTGACAAAACGCGTCAGTGGGAGGGGCTTGTAGCCGTAACATGTGCTTGAAAAATATCAGCACTGACTTTCTCCTTTTAAGTTACTTAGCGTAATTTTGATACTATCTGTGGGATATCTGATAATTGATACTTTGAAATCTGGTAGTCTTTTAAACTTTGTAGTGTGGGCTTGAAAAATATCGTCTCGCATTAGATTATATACATAGTTTCATTAACTGTTAGAGACGTTTAAGCATAGCGTGTATGCCTGATGTATTAAGTGCAAACGCTTTTTTCATCCTCCAGAACGAATCTGTTTATATGCTGAGTAACCGGGAATGATTGGATGATATAAGTGGAAAGGGAACTATTTGCTAAGTTGCTATAATCAATATAAGCATGCTGAATAGCACTTAGAGGTATAGATTGTATAACAGGTGAAATATAACCAATATCCACAACTTAGACAAAACGTCTCCTTATCTGAACATAATACGGCACAAGCCCATGGCTACTTGTTAACCCTTTCTAAACTTTGTCCGTTGTATCCACCTGTTAGCGATGTTGCAGAAGGGTATTAAGGAGATTTAACCATCTTTTCAGATGTTATAAAGGAACTGTATATAATTTCTTTCTCTCTTCTTTTGAGAATTTTAATGGTTATCAATAAAGTATGAATTTTATTTCTTTCTTAAAAATACACTCCACACCTACTATATTGCTGTATATTACTATGCTCAATTCTGCATAGTGAAGTTAAATATCCCTGAATTTTGTTAAATATTGGTTGAACCATAAGCATATCCAATTCTAATTCTACCCATCTAATATTGTCATCCACACTATTCCAAAGAAAAGTTTGAGCCAGTAGGGCTGCATAAAAATATGTAATTAAATGCGAGACTCCAATGCTTCCACCATTTCTATGATTCATCATTGTATTTGTATTTATTCTGGGTTTTTTTTGAAGTTCCAGGTGAATGATAGTATCTCCCTCTGCTTATTGGTAAGGTCTACATGTTTAATCTCTTTAGACTATGGCCTAAAGAGCTTTGGCAATATGAACATTTTAGAAATGACTTTGCGGCCGTAGAAGATATTATATTTTGCCCATTTAGACCTTTCCCTTTTAAGATGTTGAAACATGGTTATATAGTTAAGATTATATAAGAAGTTAATCTTTAGAGGTATGTATACCCCGAGATATTTGATGGCTTTTTTTATTAGCTTTTGAAAATATAACTACCGTATGAACTTCTTCTGTGGTAATTGGAGCATTTAAACGGTTAAGTTCATCCACCTGAATTGCAGCAGATTACATTCTTTAAGAAATTCTGTTATTTTAGGGAGGGAATAACACCTATTGAGCCTATTTGGCAGATGATAGAGCTGCATATGCAATTTCTGGGGGATAATTGGTTATAGAGTCATTAGTGGTAGGTCTGGTAATGTCTCTGATTTTCTGTGCTGTCTAGCTTAATAACGCGTATCAATTAATGTAATGGATTTAGTAGCATCTTCAGTAAAAGTGCATCTAGCTCTGATTGTTTAGCAAGTGAAAAAGGGGGTAGAGTGGTTTTAGGATGTAACTTATGCAAGATTGATAATTGCCTAATTTATTCTATCAAGGATGCAATTCTGTCCCACATCACCTTAGAAAGCATAGCAGCTTCTTTAATAAGATAACCTCTTAAGAAGGCTTTAAAAGCTCCCCAGACATATGCAAGGTTTGAAACCATGTAACATGTACAGAGAGAAACTGGACTATTTGTTCTTGAATTTTAGTAGAAATGAGCGAGTTTTTAAGGAGGTGGGAATTCAGTGACCACATTCTAGATCTGAGAGATTTAATGAGTCCAGTCATGGAAGTATATACTATAGAATGATCTGATCATGTACAAGGAAAAATTCTTGACCTAAAGATTGAGGAGTAAAATGTGGCTAACAAATATGTAGTCAATACGAGTATATGTTTTATTACATGGGAGAAAAAAGTGTTTTCCTAAAATGAGTTTTAAGTGCTTGCCAACCATCTATTAAATAATGGTCCAAATTAAAGTCATACAGGAGTCTTTTTGAAGCATTACAGCTTATAGAACTGTGGGCTGTAAAGCTAGCTAGAGATTTGTCTTTGCTTAAGTTAAAAGCCATACTAAAATGAGGTGATATTGTTTCCATAATGTTAGCAATTTACCTATTTTAGTTAGAAAACGGGCAGCATTATCATTTGGTGCATAAATACTCTCCAAAATAAGGGATGTACTCAGCAAATTTCCATGTATACAAATATATTGACCTGCTTTATCAGATATAACTTCTTCAATCTGAAAATGAAGGGAGCAGTTTATTAGGAAAGAAAGACAAAAAATTTTTGAGGGGGGGGGCAGGGGGCTAACTGAATGAAATTGATTTGGATAGGCGTGGTCCCAGATTTTGTAAAGTGAGTTTCTTGAAGTAATATAATGTGAGCTTTTAAAATCTTGTGCTCAACAATTAGCTCTCCTTTAAAGTTCGAATGAAAGACTCAAACATTATGAGAAACTAGCACCTAGATTACGAGTTATGCACGCTATAGGGAATTTAACGAAAGCAACAATAATTGTGTTATTTCACCCTCTATAGTGCAGCCATTACAAATTTTGAAACATCCGTCTTGTGCATGCGATATGGTTGCATTGAGCTCCATACCGCACAAAATACAAGCAATGTTTTGACGTGCTCGTGCGCGCTTCCCCCATAGACATCAATGGGTAGAGCGGGTCATAAAAAAACACCTGCGATCGCGGAAAGAAAAGCTCCGTAATGCAGCCCCACTGATGTCTACGGGGGAAAAAAGTTACATTTAAACCTAACACCTTAACATAAACCCTAAGTCTAAACACCCCTAATCTGCCTACCCCGACATCACCGCCACCGAAATAAATCTATTAACCCCTAATCTGCCACTCCTAATATCGCCGCCACTATATTAAAGTTATTAACCCTATTCCCTCGCACCCCAACATCGCCCACACTATAATAAATCTATTAACCCCTATTCCGCCACTCCCCGACATTGCCACCACTAAATAAAGTTATTAGCCCCTAAACCTCTGGTCTCCCACATCACTGCCTCTAAATAAACCTATTAACCCCTAAACAACCAGCTCCCAACATCGCAACAACCTAAATTAAACTATATTAACCCTAACCGTAACCCTGACACCCCCTAACTTTAACATAATTAAAATAGAGCTAAATTAAAGTTGCAGTTATTAACTAAACAATTCAGTAACAAAGAAAGCGGGTCTCAGGCATAGAAGTAGTTTGCGAAACAAAGCACATTTATTGCTGGTATCACTTAGGAGAGATTACAGTACATAAAAATAAGCTACATGTAGCAGGGAATGGTCAGACGCGTTTCGGCTCACGCCTTCATCCATGACCTGTGAATTATACAATGCTGGACATATAAATACCCTCAGTGGAAAGCTGATTGGACAATTTACATAATGAGTAATTGATTGAGGAGATCATAGTGACCGCCCCTGTAAATGTTTTAACCCTTCACTCAAAAGACTTAATAAAAGGAGAAAGAAAAACACACATTGTTCAAAACTAACTAAACAATACCTATTTAAAACTAAATACTTACCTGTGAAATAAAACCTAAGCTAGATACAATATAACTAATAGTTATATTGCAGCTAGCTTAGCTTTTATTTATTTTTTCACAGGTAAGTTTGTATTTATTTTAACTAGGTAGACTAGTTAGTAAATAGTTATTAATTAATTATTTACTAACTACCTAGTTAATATGAATACAAACTTACCTGTGAAATAACACCTAAGCTGCCTTATACTAAAACCTAAAAAACACTAAAATTTAAAAAAAAAAAAAAAAAAAACCTACCATTACAAAAAATAACAAACAAGCACCTAGATTACGAGTTTTGCGTTAGAGGCTGTGCAGTGCTAGCGAGCAGTTTTCCCTCACTGCTCACTTACATGCAGCGCTGGTATTACGAGTTTTCAGAAACCTGACGTTAAAAGACAAGAAGTGAGCGTTGAGCAAAATTTTGCTCATTACCGCACTCCAATACCAGGGCTGCTTCAATCTGAGGTGAGCTGGTGTAACGTGCTCGTGCACGATTTCCCCATAGAAATCAACGGGGAGAGCCGCCTGCAAAAAAACAGCGTAAAACTCCTTAATGCAGCCTCATTGATTCCTATGGGGAAATAAAATTTATGTCTACACCTAACACCCTAACATGAACCCCGAGTCTAAACACCCCTAATCTTACACTTATTAACCCCTAATCTGCCGTCCCTGACATCGCCGACACCTATATTATACTTATTAACAACTAATCTGCCGCTCCGGACACCGCCGCCACCTACATTATACTTATGAACCCCTAATCTGCTGCCCCCAACATCGTCGCCACCTACATTTTATTTATTAACCCCTAATCTGCTGCCCTCAATGTCGCCGCCTCCTACCTACACTTATTAACCCCTAATCTACCGCCCCCAACGTTGCCGCCACTATAACAAACATATTAACCCCTAAACCGCCGCACTCCCGCCTAGTAAACATTAGTTAAATATTATTAACCCCTAATCTGCCGTCCCTAACATCGCCGCCACCTACCTACATTTATTAACCCCTAATCTGCCGCCCCCAACATCGCCGCCACTATATTAAAGTTATTAACCCCTAAACCTAAGTCTAACCCTAAACCTAACACCCACTAACTTAAATATAATTTAAATAAATCTAAATAAAAATTACTATCATTAACTAATTTATTCCTATTTAAAACTAAATACTTACCTATAAAACAAACCCTAAGATAGCTACAATAGAAATAATAGTTTCATTGTAGCTAGCTTAGGATTTATTTTTATTTTACAGGCAAGTTTGTATTTATTTTAACTAGGTAGAATAGTTATTAAATAGTTATTAACTATTTAATAACTACCTAGCTAAAATAAAGACAAATTTACCTGTAAAATAAATCCTAACCTAAATTACAATAACACCTAACACTACACTATAATTACACTAACACCTAACACTACACTATAATTAAAAAAATTAACTAAATTAAATACAATTACCTAAATTAAATTAAATTAGCTAAAGTACAAAAACAAACAAACACTAAATTACAGAAAATAATAAACAAATTACAGAAATGTAAACTAATTAAACCTAATCTAATAGCCCTATTAAAATAAAAAAAGCCCCCCCAAAATAAAAAAAACCCTAGCCTAAACTAAACTACCAATAGCCCTTAAAAGGGCCTTTTGTGGGGCATTGCCCCAAAGTAATCAGCTCTTTTACCTGTAAAACAAAATACAAACAACCCCCCCAACAGTAAAACCCACCACCCACACAACCAACCCCCCAAATAAAATACTATGTAAAAAAAAACCTAAGCTCCCCATTGCCCTGAAAAGGACATTTGGATGGGCATTGCACTTAAAAGGGCAGTTAGCTCTTTTGCCGCCCAAACCCTAATCTAAAAAATAAAACCCACCCAATACACCCTTAAAAAAACCTAACACTAAGCCCGTCTTCATCCAAACCAGGCAAAGTGGTCCTCCAGATGGGCAGAAGTCTTCATCCAAGCCGGGCAGAAGTGGTCCTCCAGACGGGCAGAAGTTTTCATCCAGACGGCATCTTCTATCTTCATCCATCCTGCGCGAAGCAGGTCCATCTTCAAGACATCCGACGCAGAGCATCCTCTTCATCCGATGACTAAAACAGAATGAAGGTACCTTTAAGTGATGTCATCCAAGATGGCGTCCCTTAGATTCCGATTGGCTGATAGAATTCTATCAGCCAATCGGAATTAAGGTAGAAAAAATCCTATTGGCTAATGCAATCAGCCAATAGGATTGAAGCTCTATTCTATCAGCCAATCAGAATCTAAGGGACGCCATCTTGGATGATGGTACTTAAAGGTACCTTCATTCTGTTTAGTCGTTGGATGAAGAGGATGCTCCGCATCGGATGTCTTGAAGATGGACCCGCCTTGCGCCGGATGGATGAAGATAGAAGATGCCGTCTGGATGAAGACTTCTTCCCGTCTGGAGGACCACTTCTGCCCGGCTTGGATGAAGACTTCTGCCCGTCTGGAGGACCACTTCATCCGGCTTGGATGAAGACGTCTCCCGGTAAGTTGATCTTCAGGGGGTTAGTGTTAGGTTTTTTTAAAGGGTGTATTGGGGGGGGGTTATTTTTTAGTTTAGGGTTTGAGCGGCAAAAGAGCTAACTGCCCTTTTAAGGGCAATGCCCATCCAAATGCCCTTTTCAAGGCAATGGGGAGCTTAGGTTTTTTTAGATAGTATTTTATTTGGGGGGTTGGTTGTGTGAGTGGTGGGTTTTACTGTTGGGGGGGTTGTTTGTATTTTGTTTTACAGGTAAAAGAGCTGATTACTTTGGGGCAATGCCCCACAAAATGCCCTTTTAAGGGCTATTTGTAGTTTAGTTTAGGCTAGGGTTTATTTTTTTATTTTGGGGGGCTTTTTTTATTTTAATAGGGCTATTAGATTAGGTGTAATTAGTTTAAATTTCTGTAATTTGTTTATTATTTTCTGTAATTTAGTGTTTGTTTTTTTGTACTTTAGCTAATTTAATTTAATTTAGGTAATTGTATTTAATTTAGTTAATTTATTTAATTATAGTGTAGTGTTAGGTGTTAGTGTAACTTAGGTTAGGTTTTATTTCACAGGTAAATTTGTCTTTATTTAGCTAGGTAGTTTTTAAATAGTTAATAACTATTTAATAACTATTCTACCTAGTTAAAATAAATACAAACTTGCCTGTAAAATAAAAATAAATCCTAAGATAGCTACAATGTAACTATTAGTTATATTGTAGCTAGCTTAGGGTTTATTTTATAGGTAAGTATGTAGTTTTAAATAGGAATAATTTAGTTAATGATAGGAATTTGTATTAAGATTTATTTAAATTATATTTAAGTTAGTGAGTGTTAGGTTTAGGGTTAGACTTAGGTTTAGGGGTTAATAACTTTAATATAGTGGTGGCGACGTTAGGGCGTCAGATTAGGGGTTAATAAATGTAGTGAAATAGTGGGTGATGTTAGTGCGCTTAGTGTAGGTTATTAGACACCTTAACTTAATAGCAGATCCTTCAAGCTACCACAGTGAAAGTTTAACAAGTGTGAGAGAAAAAGTAAGGGCGCTAAAAAAGCTAAAAATACCACTTAAAGCTGGCAAATAAACATATAATAACCAGGGACTTGATTAGAATAATTAGTATTTAATATACCATAAAAGATAACAAGACATAAAATTAAAAGGGACGTCTCCCAAGAAATTGCATAAAATAATACAGCATAAAATTATCTCAGCATAAACGTATAAACGTATAGATAATCCTGAATTAAAACTGTATTTCAGTTAGCGGTGGATATTATATATGAATAAAAGTTCATTCCTTAGGACCTTGCCGTTTGTGAGATACAGTATCTATATCTAGAATCAGATGTCAGATATGCAAATAATCTTGATTGCTGTTCTATGTAATATTCCCACAATAGAAAGTCTTTACTTCATCTGTGTTTTAGTAAGTTAGAAACGTCTATATCTTATCTTAAATACTTGACGACAACTTTACCCGTGGCCGGTCTCTGTCAGACAACTCCGTCTGTGCTCCACGAGAATCCGGCGTCTGACGTCACGGTTTCCACCTCGAGGACTCGCCTCTATTCAGCCAATTGGAACCTCCGTTGGTCCCTGTCTGTCAATCTGTTGTTGTCCGGTCCGGTTGTTAGTGATTTGGTTATAGTTGGAGGTTGCTCCTTAGGTGTTCCCTAATTCTGTCCCTTATTGCTCTTTTTATATCGGAGAAGCTAAAAGAGCAATAAGGGACAGAATTAGGGAACACCTAAGGAGCATAGAGAAAGGGTTGGAGGACACTTATTTGTATAAACATTTCAAAACAGTTCACAAAGGGAGAACAAAGGACCTAACATACTGGGGAATTAAGACTATGAAAAAACATTTGAGAGGGGGAAACACTGAAAAAAGCTGCTAATTAAAGAGGCTGAACTAATTTTCAAATATGATACTCTGAACCCTAGAAGTTTAAATTCTGAACTAGATATATCCCCTTTTATTTTAGACTAAAGCTATATTATAAAAGAATATATCTTTGCTGGCATCTTATCTAAGATATAATTATATATTATCACATAGCGGTTGAAGGATACTGTTAAATATGATTTGTTACTATAAGCGGATGGATAATAAGAAATGTCAATCTTTCTTTTGAGAAAAGGACCTAAATGATACAGTGAATCTTCCACTAAGGATATAAGAAAGAATAAAGAGTTAGGTGTCAGAAGAACTCAATCTTTTTAATCAAACAAAACATTGACCAATAAGAACACAGAGACACCTTTAAAAGGAGGAGGATAATGTGGGCTAGTCATTCTTGATAAAGCTCTGAAAGGAGTGAAACGCGTAGAAAACCAGTACCACATACCATTATTTAAGGATCAACTACCTTCGTACAGAAGAATTATCAACCCGGGTTGTTACTTCATCATCATTTTTATCCCCTGGCGGATACCTGAAAAAGAGGTTGCGTGCATAGCACGAAGAGCAACCTCCAACTATAACCAAATCACTAAGAACCGGACCGGACAACAACAGATTGACAGACAGGGACCCACGGAGGTTCCAATTGGCTGAAATGAGGCGAGTCCTCGAGGTGGAAACTGTGACGTCAGACGCCGGATTCTCGTGGAGCACAGATGGAGTTGCCTGACAGAGACCGGCCACGGGTAAAGTTGTCGTCAAGTATTTAAGATAAGATATAGACGTTTCTAACTTACTAAAACACAGATGAAGTAAAGACTTTCTATTGTGGGAATATTACATAGAACAGCAATCAAGATTATTTGCATATCTGACATCTGATTCTAGATATAGATACTGTATCTCACAAACGGCAAGGTCCTAAGGAATGAACTTTTATTCATATATAATATCCACCGCTAACTGAAATACAGTTTTAATTCAGGATTATCTATACCTTTATACGTTTATGCTGAGATAATTTTATGCTGTATTATTTTATGCAATTTCTTGGGAGACGTCCCTTTTAATTTTATGTCTTGTTATCTTTTATGGTATATTAAATACTAATTATTCTAATCAAGTCCCTGGTTATTATATGTTTATTTGCCAGCTTTAAGTGGTATTTTTAGCTTTTTTAGCGCCCTTACTTTTTCTCTCACACTTGTTAATAAATGTAGGTAGGTGGCAGCGATGTTAGGGACAGCAGATTAGGGGTTAATAATATTTAACTAATGTTTGCTAGGCGGGAGTGCGGTGGTTTAGGGGTTAATATGTTTATTATAGTGGTGGCGACTTTGGGGGCGGCAAATTAGGGGTTAATAAGTGTAGGTAGGTGGCAGCGACATTGAGGGCGGCAGATTAGGGGTTAATAAATATAATGCAGGTGGCGGCAATGTTGGGGCAGCAGATTAGGGGTTCATAAATATAATGTAGGTGGCGGCGATGTCTGGAGCGGCAGATTAGGGGTTATAATTTTTATTTTAGTATTTGCAATGCGGGAGGGCCTCGGTTTAGGGGTTAATAGGTAGTTTATGGGTGTTAGTGTACTTTTTAGCACTTTAGTTATGAGTTTTATGTTACGGCGTTGTACCATAAAACTCATAACTACTGACTTTTAAATGCGTTAGGACTCTTGACAGGGTAGGGTGCACCGCTCACTTTTTGGCCTCCCAGGACAGACTCGTAATACCGGCTTATGGAAGTCCCATAGAAAAAAGCCTTTATGAAGTTTACGTAAGTCGTTTTGCGGTAAGGCCAAAGAAGTGTGCTGTCACCCTAAACTTGCAAGACTCGTAATACCAGCGGGCATAAAAAAGTAGCGTTAGTACCTCTTAACGCTGCTTTTTTACCCTAACGCACAACTCGTAATCTAGTAAAAAATTATCCAAAACAATAAAAATTATTCGTATTCTAAAAACTTTTTTTTAAAAAACAAAACACCCCAAAATAAAAAAACCCTAATCTATAATAAAATACCAAGGGCCCTTAAAAAGGCCTTTTGTAGGGCATTGCCCTACAGATAACAGCTCTTTTCCTACAAAAGTAAAACAAACACCCCCTAACATTTTACAAACCCCCATCCCCTAAACCCACAAAATTAAAAAATAAAGTAAAACCTAATCTACCCATTGCCCTGAAAAGGGCATTTGCATGGGCATTGCCCTTAAAGGGGAATTCAGCTCTTTTTTCTGCCCTTAAAAGGGCATTCAGCTCTTTTAAGAAATGCCCAACCCCTAATCTAAACATAAAAACCCACCCCAATACAAAAAAAAAAAAACACAAAATAACAAACAAATTATCCAAAATAATAACAATTATTCCTATTCTAATACAAAAAAACACCCCAAAATAAAAAACCTAATCTAGAATAACCTACCAATAGCCCTTAAAAGGGCATTTTGTAGGGCATTGCCCTAAGTTAAACAGCTCTTTTACCTGAAAAAAAATAGAAAGACCCACTAACATTACAAACCCCCACACCCCCAAACCCACAAAATAAAAAAACTATCTAAAAAAAACTAATCTACCCATTGCCCTGAAAAGGGCATTTGTATGGGCATTGTCCTTAAAAGGACATTTAGCTCTTTTGTATTGCCCTGAAAAGGGCATTTAGTTCTTTTAAGAAATGCTCAACCCCTAATCTAAAAAAAAAACCCACCCAAAAAACCTTAAAAAACCTAACACTAACCCCTCTTAGGTACTCACAGTTGCTGAAGTCCCGCTTGAATTATCTTCATCCCGGCGGCTCCATCTTCATTCAGACGGCATCTTCTATCTCCATTCCGGCGGCGTCTTCTATCTTCATCCCAGCGGCACGGATCGGGTCCATCCTGAAGACATCCGGCACAGAGCATCCTCTTCATACGGTCGCTGCCGTATACTGAATCTTCAATGCAAGGGACGTGATTCAAAATGGCGTCCCTTGCATTCCTATTGACTGATTTGATTTTGGAAATTCAAATCAGCCAATAGGATGAGAGCTACTGAAATCCTATTGGCTGATAAAAACAGCCAATAGGATGAGAGTTTCTAAAATTATATTGGCTGTTCAAATCAGCCGCCGGGATGAAGATCGTTCAAGCGGGACTTCAGCAACAGTGAGTCCTAAAGAGGGGTTAGTTAGTGTTAGGTTTTTTTAAGGTTTTTTGGGTGTTTTTTTTTTTTTAGATTAGGGGTCGGGCATTTTTAAAAAGAGATAAATGCTGTTTTCAGGGCAATGGGTAGCTTAGGTTTTTGTTAGAGTTAGGTTTATTTATTTTGGGGGGTTGGTTGGGTGGTGGGTTTCACTGTTGGGGGGTCTTTGTATTTTTTGGTGAACAGCCAATAGAATTTCACTTGCTCTCATCCTATTGGCTGTTCACCAACCAATACAATTTTACTTGCTCTCATCCTATTGGCTGATTTGAAAATGTCAGCCAATAGGAATGCAAGGTACACAAATTAAATAAACCGGCGCTACTATGCCCTTAAAAGTTAGATAAAAGACATATAAATAATTTAAAATTGCTAGAGAATTTGGCCTAACAACGTTAAACAACTGACAGAATATGAGCAAAATTATATAGACTCTCTAAAGATGATCATGAGAAAACTTATGCAGTGTAAGCCTACACAGAACTAAACCACAATAACAAAAAAGATTGTACTGAAATAATAATGTTACCCTCATAGACAGTGCAAATGATAATGTTGAAACACAATCCAGCAGGTGTAAAAAGTTTGTTGAACAGCTGATGCTGTCTCCTTTCAGCGGTATTCCCAGGTCACCGCAATAAACAAAGGGCTAGTTCAAAAAACATATAAGAGAGGCACACAGCAGGTTAACAATTTAATCAAGATATTTGAACACAGTGACACATATGAACTTACATATAAAAACTATATTGTCCAGTATGAACAGCTGAAAAGCGCTGTATTTCCTCACAGTCTATGTTCCGGCTCCTCCGTTCAGTGGAAAGATGTTACTGTTGTTTAAACCGACCACAAGTTCGGCGTCTGACGTCACTGTCAAAGAGGAAACTGGAGCATCCTCCAGCATGCAGTTGCCACACAGTCCGATTAGGATACCCGCCTCCAATTCTCCTCTGACAAGCTACCCTACGCGTTTTGTCTGGATCCTGGCCAGACTTTCTCAAGGGGAATTTCAGATCAAGTAAGCAGCTGATTGCTGCCATAGTGTGTACATGGAATTTATACAGAAATCGCTCCCTAACAATTAACCCATAGGGGACTAAACTTGTTATAAATACATTAAACATACAAAACTGCCTATTACTATACCACATAAGATATATAATAATAATAATATAATAAAAACACCATTAATTCATGCTCTTATACAAATACACCATATAAAATGTATAATAATTAAAACAATTGATTCCTGCCTTATGATATCTAATAAATTAATATATTTATATATTCTGAAATATCCTAAAACTTCCATAAATAGTTGATTCAATTTTATCAATAAATACCTAAAAGTTAAAAACATATATACATTTCAATTAAATACATCAAATTTTAAAATAGTTGAAACTGAATAATTACATATAAGCTGCTAGATCTAAATCTACATTTAACCCATTTGGGTGTAAGCTTCCTATCTTATAGATCCAATAAGTTTCTTGTTGTCTAAGAGCTAATAGTCTATTATGTATATTAGGGGCTACCCAGTCTATCACCTTAACTTTTAAAGAGATTGGATCACAGTTATGAACCTCTTTAAAGTGATTAGGAACAATGTTTAATAGATTTTTCTTTAGCCATTTTAATATTATAGATGTGTTCATTAACTCTTGTTTTAATTTTTCTCTTGGTACGCCCTACATAAAATAGGCCACACCCACAAGTAAGCAGATAAACTACAAATGTAGAGTCACAAGTGGCTTTACATTTGATATCAAATTCCAAGGTACCATTATAATTCGAAAATTTCAGATGTCCATCCACATGTTCACACATATTACATCTCGCTTTCTTGCAGGCATAAGTCCCTTTAAAACTAGTCAACCAATTTGATCCCCCACTTAAATTTCTGTCATTTCTTAGTTTAGTTAACGAACACATCTATAATATTAAAATGGCTAAAGAAAAATCTATTAAACATAGTGTTCCTAATCACTTTAAAGAGGTACATAGCTGTGATCCAATCTCTTTGAAAGTTAAGGTGATAGACTGGGTAGCCCCTAATATACATGATAGACTATTAGCTCTTAGACAACAAGAAACTTATTGGATCTATAAGATAGGAAGCTTACACCCAAATGGGTTAAATGTAGATTTAGATCTAGCAGCTTATATGTAATTATTCAGTTTCAACTATTTTAAAACTTGATGTATTTTCTTGAAATTTATATATGTTTTTAACTTGTAGGTATTTATTGATAAAATTGAATCAACTATTTATGGATGTTTAAGATATTTCAGAATATATAAATATATTAATTTATTAGATATCATAAGGCAGGAATCAATTGTTTTAATTATTATTACAGGGAGTGCAGAATTATTAGGCAAATTAGTATTTTGACCACATCATCCTCTTTATGCATGTTGTCTTACTCCAAGCTGTATAGGCTCGAAAGCCTACTACCAATTAAGCATATTAGGTGATGTTCATCTCTGTAATGAGAAGGGGTGTGGTCTAATGACATCAACACCCTATATCAGGTGTGCATAATTATTAGGCAACTTCCTTTCCTTTGGCAAAATGGGTCAAAAGAAGGACTTGACAGGCTCAGAAAAGTCAAAAATAGTGAGATATCTTGAAGAGGGATGCAGCACTCTTAAAATTGCAAAGCTTCTGAAGCGTGATCATCGAACAATCAAGCGTTTCATTCAAAATAGTCAACAGGGTCGCAAGAAGCGTGTGTAAAAACCAAGGCGCAAAATAACTGCCCATTAACTGAGAAAAGTCAAGCGTGCAGCTGCCAAGATGCCACTTGCCACCAGTTTGGCCATATTTCAGAGCTGCAACATCACTGGAGTGCCCAAAAGCACAAGGTGTGCAATACTCAGAGACATGGCCAAGGTAAGAAAGTCTGAAAGACGACCACCACTGAACAAGACACACAAGCTGAAACGTCAAGACTGGGCCAAGAAATATCTCAAGACTGATTTTTCTAAGGTTTTATGGACTGATGAAATGAGAGTGAGTCTTGATGGGCCAGATGGATGGGCCCGTGGCTGGATTGGTAAAGGGCAGAGAGCTCCAGTCCGACTCAGATGCCAGCAAGGTGGAGGTGGAGTACTGGTTTGGGCTGGTATCATCAAAGATGAGCTTGTGGGGCCTTTTCAGGTTGAGGATGGAGTCAAGCTCAACTCCCAGTCCTACTGCCAGTTTCTGGAAGACACCTTCTTCAAGCAGTGGTACATGAAGAAGTCTGCATCCTTCAAGAAAAACATGATTTTCATGCAGGACAATGCTCCATCACACGCGTCCAAGTACTCCACAGCGTGGCTGGCAAGAAAGGGTATAAAAGAAGAAAATCTAATGACATGGCCTCCTTGTTCACCTGATCTGAACCCCATTGAGAACCTGTGGTCCATCATCAAATGTGAGATTTACAAGGGGGGAAAACAGTACACCTCTCTGAACAGTGTCTGGGAGGCTGTAGTTGCTGCTGCACGCAATGTTGATGGTGAACAGATCAAAACACTGACAGAATCCATGGATGGCAGGCTTTTGAGTGTCCTTGCAAAGAAAGGTGGCTATATTGGTCACTGATTTGTTTTTGTTTTGTTTTTGAATGTCAGAAATGTATATTTGTGAATGTTGAGATGTTATATTGGTTTCACTGGTAAAAATAAATAATTGAAATGGGTATATATTTGTTTTTTGTTAAGTTGCCTAATAATTATGCACAGTAATAGTCACCTGCACACACAGATATCCCCCTAAAATAGCTATAACTAAAAACAAACTAAAAACTACTTCCAAAACTATTCAGCTTTGATATTAATGAGTTTTTTGGGTTCATTGAGAACATGGTTGTTGTTCAATAATAAAATTAATCCTCAAAAATACAACTTGCCTAATAATTCTGCACTCCCTGTACATTACATATGGTGTATTTGTATTAGAGCATGAATTAATGGTGTTTTTATTATATTATTATTATTATTATATATCTTATGTGGTATAGTAATAGGCAGGAATGCAAGGTACCCCAATAAATATGGGGTACCTTGCATTTAATCTTCAGTGTGCGGCGGAAAATCACATGAAGAGGAACCTTCATGCCACCGCGGAGCACCGCTGCAGGGAACCGCTGCCAAGGACCATCGCCACCTCCGAGGATCGCCACATCTGGAAACACCGCCCCGCATCTCCGCTCTACGCCACCTTCACTGTGGATGAAGATGATGGACCAGTCTGGAAGAAGATCTTTTCCGCTGGACTTCAGGAATGGTGAGTAGAAACCTGTGGGTTAGACTTTGGTTTTTTTAAGGTTTTTTTTGGGGGGGGTTTGTTTTATTTATATTAGGGATGGGCAGTAAAAGAGCTAAATGCCCTTTTAAGGGCAATGTCCAAACAAATGCCCTTTTCAGGGCAATGGATAGTTTGTTTGTTTTTAGTGTTAGGTTTTTTATTTTTGGGGGTTTGGTGGGTGGGGGGGGTTTACTGTTAGTGGGGACTTTTTTTTTTTTTTAAAAGAGCTGATTATCTTGGGGCAATGCCCTGCAAAAAAGCCCTTTTAAGTAGGGGGTGTTTTTATTTTGGGGGGCTTTTTTATTTTCATAGGGATTAGGTTTAATTTTGTAAAATTTGGTAATTTGATTTTTAATTTTATGTAATGTTAGTCTTTTTTTATTTTTTGTAAACTTATTATTTATTTATTTTTTGTAACTTAAGAATTTATTAGTTTAGGTAATTTGTGTTAATTTAAGGGGGTGTTAGGTTAGGGGTGTTAGGTTAGGGGGCTTAGTTATTAAAAAAGTTATTTGCATTGTAGGTTTTGGCGGTTAAAGGGGTTAATAAGTTAATTAGGTTTATTGCAATGTGGGAGTTTTGTGGTTTAGGGGTTAATAGGGTAAATAGTTTTATTTCGATGTGTTTTTTTTTTGCGGTTTAGGGGTTAATAGGGTAATTAGGTTTATTGCGATGTGGGTGGTTGATGGTTAAGGGATTAAGGGGTTAATTACTATTATTTTGAGATGTGGGGTTTTGCGGTGTAGGTGTTAATACTTCGTGTGGGAGGTATGTTTTTTTCGTGTTATATTTCGTGCAGGTGTGTTTTTTTTTTTTTAATACTTGATACGGGCGGTTAATTTTTTTTTTTTTAAATACTTGATGCGGGCGGTTAGGTTTTTTTTTTTTTAATACTTGATGTGGGCGGTTAGTTTTTGCTTTTGTAATGCTCTGTTTGCCTTCGCTGCATTCTTTCACCACCCTGCCATTTTCGGGATCGGGATTCACCTGGATGCAGTTTCCCTGCATCCAGGTAAATTCTTTTGTCCTGGTGCTGCCAACATTCCATTGAGGATGCATGCGCAACTGCTGACGGCGACGGACATTACAGACGCAATTATAGTATAGATAATTTTGTTTTTTATTTTTTGTAATTTAGAGTTTGTTATTTTTTGCAATTTAGTCTTTTTTATTTTTGTAATTAGATACTTTGCAATTTTTAGAGTAGTGTTAGGATTTTTTTTAATGTGTAATATAGTTTATTTAAAGTGAAAGTAAACCCTAGCGTTGTACAAACGCTAGGATTTACTATTGAAACAAATAAAGGGCACTTTCATTCATGAAGTATAAAATACTTCATGTAGAAAGCTCCTTTATTTGATTCAATCACTTGCCGCTCTTAGCTCCTACAGCAGAGCACGGCTAAAAAAATTTTTGGCTAAGAGGTGACGTTTTCACCTCTTAGCCAATAGCAGTGCTGTAAATCCGGCTTGGTGCCCATGGGAGCTGGATTTACAGCACTGCTGTTGGCTAAGAGGTGAAAACGTCACCTCTTAGCCAAAATTTTTTTTAGCCGTGGGCTGCTGTAGCAGCTAAAAACGGTTGAATCAAATAAAGGAGCTTTCTACATGAAGTATCTTATACTTCATGAATGAAAGTGCCCTTTAATTGTTTCAATAGTAAATCCTAGCATTTGTACAACGCTAGGGTTTACTTTCACTTTAATTAGTAGTTAGTTTAATTTTAGTTGAATAGTTATATTACGTTAATTGTTAGTTTAAACTTAGTTTTTTAATTTGACAGGTAAGTTTTAATTGAATTTAAGATAGGGAAATTGTAATTATAATATAAAGTTGGGGGGGTGTTAGGTTTAGGGGTTACTACTTTAAATGAGTTTATTGCGATGTGGGGGGCTTTCGGTTTAGGAGTTAATAGTTTAATTTAGTATATTTCATTGTGGGGGCTTGCGGTTTAGGGGTAATAAGTTTATTATAGTGGTGGTGGCATCAGGGAGCGGCGGAATAGGGGTTAATATATTTATTATAGTGTGTGCGATGTTAGGGTGCGGGGGAATAGGGGTTAATAACTTTAGTATAGTGGCGTCGATGTCGGGGAACAGCGGAATAGGGGTTAATAAATTTGATTAGTGGCGGCGATAACGGGAGAGGCAGATTAGGGGTTAATAAGTTTAATATAGTATTTGCAATGCGGGAGGGCTTCGGTTTAGGGGTTAATAGGTAGCTTATGGCTGTTAGTGTACTTTGTAACAGTTTAGTTAGGAGTTTTATGTAACAGTTTTGTTGTGTAAAACTCATAACTACTGCTCTCAGATTGCGAAACGGATCTTGTCGGTATAGGCTGCAACGCACGCTTTTTTGCCCCACCGCAAAACTCGTAATGGCTGCGCTATGGAAGTCCCATGAAAAAACGTAATTTTTACATGTGTGGGACTGACGTTGTGTTACAGGCTAAAAGGCTTGCGGTACAGCTATACCGACAAGTTTTGTAATGGCTGCAGTGCTGTTTTAACTCTGAAATTGTCAGGGTGCCAGGAATCAGACTGAGACGAGAAGTGCCAAAATAATCACACCTTTATTAATAGCAAAAAATAATAAAAAGTCCACAAGTCAAATAACAAGCCAGGAGTCAAAACCAGAGCTGGTAGTCAGACAAGCCGAGTCAGGAGCCAAAGCGAATAGTCAGACAAGCCGAGTCAGGAGCCAAAGCGAGTAGTCAGACGAGCCGGAATCAGGAACAAGGAGAACAGCAGAGTCAGGAACAAGCCAGGGATCAGGAACCAGGAGGGACATCAGACAGCCAGGTAATACACAGGAACTGGAATTCACAAACAGGTCTGAGACAATGCAAGGGCAAAGCATACTGAACAGAGGCCCTTTAAATAATAAGTGATGACATCACAATTCTGAGACTGCAACCTGTCTCACATGGATGATGTTCACCAGTCTGGCCATAAAAGGGTGTGCAGGAAATGAGCAGCATCATACACTATGCACCAGAGTCAGCAAGAGATGTGAGTAAAATGGCTGCCAGCAGCACATGGCAAACAAAGCAGGGAAAAAAACCCTGACAGTAATGACCTTTTATTTTTAGCGTTAAAACATGAGGTCCAAATGTTGTATTGATTTGTGTGTTGTGCATTAGTGACCACATCTCCCCGACTGGACCCCAACTATTCCATTGATATTACAGGAAATAGTCTGAATTAATGAGAGTATCAAAAGATAACCAATTTAACATGAAGAACATAAGTAAAGATCGAGAAAATAATTAAGAACATCATTCTTGAAAAAAAAGAAAGGGAATAAACCCTCAAAGGTTCCCAAACTACTTTTGTCTTTGTCTGATTGCTTAAGCAAGGTGAGAGCATGTTACTTACCATTGACCAATACATTAGGAGGTTTCACCTTTGATAATGAGAGAAAGAGAAAAAAAAAGAGAAAGAAAAAGGGGCGGTTATTGATCACCTCTATAAGAATGCAGTGCAATAACTACATTAATAGAAAACACGTTAGAACACAGATGAGTCAATAAGCAGAACGGTCATAGTTCAGAACCTGAGTATAACTATAACAGAGCAATACTCAACATACATTGTAATTGTGTATATTTATCTACATTATTACATTATTCAGTATAAGTTCAGCCTTATAGCAGTATATGTGTTATTTAGATTTTATGACATTTGGAAAAGAGATAGGAGCACAAAATAATATATAAACCAGAAAAAAGGAATTAAATATTTCCCCCTCCATTAAGAATCATGGAAAAACATTTGCAAATTATCACTAGATGATTTACTGTCTTTTTGTTCAGTTCATTTAATGCATATTTGCTATGATTTTGCAATAAACGAAAAACCCATATCCAGTAACTCTCATTGGCTGGAAAAACTACTACCATTTTCACATATATTAGTTATTCTGCACAGAGGAAGTATTACTTATTCTTTAGGTCCACCATATAAGATTATCAACTATTCATTAACTGTTTGTTGTAAATAAAACAGGTGAGGTGAATATATAATAGTAGGAGTAGGTTGCAGGGTGCTGCTAAATAGGATAAGTATAAGAAAAATGGAAGACAGCACTCACTGGGCTTGACAAAAGGTGCTTTTATTCAGTATAATAACTATATATATATATATATATATATATATATATAATTTTGAGTGTAATTAAATGTATTTAAAAAGATATTTAGTTCAAATTACCCCAACAAGTAATTAGTCAGTTCCTGAAAACCTGCTCAGTTTTTAATTTTTAATTTTATACACTTCTTTGGTTTATTAATTAAATATTAATCATTTAAAAAAACAGCTATCGACTTTTCTGTCCTTAAATACTCCAGCAAAGAAGATAATAGCTTTATCAGAAAAATAAAATTTCTACAGCAGTTGGCAAAATTATTTCTTCTAATGAAATGCTTTCCATTATTTTTTCCCAGAAATTACTCTACTCAAATTCTAAATTTCTTGCTTCAGTTCTATAAAAAAAACACACATCTGGTTTGCTAATATAAGTGAAGTTCAGATTTAGCAATCATGCTGCAAGCTGAAATAATGATACTGGTTCATCTTTCTGTCTAATTACATAATGTAATATGATCTTGCTAACTGGACATTTCTGATCACAGATTTTGAACGTAATTGTGTAGTGCTGCGGAATCTGCTGGCGCTCTACAAATAACCGATAATAATAATTGTCATTCAGGTAGATTATGAGTTATGCGCGCTAGAGGGTTTTTAACAAACGCAACAAAAGTTGCATTATTTCACCCTCCATTGCGCTGCCATTACAAATTTGTGCGTGTGATATGGTTACGTTGAGCTCCATACCACATAAAATACAAGCAATGTTTTGACGTGCTTGTGCACGCTTTCCCAATAGACATCAATGGGGAGAGCAGGTTAGAGAAAAACTAATATCTGCGATCGCGGAATGAAAAGCTCCGTAACGCAGTCTCATTGATGTCTATGGGAAAAAAAGTAACGTTTAAACCTTACACCATAACAACTAAATAATACCTAAATAACACATACTTAACTGTGAAATAAAACCTAAGCTAGCTACAATATAACTAATAGTTATATTGTAGCTAGCTCCGGTTTTATTTTTATTTCACAGGGAAGTTTGTATTTATTTTAATTAGGTAAACTAGTTAGCAAATAGTTATTAACTATTTACTAACTGCCTAGTTAAAATAAATACAAACTTTCCTGTTAAATAAAAATAAAACCTAAGCTGCTATACACTAAAACCTAACATTACAAAAAATAAAAAACCTATCATTAAAAAAAAAAAACACTAAAATTACAAAAAATAAAAAAAACTACCATTACAAAAAGTAACGAAAAATTATCATATTCTAATACCCTTTAATAAAAAAAATAATAATAAAAAAAAGCCTAATCTATAATAAACTACCAAGGGCCCTTAAAAGGGCCTTTTATGGGCTCTTAAAAGGGCCTTTTGTAGGGCATTGCCCTAAAGATAACAGCTCTTTTCCTTCAAAAGAAAAACAAACTCCCCCTAACAGTATACAAACCCCCATGCCCCCAAACCCACAAAAATAAAAATAAACTAATCTACCCATTGCCCTGAAAAGGGCATTTGTATGGGCATTGCAAAAAATCAGCTATTTTTCCTGCCCTTAAAAGGGCATTCAGCTCTTTTATGAAATGCCCAACCCCTAATCTAAAAATAAAAACCTACCCCAAAACGAAAAAAAAATTACATAAAATAACAAACTAATTATCAAAAATAATAAAAAGTATTCCTATTCTAATACCCAATTTAAAAAGAAAACACCCCAAAATAAAAGAAACCTTTATAATCTACCAATAGACCTTAAAAGAGTATTTGTAGGTAGTGATGTCGCGAACCTAAAAATTTCGGTTCGTGAACGGGGGACTCGAACTTCCGCAACTGTTCGCAAACGGGCGAACCGGGCGAACCGCCATTGACTTCAATAGGCAGGCGAACTTTAAAACCAACAGGGACTCTTTCTGGCCACAATAGTGATGGAAAAGTTGTTTCAAGGGGTCTAACACCTGGACTGTGGCATGCCGGAGGGGGATCCATGGCAAAACTCCCATGGAAAATTACATAGTTGATGCAGAGTCTGGTTTTAAGCCATAAAGGGCATAAATCACCTAACATTCCTAAATTGTTTGGAATAACGTGCTTTAAAACATTAGGTATGATGTTGTATCGATCAGGTAGTGTAAGGGTTACGCCCGCTTCACAGTGACAGACCAAACTCCACGTTTAAAGGTACAGTCTACACCAGAATTTTTATTGTTTTAAAAGATAGATAATCCCTTTATTACCCATTTCCCAGTTTTGCATAACTAACACATTTATATGTGCTTATGTTACAACAGATATGAGTGGTGGCACTGTGGGCAAGTGGGCCTGGCACACATGCTGGCAGGCAGGCAACTGCAATTAGATTACACTAGCAGACTGATGTATAACAGTCAAAAAAGTTTTTTTTTTTAAATTTACACTACTGTTACAACAGATATGAGTGGTGGCACTGTGGGCAAGTGGGCCTGGCACACACGCTGGCAGGCAGGCAACTGCAATTAGATTACACTAGCAGACTGATGTTTCACAGTCAAATTTTTTTTTTTTAAATTTACACTACTGTTACAACAGATATGAGTGGTGGCACTGTGGGCAAGTGGGCCTGGCACACACGCTGGCAGGCAGGCAACTGCAATTAGATTACACTAGCAGACTGATGTTTCACAGTCAAAAAAGTTTTTTTTTTTAAATTTACACTACTGTTACAACAGATATGAGTGGTGGCACTGTGGGCAAGTGGGCCTGGCACACACGCTGGCAGGCAGGCAACTGCAATTAGATTACACTAGCAGACTGATGTTTCACAGTCAAAAAAGTTTTTTTTTTTAAATTTACACTACTGTTACAACAGATATGAGTGGTGGCACTACAGGCGGGCAACTGCAATTAGATTACACTAGCAGACTGATGTTTCACAGTCAAAATTACACAGGCAAAAAAAAAAAAAAAAAAAGACTGATGTTCTAGCCCTAAAAGATGAGTCCTTCAGGACTGTAGTGGACACTGAATACACTAGCCTAGCTATCAATTTCCCTATAAAATCAGCAGCAGCTACACTATCCCTCCTCTCACTAAGAATGCAGGATCAAAATGAATCTAAAATGGCTGCTGTCCAGGAGCTGGGAGGGTCTGGGAGCGAGTGTCTGCTGCTGATTGGCTGAAATGTGTCTGCAGACTGTGAGATACAGGGTCAAAGTTTACTCAATGATGACGAATAGGGGGCGGATCGAACATTGCATATGTTCGCCCGCCGCGGCAACGCAAACAAGCTATGTTCGCCGGGAACTATTCGCCGGCGAACTATTCGCGACATCACTATTTGTAGGTCATTGCCCTAGAGATATCAGCTCTTTTTCTAAAAAAAATACAAAGACCCACTAACATTACACCCCCCAAAACCAACAAAATAAAAAAACTATCTAAAAAACCTAATCTACCCTTTGCCCTGAAAAGGGCATTCAGCTCGTTTGCTGCCCTTAAAAGGACATTCAGCTCTTTTAAGAGTGCCCACCCTAATCTAAAAAAAAAACACCCCCAAAAAATGTAAAAAAAACTAACACTAACCCCTCCCTCTTTAGGTACTCACAGTTATTGATGTCCCACTTGAACGATCTTCACCCCGGCGGCTCCAACTTCATCCAGGCGGCTCCATCTTCATCCATCGCGGGACTGGCATCTTCTTCATCCCTGCGGTACATCTATACCGACAAGATTTGTAATGGCTGCGTTGCTGTTTTAACGCTGAAATGACCATTGTTTCAGCATTAAAACACGAACGCACAACTCATAATCTACCTGAATGGTTTTATGAAAAAGTAGCTATCTAAGGAACTTTAAAAATATTATATTTTAAAGGGGCGGGAAAATTAAAAAACATTTTCATGATTCAGTTTGAACATACAGTTTTAAACAATTTTCAACTTTACTTCTTTTGTAAAATTTGTATCATTACCTTGTTGAAGGAGCAGCAATGCACCACTGGGAACTAAATGCATGGGGTGAGCCAATTACAAGAGATATATATGTTCAGCCACCAATTAGCAGCTAGCTCCCAGTGGTGCATTGTTGCTCTTAAACCTACCTAGGTATAATTTTCAACAAAAAATATTAAGAGAACAAAGCAACTAAGATAAGATAAGTGAATTGAAAATGTGCTTCAAATGACATGCTCTATCTGAATCAATGTAGGGGAAAAAGACTCTGCAGCCCCTTTAAATAAATATGTTATTGATTTTGTTAAAACATGAAATGACCAATATGATATATCTTACAGTTAACTTGTAAATCAGACAAGTAGCTCTTAAACCGGACCACATAGTTAGTGCAATTGTTGCATCACATCTAACAAATGTTGATGGTGTCATATATCATGAACAGGGGTGGATGGTTCATAGTTTTAGTCCAGTATTTTATAGCTTTTGAGTGAGACCATGAACACATGTATTTTACAACATATATATGGGAAACTATGTTTAATGTTAACTTTAACTTTTATGAAAAGTTAGTTTATGCAACCTTATTTATTTAAAAAATTTATTTATTTAAAAAAAACACCTTATAAAACAGCCTTATACTAATTAGATTCCAAACACATTTGCATTATATTTCTGGCCACATAATACATTGGCCCACTTTTATGAACATGACAAATTTCCCAGGCATGGATCGTGTCTGTATCTGCTGCATGTACAGTCCTTTCCCAATCCAACTTGCTCTCGTCCAGCCAGTTGCGGCCTGTTTTAACTCTGAAGCCTCTGAGGTGGTTGAAGGGTTAGACAGCAGCAGTCTTACAAACATTGCTTACTGACTTTAATTTGTGGGCTTGTTTGTGCAACGTATGTGAATCTGCATCTACAACTTCATCAATAAAGATCATTATCTATTTTGCATCACTCTTACCAATCAAACAATTCTGTAAAATACACCACTGTTTTAAGCAGTTTTCAGTTTTTCCCTTTATTGTAAGTCAGTTTCTGAGTTGCAAAAACATTTTCATTATTTCACTCTGAATAATACTAAGTTGACACAGATGGTAACAATAAGAGAGAACATTGCAAACCTGCCAAATGCGTCAGCTTGACCTCTTTAAACATACCTCATCTGGAATGATTACTACACTATTTATCCCATTGCATTATTCTGCCATGCCACACATCTTTCAAAAATATTAAAGTAATCAACTGGACCTCATACTGATGTGTTTTGGAAACCAGTGCTGTAAAGCTCAGAAAGAAATAATTGATTATATCATTTCTCAGCAATGATTTACTTTGGATATTAAATTTATGAAAGTTCTGGTTTAAGAGTACCATGGTATTTGTATTGAAAAAAAATACCTTTTTATTGTACTATAACAGGTAGTTAAACATACAGTTTAGTTGGTACAAATTACCATCTCAGCTGTTGATTTCACTTGAAGGACAAATGTTCAGTTATAGAAAAAAATTTCATATTGTGAACTTGTGATCTCAGTTATAATTTAGCTTTAAAGGGCCAATATAGTGGGAAAATGAAATGTTCTCATTTGTTAGAGCTATAAGTTTTAGTACTAATGACTTTGCAAATCTATGGGCTCTGAAATGCAAGTTAAGGGGATAGGAAAGTCAAAATTAAACTTACATGATTCAGATAGAGCATGCAATTTCAAGACACATTGAAATTCACTTCTGTCTTCAAATGTGCTTCGTTCTCTTTGTATCCCTTGTTGAAAAAGAATATGCACATATCCTTCATTAGTGGAAGTTACCTACTGATTGGTGCCTGCACACATTTGTCTGTTGTGATTGGCTAACTAGATGTGTTCAGCTAATTGCCAGCAGTGCAATGCTGTTCCTTTAGCAAAGGATAATGAAGCACATGTGATGATAGAAATAAATTGGAAAGTTGTTTAAAATTGTATGTTCTATCCAAATCATGAACAAAGTTTGGGGTTATCTGTCCCTTTAGGTAGCTGCCTTGAAGTGTTAGAGTTAAATCATTCTGATCAGGTCCGTCCGGGATGACTGACAAGCCCAGCCAACCAAATGTGCGAGAGCGGGGATGCAGCTGCACAAGCTATTGCCATGATGCCTGGTGGACAAGGTTCTTGGACAGAAACCTTGTCTATCTGGTCTTAGATAAAAGGAGTACTGCTTTGGAGCCACAGAGAACACCCAGAATGACCCAATTACCAATAAGCCCATAGAGTTGCAAAGCCAGAAGTAGGGATGGGCAAATGTGGCTAAATCAAAATAAAATGTTAGAAGGAAATTTTCGATTTTTAATTTTGCTTTCAAATCGAATGTTGCTTTTGAATTAAAATGTTGCTTTCAATGTCAAACGTTGATAATTGTTCAAACTAAAACATTTGAACTTTGTGTATATTCGATATATTCTGAACATTCAAAATCGAATGTTGAAATTTTGAATCGCATACATTAATTTGAATCGAAATCGAATATTGAAATTTAGAATTGCTTAAATTAATTTGAAATTGAATGTTATAGCTAACAGAAAGCATAGATAAAATTTGAATATTCAAGTGAATATAACCAAAAGGTAATTAAAATTTGAAAATTAGAATGTTAGAATGTTTGATAAACATTCTTAATTCAAAATCGAACAAAAAAAAATAAAAAATCTGTTTTAAATTTCGAATGTTGTAAAATAATCGCCCATCCCTAGTCACATGTTAAAATTACAAGCTCTAATGAATTAGTGAGAAAAATATGGCAGACATCTCTATCCATTAGTTATACAGACTTTTGGATACTTTTTAGAATACTTTATTACTGTGACAACTTGTCAGATCCATATAATTTAGACCCCTCACAAAAAAACTGTTCCAATAAATTAAAAAAAGGCTTTCAATTTCTTGATCATCTACATCCTAAGAATCAAGTCATCCCTTATTTCAAATGAAAACTTCTCCACTATCAAATATATTAATTGTGATTATACTTTAAACAGCCAAAGCAACGACATAATGCATCCTAAAAGGATATTCAAGTGAAACTAGACTGTCCTGTCCCTCTAAGTGTTTTTATGTAAGTATAAATTACTTTTGTAAAGCATAATCTTAAATTGTATCAAAACAAAATAAATACATAAATATAGAAATACATACACACACAAGTTTAAGCTAAAGCAATATAAGCATTAGTTCAAATAAGCATAGAATTCTTATAATAATGCATCTGCATTTATTTATTACTCAATGTGCCTAGTTAATACATGAAGTAACATATTAAGAGATAGATGCAAAATTTATAGTAGAAACCACATGGTATTCTTAAATTATATATATATATATATATATATATATATATATATATATATATATATATATATGTACAGTATGTATATATATATATATATATATATATATATACTGTATATGTCCTTACATAACCATGTCTCTATGATATAAAATTTATAAGTCAAACTAAATCAGTGTATATTCACAAAAATAATATAGTGTAAGTGAAAAAAAAAAACAACAATGTGAAATGCCTCTGATGCAATTAGGAAACTTCCAAAAATTCTTCAGTAAGTGTACCAATTGTTGTACCTTGCTTTTGGCTAAGATTCTGAGGATTGAACTCCAGTCTCCAAATTCCAAACCTATAATCTTACCGCTGTGCTATAATAGGACTCAATGTAAGAAGAAATTAGTATCCAATAATGGCAACTTGTTTGAGTTTAACCTCAAATAGAGCCCAAATGAAAAACTCTGGTTAAAACACACTCATATGGCCCTGAGCTACACTAGTTCAAAGAATCTAGCTTTCATTATAAATCACTCTGGCAAAACAGGAACTGGCGATCAAATATAGTGCCTTGAGACCCTCACGGGTGATTAGTTTCGCTCTATAAGTATCCAATAGATAGATAGATAGATAGATAGATAGATAGATAAATGATAGATAGATAGAATAATATTTTATTTCACAATTTAAAAAAATAAAAGTCACTCAGGGCACAAATATTGACACCAAAAGCAAAATAATACCACAATAGAAACAGGGTTCAAAAGCTCAATAGCTCAGAAGAACCGAGTGTAAAACAGTTAGAGTTGCAGTGGTCATATATATTCCATATTCCATTCCATATTCATATATATTTTTTGGCTATGAAAAACTCATAGACAGACACATTTTTTCTGGAGGCTCTTCTTTTGTGCCATTGGATGTTTTCAGATGGATCTTGCATTGATTTGAGAGTAACTGTAGTGTTGGACTCTTCTTCTTAGTTGTCTTAGAAATCGATAAGTAAGATACTGTTAAGGTCCATATTTATTTCTCAGCAAGGTTTCTTGTACATGTGAAAGGAAGTAATAACCATAAAAAAAAGTTTTTTTAATGGCTTTTTTGAACTGGGATAATTGTAACCACTCTTCACAGTAGTTGTTGCATTTAGTTTTTTGACATAGTCTGAATTGTTATTATGAATGTAACAAAATGTGTTGCACCCCTGTGGGGTAAAAAGTATTTTGTGTACAGAGACTCCTTAATCAGACTTTAAAAGACAAATGTGTAGCCAAAATACTAACTAAAGCTACCAGTTTGCATTGCGAGAAAATAATGAAACATACCATGAAAAAATGGTACATTATAAAGGAAAAAATATGCGTTTTCCATTACTAATTGTTTGTGACAGAAAAATATAGGCATTTGTGATTTAAGGTTTAACAAGATTTTCCTCATAAAAGCATCCCAATTAGAAGGCTTGTGTTCATGGTAATTGGTTAAGTTGAGGAAAGTAACTTTATGTAAAAAAGAGTAGTTAATGACACGAAAATTATAACTTGTGGTGCAATGTCAACAATATCTGGACGTATTTAAATAAAATAATACTTTAGTGGAGTCGTAATGTTTTATTTTTTTTTGGCAGGCAATGCATACAATAAGGTTCAGGTCGACAGTTCATTCCTCATTGGTATAACTAAATGGTATCTTCAGTTATGATTGAACAGTATATAGTACAATGTAGAGTGCTGACCTACCTGTATTCAATACAAAGGACAGTAGTATAACCAGTAGTTATTTTAGAAGCAGATCCGATAAGTTGGAAAGTATATTGGGAAGAAATTGGAACATCAAGGAAGAAAAAGGAAAGGAAAGATGTAGTAGAAAGATAAGAAATTAGGTAGGCAGGCTCAGGAGAGAGACTCAGACTGAATGCACCGCATTCCTAGGGTTGAAGGTTCTTTGATGAGCTTGTCATTGAAGTCCAGGAGAGGAAAGTAGTTGCTCCTAATAAAATGACATATCATAAAAAAGACCATCTTTTTATCTTGAAATCATTTTATTCCTCAAGAGACAAAGCTCTGTGGTTTTATCTCGCCATTCTCAAAGGGATGGGATAAGTGGGGTTTTCATTTTAATTCTAAATAACTCAACCTTATGCTACATAGGTTTTTAGGTGGGCAGTTAAAAAGAACAATTAATAGAGTTAGGGAGAGTTGGGATCCAAATAGGGGGTGAAACATTTGTTCTATTGATTTCCAATAGACATTTACAGACAGGCCACTATATGTAGGATAAAGTAATCAATAATTTTTTAAGTCTTATTGGTGTTAAATACCATCTAAGTTGGCCATTGCTTATCTTCTAATTGTATATCTAATTCTTTGGGTAACAAACTTTGGCAGTAGATGTAGGGCTTTTTGATCTAAAATTCATCTAGAAATAGCTAATGTTCCTCTGGATAAATTTTCCAAGAGGCATAAGTGATCAAAATAGGTTGGGGGCTCTCAGAATTACTATGTGGAAAGGTCTGTAGAAGATGCTGTAATTGTGCAAAGTTTAACCATAATAAAAAGTGTCCATTTGCTACTGATTGCAACTCCAATCTTGGTTTTATTTTACCTCCAGATACTAGATCATAAATTGGAACAGTTTCCACAATGTCTTTCTATGTTCTCTCTTTGAGGTGCATATCACCATGTAATTCTGCATTATAGCATATTGAGGATAATGGCAAATAAGGTGAGTGAATCCCTAAATCTTCTGCTAACAGGGCATCACAAGTTTTAAATATATGATTGTAAAGAGGAGACTCTTTTGAAATTGAAGGATTAGCAGCCTTGGGCATGCAACATAACTCACCCACTTATTCAATATATTTGAATCTATAAGCTTTATCTAACCTTCTCCCATGCCAGTCCAGGAATCATTGATAATATTTAGCAATTTGTAGTGCCCCCAAATCCTCTGCACCTAACTGTCTGAAAGTGATGATTTATTTTTCATTAGTTTAATCCTTCCCCAAATAAAAGTATAATTAGAAGATTGCATTTTCTGTAGAAATGTGAGAGGTAACTCAACTGGAACTGCCTGAAGTACATACAAGATTTGTGGCACACATATATTTAACAAATATTTTTGGGGGATAAACCTGTGTTGTGTTTGCAATTGTGTGTGTATGTGTACAGGGAGTGCAGAATTATTAGGCAAGTTGTATTTTTGAGGATTAATTTTATTATTGAACAACAACCATGTTCTCAATGAACCCAAAAAACTCATTAATATCAAAGCTGAATAGTTTTGGAAGTAGTTTTTAGTTTGTTTTTAGTTATAGCTATTTTAGGGGGATATCTGTGTGTGCAGGTGACTATTACTGTGCATAATTATTAGGCAACTTAACAAAAAACAAATATATACCCATTTCAATTATTTATTTTTACCAGTGAAACCAATATAACATCTCAACATTCACAAATATACATTTCTGACATTCAAAAACAAAACAAAAACAAATCAGTGACCAATATAGCCACCTTTCTTTGCAAGGACACTCAAAAGCCTGCCATCCATGGATTCTGTCAGTGTTTTGATCTGTTCACCATCAACATTGCGTTTAGCAGCAACCACAGCCTCCCAGACACTGTTCAGAGAGGTGTACTGTTTTCCCTCCTTGTAAATCTCACATTTGATGATGGACCACAGGTTCTCAATGGGGTTCAGATCAGGTGAACAAGGAGGCCATGTCATTAGATTTTCTTCTTTTATACCCTTTCTTGCCAGCCACGCTGTGGAGTACTTGGACGCGTGTGATGGAGCATTGTCCTGCATGAAAATCATGTTTTTCTTGAAGGATGCAGACTTCTTCCTGTACCACTGCTTGAAGAAGGTGTCTTCCAGAAACTGGCAGTAGGACTGGGAGTTGAGCTTGACTCCATCCTCAACCCGAAAAGGCCCCACAAGCTCATCTTTGATGATACCAGCCCAAACCAGTACTTCACCTCCACCTTGCTGGCGTCTGAGTCGGACTGGAGCTCTCTGCCCTTTACCAATCCAGCCACGGGCCCATCCATCTGGCCCATCAAGACTCACTCTCATTTCATCAGTCCATAAAACCTTAGAAAAATCAGTCTTGAGATATTTCTTGGCCCAGTCTTGACGTTTCAGCTTGTGTGTCTTGTTCAGTGGTGGTCGTCTTTCAGCCTTTCTTACCTTGGCCATGTCTCTGAGTATTCCACACCTTGTGCTTTTGGGCACTCCAGTGATGTTGCAGCTCTGAAATATGGCCAAACTGGTGGCAAGTGGCATCTTGGCAGCTGCACGCTTGACTTTTCTCAGTTCATGGGCAGTTATTTTGCGCCTTGGTTTTTCCACACGCTTCTTGAGACCCTGTTGACTATTTTGAATGAAACGCTTGATTGTTCGATGATCACGCTTCAGAAGCTTTGCAATTTTAAGAGTGCTGCATCCCTCTGCAAGATATCTCACTATTTTTGACTTTTCTGAGCCTGTCAAGTCCTTCTTTTGACCCATTTTGCCAAAGGAAAGGAAGTTGCCTAATAATTATGCACACCTGATATAGGGTGTTGATGTCATTAGACCACACCCCTTCTCATTACAGAGATGCACATCACCTAATATGCTTAATTGGTAGTAGGCTTTCGAGCCTATACAGCTTGGAGTAAGACAACATGCATAAAGAGGATGATGTGGTCAAAATACTCATTTGCCTAATAATTCTGCACTCCCTGTATATGTATATATATATATATATATATATATATATATACACACACACACAGTGTTTTATTTAAGTTTTTCTATAGAAAATCATAGTTTAAAAACGTTAGTGAACCTTCGGTTTAGAGCATCTTCATCTGAGTTTTTCAGTACACCCCTATGGAATTCTATTTGTGGGATTTTGGGCGCACCCGTGCTATCCAGCATTTAGATTTTTGCATGTCCTAGACTTTTGCTTGAACGCTAACATATTTTTTAGCAAATTAAAGAGCTATTGATTTACGTTGAGAGGTGTTAGCTCACAATAGCGCAATCTAGCCCCATATGTTTTGTGTGAGCAACTCTGAGATAGCAGTAAAAATAATGTTTTAATGTTGTGAGTGCAAAAATCTAAAAATTGGTTAAGGACATCTGTGAGGAATGATACAGAATGGGCCAAGTAAAAGACAATGAACTAGATTACAAGTGGCGTGCTAAAGTTAGCGCTCGCAATATTAAAATATCATGGGCATGTTAATTTGCATGTGTATTACAAGTTGAAAGTATTCAAATTTAACGAGCATTAGGTTAGCATGACTGAAGACCTCATGTAAAGAGTTAGGGATGAAAAAAACATTGCACCAAACACAACATAAATACATAAAAATAGGACTTAGGAGCTAACCACAGAGAAGATCAGTCGCCCCTAAAGAGAGCTCTGTGTATTTGTCTGCTAATTTAAAGTAAATCAGGCCAAATTTTTATGAGAAAAATCCTATTTTTGCTCTATTCACAGTAAGGGGAACAAGTTATAATTGCGGAGATCTGGCAGAATAGATAGCCACACTTGAAAACGCCAGCCGCGGCTGTGGCCTAGCACTTAGAAGCCAGTGGAAGTGCTGACATTTGAGTCGGATAACTAGGTTGCCTGCCTGCATTATATCCTACACCGGAAGGTCGGGGCTCCGCTCCGGAGCCAAGTGACATCTCATCTGTGTCAAAACCGACAGAAACAAGGGTGGCCTATACCTGAAAAATAGAGTCCATTTGCTGTCTAAAACCTGGCGAAAGGGATCACACAATCTCATTAAGAGGAGTGCTTGGATGCGGCTGCGGCCTTAATCATCATAGACCCGCCAACAGCCTTCCCATCTAGAGTTACAAAACTCACGTACTGGAGCAGCTTGTGAACACTCCGTGAGACTGATCTCATCCGTTGTTGAAGATAAGAAGTGATCAGCAGAAACACTACTAATATGCAGGTGGTGGGGCCTCACTTTGAGCACTTAACACCGACATTATATAATACCGGAGGGCTCCGGTATTTAAGTGTCAATTTGACTGATTGGATAGCTATGTAGGTGAGGATCAGATACTGATATTGCTGAGAGCAGCAATCTTAACTAATACTGCTATAACAATTTAAGTGCATAAACTGCCAGAAACAGATTGAGGTTACTAACATTGTGGCTTATCCCTGCTTTGAATACTACTACTGGCTGAACAGCGTATAAGGGGATAAGAAATCTAGCTCAGCGCTTCATCACTAAAATTGTGTTAGTACAATGTCAGCACACTAGTTATAAGCAGGCAGTTGCTGAATTTCATTTAAGAAGTAAGGGCACTATATACACAGTGAATCCCTGAAAGTACAACTTGGGCTATATAAAAGCAAAAGAAAGGGAAAAAAAAGTTTTCCTGTCTCTACGTCAGTTCTATATGAATAGGGCTTACAGGGACCCACAGGAAACGTGGTATACTATTACAGCAGATTAAAGAAATAAGTGAGAAGACAGAGTAAAACTTAAGAAATAAGACCAGCTTAGCGGGAAACAATACACAAAAACAAAGACAAACACTAAACAAAAGGAAAAAGACAGACCAAGGATTGCTTTGTTTATTGAACAATGTTTATTGGCAATGCTTCATGGATAATTGATCTTGGTGACATGGATTTAAAAAGATTTGAAGCTATGCATATTTTATGTCTGTCTGGGAGTGGGATAGTCCTTATTTGGCATGTTACCTATGTCTTTATGTGAAGTCCATCTAACATAAACCATCTCTTATTGCCTCACCTGTTACAGTGAAATTTGAACAAGGTACCATCTTCCTGGTGTTTTCTGACCCTTCTTTACAGTGTCAGGGGAAACTCACTTTTTGAAAATAATGTCTGCATCAAAAAGCAGAACAAAGTCGGTCAAAGAATGTATGCCAAAATCTCAAGCTAAGTAAAAGCTTCATGCTCTAGACCAAACTTCTCCGCAAGATCAATCTGAATGTTAAGATAATACTACAACTCAGTGGAGGCTCCTCCATGTGTGCACTCCCGCACGTGCCTCCCTGTCAGATGCTGAGAGAAAAAAAAATATGGGAATAAAATATAATTTTTCCAATAGCCCCCTATTGGAAAAATTATACTTTATTTTTTTTTTAACCTCCAAAAATCATAAAATATAATTTTTCCAATAGCCCCCTATTGGCAAAATTATATTTTATTTTTAACCCCCAAAAATCAAATTCTTATGTATTTTTTCAAATATAAGCAAAAAAAAATGTTGTGTCTGTTTTTTTTTTTTTTTCCATCGCACGTGCGGTTAGAGCCCTATATGATGCCTGTCAGTGATGTCTATGTTCACTGCAGGCATCTGGGCCAGCCTCAAATGTTTCTATATCAATCCCTGTTCGCACACGCTGAACTGTGCGAGAGTGGGGAGGGACATGTTCAGCCTGTGTTCTGATAGGCTGCCCGCCACAATGCCGTATACGTCATCACGGCGAGAGTGGGGAGGGACATGTTCCGACTCAGTAGTTCAGCCTGTGGCACTTGTTGCAACTTGCAGCTCGCTCTGATAGGCTGCTAGCATATAAATTTATCAGCGTGGTCCTGGATGTGGCTGGAGCAAGGAGACTTGGAGAAGTAAGTTGCACGGCCGGTTAGGTATAGGTAACTACCTAGTGAGTGACACAGACACACAGTTAGTTTTACTTAATACCCTGTGGCTCTGCCTCCTAGCTCCACCTACCGCCAGCCGTGCGCACATAATTTTAACTTGGCGCCATTGGCGGCACTAGCATGTGTGCACTGCACTGGCCACATGTGGGTGAAACTGACTGTGCTGAAGGAAGGAGGACTCAGGACTAAGTTAGTGAGAAAAGGAGCCGGCCGGAGGTAAGCAAGGCAATGGGTATAGGAACATGCACTAATCTAATGCACCATTGTTTGTGCTGCTCCTATTTATTTTAGGGACTGGAACAATGCTTTAAAGTAACTGCTACAGCCTACACAATAACAGCGTGTCTGTGACTGTGCATCTTACTTTTTCTAAGGCTGTCTCCTACCTTCCGGATAAAGCTGAGCCTGTCACTGTCAGGGGTAGCTGGGACCCGGTAAACAGCTCTCCTTGAATAACCTAATAGACAGACAGTCTAGACTCACTCCGTAACATGATAAAATTGCTGAACACAAATTAACTCCCTGGCTCCCAGAAAGGACTGCAGTTTATTCCTAAGCAGTGTATTGCAGCCCTTTTTGGTAGCCATGGGGTTAAATTGTAAATCAGTGATGTCCTATGCTGCAGGGCAGGAGGTCATGAGGGAGAGGAGATCTCCGGTTGAAATTTACAACTCCTGCACAGCGCTTGAAGCAGCAACTATGTGATAGAGAGGTCAGTCTGTGAGTTGCTAAAAATAAGTATACAGTATGTACTGAGCTGGACTGGACCTCAAGTTTAGATTAAGAAAAAGTCCCAAAAGTATTTAAAAAAATAAATAAAATATTACCATGCATGTCCCTGCATATATGTGTATGTCTGCCTATATTTGTGTGTGCATGTGTTGGTGCCTATCTATGTGTGTGTATCTCTGTGTATGTATCTGTGTATGTATCTCTGTGTATGTATGTGTGTATGAATCTCTGTGTGTGTATCTATGTGTATGTGTGTATCTCTGTGTATGTGTGTATCTGTGTGTTTGTGTGTGTATCTGTGTGTGTGTGTATCTGTGTGTGTGTGTATCTGTGTGTGTGTGTGTGTGTGTGTATCTGTGTGTGTGTGTGTGTATCTGTGTGTGTGTGTGTGTATCTGTGTGTGTGTGTGTATATGTAATGAATAGTAACTTAATACTGACGTTTCAGGGTCTCCTGAAGACTGACTGTGTGTTCTTTTAAATATATGAAGATGTGGTGGATGGTGGGATATATATATATATATATATATATATATATATATATATATATATATATATATATATATGTATGTGTGTGAACCCCCATTTGAATAACCCACGAGCCGCCACTGCTACAACTATAAATGACCATATCTCTGGTTCTACTCAAGAACACTTACTGAAACAAATCAAAGTGGTTTTTCATGAAGAGCTGAAGTCTGCCCTTTAGGAACTTAAACATTATGCAAGGTAGAGGTGAGCGCCAATAGAAGGCTGGGGGTAGGGTGGGGAACACTAAAATAGGCTAAAATTAGCTGATAGAATGTAAAATTAAAAATTACAAATTTATTTATTCCATACAATAATTATAATAATAAAAAAGAACAATATACACTGATAGTTGTTCATGGATCCATGTTACAAATGGTAGCAAATTACAGTGTTAGGTAAAATACAATACAATATAATAATAAAAACAATTGTAAATACTGATAAATTCAGTGGCTGATGATATAGCCTTTTATGCTGAGTATCTGTTAAATGATTAACACCTTGGTTGAGTCCAGTAAGTGTAAGATGCTCCTGGTAGATAGTGTAGGGTTAATTGTAATCCAATATTGTGCAGGAGAAAAAAGTAGCAAGATTTGGGTGTGATCAGTGTCAAATACAACAATTTAGAAAAAAGTGGTAGAAAAAATGTGTGTTCACTCTATGTGATGAAAAAATGATGATAAAAAATGATGAAATCCCTCCAAAAAAATGTTATAAAAAAATGAAAAAAGGTGAAAAAGGATAAAATAGGATAAAAAAATAGTGTCAATTTTGAAATCCGAAGTGATGTTGGTGATGTCAGTGCAAATCAATCAATCAGTGGTTCAGTATTGATGCAATGTTTTGAAAAAATAAGATTATGCAATAAGAAAAAATCCTGAAAAAAGAAAACAAACAATACTCTAATATATGCAATCTGTACAATAGATATATCAGTATTATGCTTACTCAGATCTGTCGACGCGTTTCGGCCATATACCTCTGGCCTTTATCAAGAGTCTTGATTGATTTGCACTGACATCACCAACATCACTTCGGATTTCGAAATTGACACTATTTTTTTATCCTATTTTATCCTTTTTCACCTTTTTTCATTTTTTTATAACATTTTTTTGGAGGGATTTCATCATTTTTTATCATCATTTTTTCATCACATAGAGTGAACACACATTTTTTCTACCACTTTTTTCTAAATTGTTGTATTTGACACTGATCACACCCAAATCTTGCTACTTTTTTCTCCTGCACAATATTGGATTACAATTAACCCTACACTATCTACCAGGAGCATCTTACACTTACTGGACTCAACCAAGGTGTTAATCATTTAACAGATACTCAGCATAAAAGGCTATATCATCAGCCACTGAATTTATCAGTATTTACAATTGTTTTTATTATTATATTGTATTGTATTTTACCTAACACTGTAATTTGCTACCATTTGTAACATGGATCCATGAACAACTATCAGTGTATATTGTTCTTTTTTATTATTATAATTATTGTATGGAATAAATAAATTTGTAGTTTTTAATTTTACATTCTATCAGCTAATTTTAGCCTATTTTAGCGTTCCCCACCCTACCCTCAGCCTTCTATTGGCGCTCACCTCTACCTTGCATATATATTTTACACATTGGGCACGCTAGGGTACCCATCGAGGAGAGCTAGAGGCATCCCCCACCCCCCTTCCCCACCTGTTTTTTGCGCAGGATATACACCACCTTTATTGGAACTTAAACATTATATCTTAAAAATTGGAAGTCGTACCTCAGAGTTAGAAGAAAGGGTGGATGATATCTCAGAAGAGATCCCAGAGATACATAAAACCATCAATGATCAGCAAACAAAGAACCAACAACTGGAAGCTCATCTAGAGGATTTAGAAAATAGATCCAGGCGATCTAACATCAGACTCTGAAATCTTCCAGAATTATAAACAGATCTTGATAAAGTTCTATCTTCAATTTGGAGACTTCTTATACCAGATGTGGATAACCCTCTACTATTAATGGATAGATCACACAAGGCACTCTACAAACCACCGATGGCTAATATCCCAAGAGACATAATAGTGAAATTTTAGTATTACACCACGAAAGAAAAACTTCTCCAAGCAGCAAGACAATCTGCTAATTTAGAATTTGAAGGTCACAAAATACAATTATTTGCCGATTTATCTCCAATCACACTCAAGAAGAGGAGAGATTTCAAACCGATTGTTACTGTTTTGGCCAAACACCAGGTGAAATATAGATGGAATTTTCCATTCAAAATTTCCATTGTTTACAACAAGGTGTTCTATTTCTGCTCTACACTGACAGAGGGACGAGATCTTCTACAAAAGCTGCAATTGTTAGAGGTAGACTCTGAGATACCCCTACCTCAACGATCTCCTAGAAAATCATTTAAGTGATCCTGGACACAGGTGGGCAAAAATAAAAGACGTGGAAACAAATCTACTGAACAAGCTCAAGAGATCAATGAAGTTGCTGATTCCCCTACTTGATCTAGAAAGACCGGGTCTACTCCTGACTTTTTGTGAGGTTTAACACCCTCTGTTAAAGTGGTAATTATTTGGCACAGTCTCTGAGATCCCAATACCTTAATGTTCAAATGAAGAAAGATAAAAGTTGTAGATGCAAAGCTATACAGCAAGCTTGCATGTTTAGAGAAATAACTGGGACTGGGACCCAAATTGGTAAGATAGAAATTTGTCTTGACTTCTTGTGACATGAACATGGTTGGGAATCTGAAGACATATGTAAATACCACCATTCTGTTTGAATAATAAGAATTCTATTATGTGACATGTTGAAATGTTCAGAACTAGTTTATATGTCTTAATGGAATTTAGAGTTATATATTAATTTCAATGTTTTATCCCTTATAGTTATTGCTAGAATATACTATATATTCAGATCTTATGCCCAATGTAATGTTACCTTACAAGATTATAGATATAGATATGGAAACCGTAGGAAAGACGGTGAAAGGTGAGATGTATAAAGTAACTGTTATGTTTATTGCAAACAAAAATAAGGTTAGAGTCACCTCCAACCCTTTATTGTTTATTCAGGATGCATCTAATTTAGAATGTTATATAATATCCAAGACCTTTACAAAATGGGGAATGACAAGTATAGAGGATAAGGAGAACATGAGATAGAAAGAAGTTTCTAATGTTATATGTAGGACTTGTTAAAGTAAAACGTTACATGATTCTTTCTGATGTGTGTACCCCATTCCCGGAACCGGTATTATCCTTGGATTGATTTACTCTGCATCTCGAACAGTTAAAAGTTAAATATTTAAAACAATACTTTAAAATATAACTGATATTAGTTAAAAATATATTTGGAATATGTTGATCGTACGTTTACTTCTTTATGTGTTTTGTTTATATATCGTTCCCCCCCCCTTTTTTATAATCAGGTGCTGTATTATGAAGGCCAGCTCTTCACAAATTTAGGCTATGGAAGGCATGATTATTCTGAATAATCCACTGGAGTATGGCAGATTTTCTTTGGCTTTTACAGACAAATTATTATATAGATATCTATTAAAATAATAACACACAATGTCAGGGGGGTGGACTCCAATGTGAAAAGAAAAAAGGCTATTTTTGATTATAAATCTCTTAATGCTTATATCCTTATGTTACAAGAAACCCATTTCCCCAAGGCCCAAACCCCAAAATATTGGGAATCAGCATTTACATGTCAATATCATGCAATAGGTAAGACTAAGGAATGTGGTATTTCTATACTGATGCATTCATCATCAAATTTCCAGGAACAAGAAGTTATTGTTGACAAGGAAGGTAGGTTTCTTATTTTAAGAGGCCCATTCGCAGGCTCAACTTAATGATTTCAAGGTTAAGAAGTATAAATTGGATGATCTTCTTCAGAAAGAAGCTATGCACTCTTTAAAATGCTAGATGCTTCCTATTTTGTTTTTGCAGACAAACCAGATTGGATGTTAGCAAGAAAAATAAAAGATATCACAAGATCAACCTCTATTCCTCAAATACAGACACGGAGTGGGAGGCCCACCAATAATCCTAAAGAGTTAGCTGATTTTTTTTTTGGTGAGTATTATCAAAAACTATATCCCTTGAGGTTTGACCAGCAAAATGAACAGCTTGAAAAATCCAAACAGGAGTTTTTAGCTTAGTGTAGTTTGACATCTTTGGATAAGGAAAACATAGATAAATTGAACTCTCCAATCACCCTGAGTGAAGTGGTAGGAGCAATTAAGCAGTTGAAACCCTCAAAAGCCCTAGGACCAGATGGGTTTCCTGGTTTTTATATACAACTCTAGTGGGAGAACTAGCCCCAAAATTAGTAGATTTTTTTTAAATAATATCATGCATGGTCATCAAATTCTGACAGATAAGCTTTCTGCAAGAATTACTGTTATACCTAAACCGGGTAAAGATAAATTACATTGCCAGAATTACAGGCCTATTTCCCTTATTAACCAGGATTTTAGGCTGCTTACCAAAATTCTGGCAAATCAACTAAATCCTATTTTACCAATTTTGATTTCCCCGAACCAGGTCGGATTCATTAAGCATAGGGAAGCCCCGGATAATATTTGGAAAATTGTCGGGATATAAAATAAATAACAACAAATGTGAAGCATTGGGAGTTGTTACCTGATCATGTGAAAAAAACTTATAGAAATCAATTTTGAATTCAAATGGGTCCCCAAAGCACTTACCTATTTGGGTATAGCCATCACAGATAAAATCTTTACCAATCTAATTATCTACCACTTTTCTCTAAACTAAGAGCAGAAATGTACAAATGAAGTAAATATAGAATTTCATTGTATGGCAGAATTACGGTTAGTAAGATTAATATTTTACCCAGACTTCTTTATTTTTTCAGATCATTACCAATTGTCATACCCAAGAGATATCTTCATAAAATGCAAACTGACATTTTAACTTTCATCGGGGGAAAAGGGAGACTGAGAATCAATAAAAAAGCAAAGCAAAGCCTTTGACTCTGTCCTATGGGATCATCTGTTGACAGCTCTAAACAATTTTGGTTTTTCAGGTCACTTCTATGAATATATCTCACTCCTTTACCAGAACCCAATCTCTTTTCTTAATATTAATAATTTGTTATCCGACCCAATTATACTGCATAAGGGAACAAGACAGGGGTGTCCTCTTTCACCATTATTATTTGATATTGCCATCGAACCTTTGGCGGTGAAGAGCCGAGAGATTTTGGAAGGTATAAGAATAAAACAGCATAAAGTTACGCTCTCACTTTACGCAGATGATATCCTCTTCTATATAAGAAACTCTGCTAAAAATATCCCAATCTTAATTAATATTCTATCAGAATTCAGTAAATTCGCTGGGTATAGAATAAATCTTTCCAAGTCTGAGATTCTCTGGATTATAAAGAATAGAAATAGTCATATACAAAACCCCTTTAAAGTAACTGATAAATCCATTAAATATCTGGGAATAAATCTCTCAGGAAACCCAGAGCAATGGTACCATATGAATCTCGCTCCTATTTGGAGAAGTTGTCTAGCCGAATTCCAGAAATGGAGCAAACTCCTCCTGTCACTTTCTGCAAAAATAGCATTGATCAAAATGCGAACGCTTCCAAAATTACTATTTTTTATTCAGAATATCCCTTCATTTCTGAAAAGGGCTGATATTAAAAAGTTTAATTCGGCTTGTTCTACCTTTCTCTGGGCCCCAAAGAAACCCCGTATCTCACTATCAAGGTTAATGCATCCCAAAGATTTGGGCGGATTAGCTTTGCCAAATTTAGCAAACTACAATCTGGCATGCCTTGCCCGAATTGCTCTGGACTGGCTCACAGGAGCAAATTTTATTGCTAGCTCTGATGTGGAAGGGGGTATCATAGCGCCATATGCCCTTAAGGCATTGTTACACACTGCCCACCCAGCAAAGGTTCGGGATCTCTCATTAAAACATACATTCTATAATGTTGTTCTAGCGTGGCATAAAATTTGCAAATTATTAAAAGTAGAAAACACACTTTCTCTCTATTTACCGATCAGGGGTAATCCTGATTTCAAGGGTGGCTGCGAATCCTCAGCCTTTAGGAAATGGGCTGCTAATGAGTTGAGGTTTATGAATCAGGTAGTAGATCCAGTTACAAATCATATAAAAACATTCGAATTACTAACCAGAGAATTTCAGTTGGATAAAAGATCCTTCTTTGCTTATTTACAAATAAGACACTTCTATTACAGTAAGAAACCTATGGTCGAGGACCCCTGGACCCTGGGTCCACTAGATCCTGTTATTAACAGATTTTCACAGGGAAACCATTCTATATCATATATTTATAGATTGCTGTTATTGAAGGAGGCAGAGATGAAGGTGGATAACCTTTTTTCCATCTGGAAATTTGACTTTCCTGAACTGGACAGGGGCTATTTCCAGGAGAGTTTTGATAGGGCAAGGAAATTTTCAAGCAGTATGGCAATTAGAGAATCTCATTGCAAGCTTCTTAATAGGGCCTATTTAACGCCTAGTAAGATGGCTAAATGGAAGGGGGATATGTCTTGTTATAGATGCAATTTTCTGTCGGCAGACATTTTTCATCTATTCTATGCCTGCCCAAAAATGATCAAACTTTGGAAACAAGTGGAATATTGGTTGAATAGATTTCTGCCAGATAGAATCGTATTGAAGCCCCTGGCTATCTTTTTCTTGGTGTCAAATAAAACATATAATAAGCCTCTGATAAATACTCTAATTCTCCTAGTCAGACAGATGATACTCAAAGCATGGAAGGAGAAAAATGCCCCTAGTATAGCTTCAGTTATAAACAATGTTCATTATCAAATGTTACTAGAACTATATGATCCGCTAATATTTGAGGAAAATAAATTAAGAAAATACTTTGCTAAATGGGATAAGGTAATTTTGAGCAGACCTAGTGAGGTCCAGTTACAGATATTAAAATTTTTTCGTAACTCACCGGCTTTTTTACAATTAATTCTTTCAGAGAGTTACCCTGACCTCTGGAGACAATGGTTTCTATGAGGCGAAGGGGTGGGGGCCCCGGGTGGAGGGAAGAGAGTTAGGACAGGCCCTTCTTATTTTTTTCCTTTTTTTTTTTTTTTTTTTCTCTTTCTCTCTTTTCTTTTTTCTGTCTTTTTTTCTTTTCTTTTCTTTCTTTTTCTTTTATTTATGTATGGAATTCCAATAATGAGAGAAAATAGAGGAGCAGACTCTGTTTGAGATTCCAAGGTGATGTTATATGTATTGTTGTCAGGTTTATTGTGTTTTTGAGAAGTAAGATTGTTAAAGTGATGACCCATGTAATGCTGTTATTTTCATTGTCTCTGGAATGCTTAATGTTGAAGCTGTATATGATTTTGAATCCCTCAATAAAGGAAAAATATGTCAAAAAAAAAAAAGAAGCAATGCTTACTCATAGAGCGGGAGTTCCAGATCTCAGATCCTATTACTACTCAGCTAGGCTGGCACAGATCTCATTATGGCATAACTCGCAGGATGATATTTTGTGGGTCGATATGGAGGGCAATATGGTCAGAGTGCACCCCATTTTTCAGCTTCTGTGGTTGGAAGAAACAGGGAGACCATCCAATTGGAAGCTATTTCTTTCTCCCATAGTATCAATATTTGGGATTTTACTACTAAAATGTTTTTCCCTAAATAAGAAAAAACTCTAAAGCAACTCCTTTAGCCTATTTGGTTCCATATCTCGATAGAAGTTTGTTCAACATTTGGGCTAATAAAGGGCTCTATAGGATTGCAGATGCGATATTAGGCCAGAATATAATCTATTATGAACTTTACTCCGAGTTATCCTCTTCTGCTCCTAACTCGTGGTTTCACTGCCTCCAATTAACCTCTAGGCTTAGAAACATACCTAAACTAGAAACGGAAATCCTCCCCAATTTTTTTAATCTCTCTGTCTGGCCAAATCTAAATTATGAGGCTCCATCTCAAGAATTTATCCATTAGTTAACTTTGCCCAAGACTCACAAAAATTACCTTATATGCATAAATGGGAAGGGGAACTACAAGAAACTTTGACTAGATCAAAATGGAGTGCCCAAGTTAAATCAGGAGGTTCTTTTACATGCAGTACTAACCTCAAAGAAAATTATTTAAAAGTGGCTTTCTGGTGGTATCTAAGCTCTACCAGACTACATTATATAAATCAGGACATACCACAAACGTGCTTCAGAAAGTGTGGCGGCATTGGGACATACTTCTATATGTGGTGTTCCTGCCCAGAGGTAATACAACTGTGGAACAAAATATCGAACCTCATTAGGGAGGTTTTGGATATATAGGTAGCTCTTACACCACAATAAGCACTATTACATAGTCTGATTAAAGAACTTTCTAAATACTATAACAAATTATTTGCTTTTATTTGCACAGCTACTCGTGTCTGTATTGCCAAATTTTGGAACAAACCCACCCCTCATTTAGACATAATCTTAAACAAGATTAGATACTAAAGGAAAATGTCAAAGGCAGCAGTTGCATTTTTGGATAATTTAGATGAGACTATAGCAATATGGGGAATTTGGATATTATGGGAGGAGAAACAGAGGATAAGAGGAATAGGAAGATTCCGTAGTTGAGGACCTCGAATAATAAATTATTCTTAAGAAAGGAGTAGGAGGACACTCTTATGCAAGATAATAGCACCTGGTGATTTACTGACTTTATGATTTTATTATTGGTTTTTATTTCCCCTCCCCCCTTCCCAATATATCTTAGTTCAATGGAAGATGTGAAAAATAACATGTTGTTGATCTGTAAATTAATGTATTGCATACAAATTAAATGTTAGTTGGAACCTAGAAGGGTACAGAGATAATATAGTTGTTTTATTTTCATTCTGTTTGATAAAGTGAATATCTGCTAAATTATTGTTTATTTTTTTCTCTTTTCTGTATGTCAACATATATATGATAAACCAAATAAAGAAAATTTCAAAATAAATACATTAAAATAAACAATTACACTCATATAAATATTATCTGATAAAAATTATTCATATAAATATTAATAAAAAAATATTTAGAAGGGTTCAAAAGGATATGGTATATGGCCATGTATTTGACTGCAAAGGGCTATAAAATATATATCTAAACTTATTCTGAAATCCAAACGTTTAATTAATATGTTAAAAAATAAAAAAAAATAAAAAATACTATTTTTTCCTGCCTGTAAGTCACAATCTTCTCTTCCTTTGTCTTTGGTTTGTTTTTTTGTATTCTAAATCCAAATAATAGTTTATATATATTTAAAAAAACAAATATTACCTTTCTGGTTACAGTACTGTACTATCTTTGGGGAACTGTGTATACAAAAGTATTAAAAGTTATTTAAATCTACCTTTAGGTTACATGTATAAGCTGTATCATGATATGTAAATATTGCCTAAATTACATAAGATATTGTTGTTTACACTTAGTCCCATCCCCTCTCCAAACTGTCCTTTTTTTATAGATGCAAATATTCCAAAATACAAACCTTTTCCTGTCCTAAGCAATTTGGATAAAGGGGTTTCTACCTGTATTTCTAAATAATAATTCTATATTTCTATTTAATCATGTGTTTTACTGGGTACTTAATGTAAATATTTCACAATCCAATGTTATTCACATACATGAAAATTTTATTTTTATTTGAAATAAATATTTCTATATCAATTTCATATATATCTCTATATACCTATAGACTTATGTATGCAAACCCGACAGTACACTAATGCAAACCTGAGTACACTAATTCTTCATGTGCGCTAACCCGACGTGTTATATTGAGGTCCGTTATGTATTTATTAAATATAAATGATTGAAAAATATTAATAATTAATGTAAAAAATATTATATATGTACTAAAATACTCAAAATAATATATATATATATATATATATACGTATGTATATTTTACTGTATCTATAACTATTAAAAATTATGATCAATATTTTTTTTAATTTTTCTATTTAATATTTACATAACATGCCTTGAGATATCAAGGTCATGTGCACTAACTTGACACCTAAAGCGCACAACCCGAAGCATGTTACACATATTTTACATTCCAATGTTTTTCACATCAATAAAAATATTTTATATATATATATATGATAATGTTCATTTAAAATATATATTTTAAATGTATGTGCAGAACATTAGAATGTGAGATATCAATAACTCCTGTCGGGTTAGCACAAGAGCGAAAAGTGTTAGGTTTTTTTCTTCTGCGCTCTCTATTAAAGTCTATGGGGAGAATAAGTTAGCGTGGTCACGATAGCTGATGTTAACGTGAGAGTGGAAGCGCTAAATGGAGCACCACTTGTAATCTGGCTATATAATTGTTAATTGTAACTACATTCAATATGAATGTTCAAGCATAAACTCTTTGTACAAGAGGATTTTTAATTTAAAATATACAAATATACATTGATTCCTAAAACAGAAGCAGTTAATTTCTTATATAATACTATTATTTAAGAGTACAAGTTTCAACAAATGTCAGATCTTTGTGACCAAATCTACCACCGTGGAACATCTAACGTGTGTTTTATTGTTTAACATAACTGTGAACATCAAGTTGTACTCAAGTTTCCAGCTTGGAATAGTTAAATACTTATACCGCAAGAGAAGATTAGAAGCAGTAGCAAAAAAAAAAAGTTAATTTTAACCTTACAGGTCAACTTTAAGAAAAAATCCACACTTGTAATATAAGTAAAAGCAATCGCCCTAAAAGAAGGGAAGTCTATAACATTTGCAGGGGTCATGGGAAATGTCATCTTCCATGAATTTAATTATACACAGTTTAAATTGTTAAATAGATTCTTAGTGCCCTGAAGGAATGCGTACACGTAATTAAGCCAAAGATCAAGGAATCAGCGTAAGTGATTTTAAAGGAAAGGATATGCTTATGTTTAGTTTTTAATAGAAAGAAGTTGCCAAATCTGAACCTATGTGACAACTAGAACATATAAAATCGTTAATATCTTATTCATGCTTGTATTTTATCACTACAGGTAATAAATAAAGACTTTATAAAAAGCAGAAGTTTGCAGTAATGTAAATAATTAAAAGAACATAAAATAAAAAAAATAAAAAATGGCAAGAATAAGCAAATCTATAGGATTAAAGGGGCAGAAAAAGCAGAAAGAAACTTCTCATATTTTACAGCATTTCGGTATTACTTGCAAATAACTATAGGCCAGATTACAAGTAGCAAACTAAAATTTTCACTTGCACGCTAACTGCACTAAAATTTTAACACAAACACAGTATTCCTCCCCACACACTCCTGCTAGAGTTAAGCTTTTTGTGGAAGTTGGGTTGTGTTCGTATTATGCTTCAAAAAACGTATTTTGCGCTAGCATTAACCGGAATAGCACAAAAAAACTTAATTTTCTGTATGCGTGTGCATGTATTCCCCCATAGAAATCAATGGAGAAAAAAAAGTGGGAAAAAAACTAACACCTGAGAGAGTGCAATCTACATTGCATTTTCGCATTACCCATAAAAGTCAATGGATAAAAAAAATTGTTGACAAAAAACCTAAAACCCATCTCGTAAAAAATAGAGCATATTCGCATTAGCATATCTGAGATATTTACAGTAAATACACAGTTCAAATCTTTGTTAAATATGAATATTGCATACATTTGTTTGATCATGTTTTCAGCTACTTAATGGCAAAGGGCTCTAATGCACTTATATATATATATATATATATATATATACTAACTTTTGCTCTCTCTCCCTCTGTTTTGCTCTCTCTCTCCCCCCTCTCTTTTATTCTCTCTCTCTCCCCCCTCTCTTTTGCTCTCTCTCTCCTCACCTTTTTTTGCCACCTTTTCCTTAAAAAAATACCGGCCATGAGTGAGGGCGTAGCCACAAAGGGGCGGAGCCAGCAAAAAGAGGCAGATTCACTCAATGTGCACACTTTTTTTTTAGGCATCAGCTCCTACTGAGCAGCACATTTTTTTTTTTAAATTGCAACCTCTTGATACTATGGGATGCTCCAGGACTCAGTGTGCAGTGAGATATGTAATAAAGAGTAGGTAGCAGCTGCAGTACAGGGTAATAGGATTTCTGTAGGAGCACTGACCATTAAAGTCGTCAATCCCCGGCCTTAACCTTATAACCCTTATAAGCTAACATAATAACTATAAATAAAGAGTTACACACAACTTTGGTATAAAATTTGGCCGCAGCCATTTTATTAACATCACAAGTTAAATATTGTGTAATAAATATTTTCAAACATTTTTTAACAGAACATACCTGATGTTCATAAATAACATTACAATCAAACTGTCAAATAAAACTGTCAATTCCCCACAGCGGTGCTAGTTCCCAAACCCACAAAACAAGATGGCCGTTATTCAACAACTGGACTCAACTATATCCCTGTTGAGTCCATCCAAGGACACCTACACTTTAATAGGGAACCCCTTGCCCCTATAAAACCAGTTGCCCACTCACCCCATGGAGAGGCAACTACTTAAAATCCTCCAAAATCACTTGGCCATATTGCATACCATATTTGTCTGGGAACTAGCACCCCCGCCTTGCTGCGACAAACACGAAACAAGGAAGGAAAACAAAATTAGGGAGGGAGGGAGCACTTTCAGAAAAGGTTTGATAAATAATCTGGTGACAGATTCTCCCGCTCTTTCCTTAAATGCGCAACAGCGCGTGCTAAGCCCGCCCCCTTACAAGTACCAACCAATCACACCCAAGGCCTAATTCCTCCAAAGGTCAAGTCCCCTTCCCGTTACTTCGAACTCCCAGGGGATCCCTGACCATTAAAGTCGTCAATCCCCGGCATTAACCTTATAACCCTTATAAGCTAACATAATAACTATAAATAAAGAGTTACACACAACTTTGGTATAAAATTTGGCCGCAGCCATTTTATTAACATCACAAGTTAAATATTGTGTAATAAATATTTTCAAACATTTTTTAACAGAACATACCTGATGTTCATAAATAACATTACAATCAAACTGTCAAATAAAACTGTCAATTCCCCACAGCGGTGCTAGTTCCCAAACCCACAAAACAAGATGGCCGTTATTCAACAACTGGACTCAACTATATCCCTGTTGAGTCCGTCCAAGGACACCTACACTTTAATAGGGAACCCCTTGCCCCTATTAAACCAGTTGCCCACTCACCCCATGGAGAGGCAACTACTTAAAATCCTCCAAAATCACTTGGCCATATTGCATACCATATTTGTCTGGGAACTAGCACCCCCGCCACCGACTGGACTGACCGAACAGCCCAGTCCCGCCAAACCCAACATTTTTCCCAATGCTTCTTTTATATCAAAAAGAAATAGCTGCAGCCCAAATTGGTTAAAATGAACACCATCTTTTAAGTAAAATTCCTCGGCCCCGTCTACTTCGAAATCTGGGTGGAAAACTACACTTCCCCCCAACCTTTTAACAAAAGAACTAACTATTTTGTTAATTTTCTTGCGGCTCTTTTCTAGCCTATCGTAATCCCTTGCTGACCTCCAAACCAGCCTAGGAGTAATCTGTGACCAGACTATTTTTATTCCTGGATAAAGCTCCTTTATATTGCCCAGCCCTTTTAATCCTCCTCACTAACTCTTTTTGAGGAATCATACCTAAATCATTTCCCCCCAAATGCACTATCAAAACATCAGGACGGGGAAAAAATCTGCCATAGTCTAGAAACAACGGAAACAAGAGATCCCAGCACATGCCCCTAATCCCAAACCATTTGACCTCCCATTGATCAACTGGACACCCGAGCTGAAGGCCGCCCATTTTCTAACTGGCCTCAGCATTGGCCCAGTATATAAACGAATGCCCCATCACCCATAGGATCCTCACACCTAAAATAAAAGAAATAAAGAAAGTATTCAGGATGATTACAGCTCAAACATTCCAAAGCATACACTCTATTCAAAGTTTTTTTTTTTTTTTTTTGTTTTTTTTTTATAATCTTAAATCAGGCCTAACATAGGATTTATAACGACTTGAACCCCATCTACCAATCTTTTTTACTATATCCTCTCTGAGACCTAACATAGCAGCTTCAGTAGCAGCTCCAATCCGGAAAGAGTGAGATCCGAACTCTAAAGGATTAAGACCCAATAAAACAATTGAACCTTTTAAAATGGCTCTAAATTGATACTGTGATAAAAAAGAACCATCTGAGTGAACTAACAAAGGGCCATCCTGCAAAGGCCGTATGGACCCATAAAGCATCATTACCTGACATGGACATATCTCTCCACCACTAGGGAACAGCACTATGTTCTTGCCTTTCCCATATATGTCCGTTTTACTACTTCTCAGTAATATTTCTACCCTGCTATCGTTCCATATTACATCTCCTTTTTGTAAACCTCCTGAAACTTTCTTGCTAGGGCTTACCAATTCCGAAATTCTAAATGCCCCAAAAAAGGCCAATACAAAGGCCGTTCTGAACAATATTATTTCAAATCTTGATGCACAAATCTCTGCTAATACTACCCAAATTTTTTTAAGTAAAGAAAATGTAATAGGCCTTCTCTTATCTCTAACCTTAGCCTTTTTCTTCAAGCCTTTAAGAACTTGACGTACCCAAAAAACTTTTGTAACATCAGACAAACCTAATAAACGAAATCTAAAAGCAAGGGCCGCCAATCTTCTTTCCATATTAGATGGTGACAAACCCAAATTTCCCCAATGCCACATCCACTCCAATAAGCAACCCGTGACATCATCAGACCCTTCTTTAATTTCAGATTGACATAACCACATTTCCCATTCCCTCCAAACTGATACATAGGACGACCAAGTACCTGGAGCCAAAGATTTTTTAATTAATCCAGCCAATCCTCCGTCCCAAGCTTCCAAAGTTGGACAGGAAACATCGCTCCAACTACATCCGCCTGAGGAGCCAACTCTCGAAAGCGAGACCACTGTGAACGAGATAAAGAATCTGCTATCAAATTAAGCTTACCAGGGATATGTTTTGCCCTGACAAATACATTCATACTTAAACATTTCAGGACTAGTACTCTTAATAAACGTAAAACTGGTAATGATGATGCAGACAAAGAATTAATAGCAGAAACAACACCCATATTATCCGTATGGAACAATATGGATTTATTCCATTTTTTTAATCCTTACAAAATGATGAGGCTTACCAACACCAGACGTAGCCAATGACAGTCTTCTAGAAAAAACTCTACCAATAGGAATGATTCTACAAGCAAAATTCAATTTTCCAAGCAAAGATTGCATTTTTCTAAAAGTCACCTTACGGACCGCCAAAAATTGCTGAATCATTTCTGACAAATCCACAATCTTTTCCACAGGTAGCCTACATTCCATACTTTCAGAGTCGATTGTAATATCCAAAAATTTAAGGGCCGTAACTGGACCCTCCGATTTCTCCATTGCAATAGGAACCCCAAAATCAGATGCCATTGAATAAAAACAATCCCTTAACTTCAGACAAACGTCCGAATCAGGGGGACCAACAAAAAGAAAATCATCCAAATAATGAACTACAGACGAGACTCCAGACTTGAATTTAACGACCCATTCCAAAAAGGAACTAAAACACTCAAACAAAGAGCAAGAAATAGAACAACCCATCGGGAGGCAGAGGTCAATGTAGAAAAAACCCTCAAAACAACAACCCAAAAGATAATGTGAAGAAGGATGAACTGGAAGTAATCTAAAAGCCGCCTCAATATCCACCTTAGCCATTAAAGCAAATTGACCAGCCTCTCTAACCAAATTAACTGCCATGTCAAATGATGTATAAGACACAGACGATAATTCATCCGGAATATCATCATTAACAGATCCACCTTTTGGAAAGGATAAGTGGTGAATTAGACGAAATTTACCAGGCTCTTTCTTAGGAACCACTCCTAAAGGAGAAATACGCAAATGGGGGATAGGAGAGATTTTAAAAGGACCTGCCATACGACCCAAAGAAACTTCCTTCTCAAGCTTACTCCTGACCACCCCAGGCCATTCTCTAGCAGACTTAAGGTTACCCCTGAAATGAACAACACCCCCTGAAGATGGGATTCTGAAACCAAACTCAAAACCATGTAGCAATAACAAGGCCTTATCACCACAGCCCTTCTGTTTAGCGTAGAGTACGAGCCACAGCTCCATCCCACTTAGCCTCACCGGAGTTAATCCCTTTTTCAGGAAGCTCTTGGGTTCCTCCCAATTTGTTCTTTTTGAAACACTTAATGGAAGGGTGGGATCCCCCACACCCTGAGCATTCGTGCCTGAATTTACAGGACGATCCCCATTTACAGAACTTTTCATTGAAAGCAAAACAGAAACCTTTTTTGACTGTTGCCGACGAACCGCTTTGAAGGGACCCGCCGGCACCCCCGCGAAAAGGCTGCGAAGACCTTAACGGGGTCATCACTTTTAACCATAGACCCATATCCCGATCGTCCCATTTCATCTCAGGCTTAACCGACAAACGTTGTCTAAATTGTTCATCATAAAACCACCAAGCCATACCACCATATGTTCTCTGAGCAGCGGCAATTTCATCTAAATAGCAAAAGAGGGCCGCGCCTTGATCAGGGAACTTAACAGCAAATACACTAGCATAAATAACAAAAGCCTGGAACCAGTTAGTAAATGTTTTTGGTAATTTCCTGTAACGTCTTTTCCTTTCCTCTTCCTCCTTCTTGGCCGAATCCTTTTTTGAGTCTTCAGGTATCTCAAAAGACTGATCAAGAGGAAGGAGGGAAAATAATTCAATAAACTCTCTCTTGTATATCTTTTCCCTTAACTCGACCGTCAAATGCATACCCAAAGGCCCGATAGAACACAAACAAGACCTGGCCAAAGCCGTATCAGCAATCTTCAGCTCAGGACCCCCAGACACTTTATTATCTACATTAGCCACCTTTTGCTGGGATAAACCAACCATTTGAGATTGGGGTACCAACCCTGCATCTTTTGTTCCCTCACCAACACTCCCTAATACCCTATTTTGGGAAGCCAATTCAGGGGGAATCCATGAATTGGCAACTCCCCCCGGGACTTTGGCTCCTTCTAATTTGGCTAACAAGTCCCTTAAACCCGCTACAACAGTTATAGATAAAGTATCAGCATGCACACCAACTGTATCAACCCCCACATTCAGATTCACCACCCCGGATCCCTCATTACCTGTACTCGGATCCTGAGTCGCTGTAGACTGAACCCCTTGAGATGCAGCCGTAACCTTCTCTATATTCTGGAAACCAGTAGCACTGGGATCCGTATTAACCATTAATTGCTGACCTTTTTCCGCCTGCAAAAAAGAAACATGTGACAAACCCCCAGAAGGTGCCCAAATTCCAATGCCCCTACTAGCTGTAGACATACCCAACCTGCTATCCACTAAAAACCCCCTTACCCTTCTTAGCAGATGGAACCTCAAACCCTTCTCCCTTTAAATCCCCATATCTCTTGCGTTGTCTACCTCTACCTTGTATTCTCCCAATCCCAGACCTGTTTGGATGTTGAACAGAGTTAACCGAGCTATGAAACGTATTATTAATATTCTGACCTATCATGCCCTGAAGACCAAAATTAATATTGTTGGCCATACTCACCCTTGTTTCTTCTCCCCTTGCATTAAAACGTTCCACCCCTGGAACGCCGTCCTCAATATCCAGCCTGATATTTTCCGTCCAGGATTCCTGCAGACCATAAGCATCCCCACTTAGGCCGTCATTTCCCACCATTAAAAGACCCGGGGAATTCTCAGGCCGTGACCCAGTCTCATTCCCTTCTAAAAGAAAAACATCATTAGAGACAGGTAAATTTTTACTTACGTCAACATTCCTATCCCTCAAATTTCTTAACTCACCCTTTAAAACCAAATCACTCAGGACCCTAACTGACGTTTTAAACTGGCGAATAGGATTAACTACACTGGGAGAAGGTGGAATAAAATCCTCCTCAGAAGAATCTAAATATAGAGCTAATTCTACAACACCGTTATCAATCTCGGTGTCATCCTGACTCTCACTGACTTCAGGCCCTTCCACCCTTTCGTCTAACACTCGATAAGCCTGTTCCTCAATATTACTAGAAGGCCTTAAAATCTGTGCCGTTTTTGAAACATTATGTAATGGTTCTGAAACCGCCTGAGGTAGTTCAGACAGCCCCGACACATTCAAAACCTCAACTTTCTTTTTTACTAACGCACTTCCTAAACTACCTATACTCCCTTGCTCCTTACCCCCACACGGCAAACTAGGCCTCGGCGGGCCGTCACTTTTACTAGCTTGCTTTTTTCCTTTAAATGCTACTTTTTGGCCTAAATTGGCCATCTTACCCTTAGGCAAAGAATCACCCTTCATTACAGGCTCTACGAATTGTTCCGGAAGGGAACAAGTGCTCCCGGACAGCATCGCATTATCTGCAACCTCCGCTCCGGCCTGCCGACTTCCTGAACTAGAACTTGACTTCTTCCTCACAGCCGCCTTTAACCCCGGACTGGGGCTGGATTTTCTCCGACCGTTATTACCCCCTTCCGGATCCGGATCCTAACGAACTGGGGGCCTAGAACGCCTCACAGGTCTCGATGAAACATCCTCGATATCCTCCCTGGTTTCGATAACCGGGCTAAACAATGGACGTAGCTTATCTTCGAGCCAGGTAGGGCCCATCTTGGCAGCTTCCAACTTAAGTTGGTCAAAAATCACAAATTATCGATAACAAGCACTTTCAGAAAAGGTTTGATAAATAATCTGGTGACAGATTCTCCCGCTCTTTCCTTAAATGCGCAACAGCGCGTGCTAAGCCCGCCCCCTTACAAGTACCAACCAATCACACCCAAGGCCTAATTCCTCCAAAGGTCAAGTCCCCTTCCCGTTACTTCGAACTCCCAGGGGATCCCTATATAGGGTATAACAAGATGAGTATTAGTACTATGGGATGCTCCAGGACTCAGTGTGCAGTGAGATATGTAATAAAGAGTAGGTAGCAGCTGCAGTACAGGGTACTAGGATTTCTGTAGGAGCACTATATAGGGTATAACAAGATGAGTATTAGTACTATGGGATGCTCCAGGACTCAGTGTGCAGTAGGCAGTGAGATATGTAATAAAAAGTCAGTAGCAGCTGCAGTACAGGGTAATATAATAAGATGTATATAGCACTATTTAGGGTATAACAAGATGAGTATTAGTACTATGGGATGCTCAACGACTCGGTATGCAGTAGGCAGTGTAGGAACTGCAGGGTAATAGGATTTCTGTTGCACATTGTGACTTTAGAGCTCAGTGACAAGTGTAACTTTTATTACACTGTCTATAGTAAAGTTACAGGACCCCCCTTGTTAGTGACATCACACGCCTACCTAACAAGTACTGGAGACCCCCTTGCTCCCAATCCCATTAACCCTATCACCACCACACAGCTGTTCTAGTCAGCCCTAAGATATCAGTATCAGCCCTTCTTCTCTACCTTTGTTAAAAGCAGTGAATATCCTGTCCCAGGAATCCCATGCAAGAAGTGTAATCGCCTGTGATCGATAAGACAACCTGAAAGTGCACCAGCCTGTAGTGTCTGTGTAAGGCAACTAAGTGTCACGTGAATCTAAGCCTGCATGGACCTGGTGGCATCTCTGGGGTAAATGGTTGTCAGACTCAGTACCATAATCGGGCCCGGAGCTTTAAATCCCTCCAACAGCAGCACACATGGCTGCAAAAATAAAAAACGGCTTTTGCATTGCCGGTATTTTACTAATGCCGGCACTGGCTCCTAATCGACGATTACGGACTGTGCGGGTAAAATACCGGCTGGGTGGCAACCCTACTCCCCCTCTCTTTTGCTCTCTCTCTCTCCTCCTCTCTTTTGCTCTCTCTCTCCCTCCCCTCTTTTACTCTCTCTCTCCCCCCTCTTTTGCTCTCTCTCTCTCCCCCTATCTTGCTTTCTCTCCCCCTTTCTTTTGCACTCTCTCCCTCTCTCTTTTGCGCTCTCTCTCTCCCTCCTCTCTTTTGCGCTCCCTCCTCCCCTCTCTTTTGCTCTCTCTCTCCCCTCTCTTTTGCTCTCTTTCTCCCCCTCTTTTTTGCTCTCTCCCCCCTCTTTTGCTCTCTCTCTCCCTCTCTTTTGCTCTCTCTCCCCCTCTCTTTTGCTCTCTCTCCCCCTCTCTTTTGCTCTCTCTCCCCCTCTCTTGCTCTCTCTCCCCCTTTATTTTGCTCTCTCTCTCTCCCCCTCTCTTTTTCATTCTCTCTCTCGCCCCTCTCTTTTGCGGTCTCTGCCCCCTCTCTTTTGTGCTCTTTCTCCCCCTCTCTTTTGCGCTCTCTCTCCCCCTCTCTTTTGCACTCTCCCCCTCTCTTTTGCTTTCTTTCTTTTGCTCTCTCCCCCTCTCTTTTGCTCTCTCTCTCCCCCCCACTTTTACTCTCTCTCTTCCCCCCTCTTTTCCTCTCTCTCTCTCGCTCTCTCTCTCCCCCTCTCTTGCTTTCTCTCCCCCTCTCTGTTGCACTCTCTCTCCCCCTCTCTTTTGTGCTCTCCCTCTCTCCCCTCTCTTTGCTCTCTCTCTCTCCCCCTTTAATTTGCTCTCCCCCTCTTTTGCTCTCTCTCTCTCCCACCCTCTATTTTGTTCTCCCCTCCCACTTTTGCTCTTTCTCCCACTCTCTTTTGCTTTCTCTCCCCCTCTATTTTGCTCTCTCCCCGTCTATTGCTCTCTCTCCCCCTCTCTTGCTTTCTCTCCCCCTCTCTGTTGCACTCTCTCTCCCCCTCTCTTTTGTGCTCTCCCTCTCTCCCCTCTCTTTGCTCTCTCTCTCTCCCCCTTTCATTTGCTCTCCCCCTCTTTTGCTCTCTCTCTCCCCCACCCTCTATTTTGCTCTCCCCTCCCTCTTTTGCTCTTTCTCCCACTCTCTTTTGCTCTCTCTCCCCCTCTATTTTGCTCTCTCTCCCCCGTCTATTGCTCTCTCTCCCCCTCTATTTTGCTCTCTCTCCCCCTCTCTTTTGCACTCTCGCTCCCCCCCCCCTTTAATAGCCATTCAAACCCCTTTGTTTCAACGTGTGTGTATGTTATCAGACCAAAACCACCAGGGTATGTAAACATTTTTATGACTCAGGGTCATTTGGGTAGTTTCTGTTGTTATTATGATTTAAAAAGAGTAAACACAGTTGATTGATAATAAATGGCTTCAGCCAAACACTAACCATGAGTGAAAGAAAGTTTTTGTGTTATCATTCATATTCTCTTAAAAATGGCCATGAAATCATAAATTCTGACAGGGTATGTAAACTTATGTGCACAACTGTATATATATGTATGTATTTCAGAAAATTGGTGTAAATGCACTCTCGCCAACTCTTGTAACTTGTCAGTTTGCTATGAAGGTAATTGCAGAAATGTAGAAAAGAAGCACTCACTGAACTTACTCCAGCAGTGACAAAAGTTTAATGGAATATAATGACTATATTCCATTAGACTTTTGTCACTGCTGGAGTAAGTTCAATGAGTGCTTCTTTTCTACATTTCTATATATGTACAGGGAGTGCAGAATTATTAGGCAAATGAGTATTTTGACCAGATCATCCTCTTTATGCATGTTGTCTTACTCCAAGCTGTATAGGCTCGAAAGCCTACTACCAATTAAGCATATTAGGTGATGTGCATCTCTGTAATGAGAAGGGGTGTGGTCTAATGACATCAACACCCTATATCAGGTGTGCATAATTATTAGGCAACTTCCTTTCCTTTCGCAAAATGGGTCAAAAGAAGGACTTGACAGGCTCAGAAAAGTCAAAAATAGTGAGATATCTTGAGGGATGCAGCACTCTTAAAATTGCAAAGCTTCTGAAGCGTGATCATCGAACAATCAAGCGTTTCATTCAAAATAGTCAACAGGGTTGCAAGAAGCGTGTGGAAAAACCAAGGCGCAAAATAACTGCCCATGAACTGAGAAAAGTCAAGCGTGCAGCTGCCAAGATGCCACTTGCCACCAGTTTGGCCATATTTCAGAGCTGCAACATCACTGGAGTGCCCAAAAGCACAAGGTGTGCAATACTCAGAGACATGGCCAAGGTAAGAAAGGCTGAAAGACGACCACCACTGAACAAGACACACAAGCTGAAACGTCAAGACTGGGCCAAGAAATATCTCAAGACTGATTTTTCTAAAGTTTTATGGACTGATGAAATGAGAGTGAGTCTTGATGGGCCAGATGGATGGGCCCGTGGCTGGATTGGTAAAGGGCAGAGAGCTCCAGTCCGACTCAGACGCCAGCAAGGTGGAGGTGGAGTACTGGTTTGGGCTGGTATCATCAAAGATGAGCTTGTGGGGCCTTTTCAGGTTGAGGATGGAGTCAAGCTCAACTCCCAGTCCTACTGCCAGTTTCTGGAAGACACCTTCTTCAAGCAGTGGTACAGGAAGAAGTCTGCATCCTTCAAGAAAAACATGCTTTTCATGCAGGACAATGCTCCATCACACGCGTCCAAGTACTCCACAGCGTGGCTGGCAAGAAAGGGTATAAAAGAAGAAAATCTAATGACATGGCCTCCTTGTTCACCTGATCTGAACCCCATTGAGAACCTGTGGTCCATCATCAAATGTGAGATTTACAAGGAGGGAAAACAGTACACCTCTCTGAACAGTGTCTGGGAGGCTGTGGTTGCTGCTGCACGCAATGTTGATGGTGAACAGATCAAAATACTGACAGAATCCATGGATGACAGGCTTTTGAGTGTCCTTGCAAAGAAAGGTGGCTATATTGGTCACTGATTTGTTTTTGTTTTGTTTTTGAATGTCAGAAATGTATATTTGTGAATGTTGAGATGTTATATTGGTTTCACTGGTAAAAATAAATAATTGAAATGGGTATATATTTGTTTTTTGTTAAGTTGCCTAATAATTATGCACAGTAATAGTCACCTGCACACACAGATATCCTCCTAAATAGCTATAACTAAAAACAAACTAAAAACTACTTCCAAAACTATTCAGCTTTGATATTAATGAGTTTTTTGGGTTCATTGAGAACATGGTTGTTGTTCAATAATAAAATTAATCCTCAAAAATACAACTTGCCTAATAATTCTGCACTCCCTGTATATATATATATATATATATATATATATATATATATATATATATATATACAAATACATCTTTATGTAGGTCTCAATGTTAAAGCCATTTGCCTGCCTTTTTTTTCTAACACCTGAGATCTCATATCTTTGAGCACTTACAACTTTTTTGTGCAATATTTTTTAAAATAATTTTTATTAGGCAGTGTTAATATGAGTGTAACTGTACTATGTAATTTATTTTTTAAGTGTTTTGTGTAACTTTTTTGTTTCGGAAGACAGTTATCTACAGCTCTGAGATTGCGGTAAGGATTGAAGCATAAATAGCGACTGCGCTAGTGCAATCGAGATTTCTCTTAACTTGTAATATCAGCCCAAAGAAAATGGCTCACAAACACACGATTACGCTATTGCAAAACCGTTCATATGTAATCTAGCCCTTAGAGTGCAAACAAAAGTCTGATGCATGTTAACTTGAGGGCTTGCAACATTGCGAGTATGCTAACTTCTTTTCCCATTGACTTCAATGGGGCACACTGTTAAAAAAAATAACACTAATCTCTCGTTCACTAACCCACCACTGCATTAGACCAACAGCTCTAAAGCAGAAAGTAGTTATGAATACTTCACATTCCAATATTCTTCACATAGAGGAAATTATTTTATTTTTAAATATAGATTTATATATATATAGGATAAAAATGTTTTTAAATATAAATATATATCTATACATACTGTATATATACAGTACATATCAATATATACATGTATATATATATATTTTTTTAATTATATGTAAAGAACATTGGAATGTAACATATTTACACAATACATAACTCCCAAAAATACACAATAAAACACACACACACACATGCACATAGCCTTTTCCAGTCAAATACATTGACATATACCATATCTCCATTAATCCTTATAAAAAAATAATATGTTAATATTTATATGAAATATTTTTATCAGAAAGTGTATATATGAGTTTAATATTTTATTTTTTTTAAAATAATTTTTATTGAGGTTTTGCACAGTTAACACCGAACATTGTTCGCCTTTAGTCAATAAAAAGAAAAACACGCAATAACACAAGTAGAAGTACAATAGAGGAGAAATATGCCAACAATTATAAAATATACAATAGATAGGCTAATGAAACCTCGATTTTGCAATATACTAGAAGACCGGGCTGGCTAGTTAGAAGCCAAATTTATAGACCAAATGGTCTAGGAATGTAAGATATGACTGGTAGTCAGATGGGCAGCTCTTTGGGAGCTTCAAAGAAGAAATAAATGAATATATAGCAAAGGGGGGGATATTAAAACAGTCAATAACAATCAGCAGGTGAGCACCGCTTAAATACAAGTTATTGAGATAATAAATGGAATAAATCATAGAGGGGGTGGTGGTGGTGGTGGGGAGTCATACGTAAGAGTTTTATGGGGGAAGCTGTTAAATCCCCAAAGTAGTTATCAAGAGGGAAGATTATAGGGCCCGATTTATGAATATATATATATGAAAATATGACATGAGGGGGTTTATGCTAGGTATATATGTTAAAGTGACTTAGAGGGGATAAATATCAAAACATTGCCTATAAGGGAAATCCAGGACTTAATTTAGTATTAAATGCATGGGGTATATAGACCATTGGATCAGAGCAGTCAGCCTGTAAGTCTAAAGCTTATAAAGTCAACTTAGGCATAAGTGAACCCTGAAGATAGGGAATTACACATGGAGATCAACCACTGTGGCCCATATACATATATATGTAAGGAAATACAGAGTTTTAACTATAATTATTAATGGCGAATTATACCCAAGTGAGGGAGAGTACTATCAATAAAAACATCAATATCTCAAAAGGCAAACAGGACAAGAATGGGACACAAGTACATAGTATTGCAAATATCCATTACTAAGACCTGTGCAGCGCAATATCATCTAAACAAAATATCTCTGTGACCCATTATTAGCGCATCATTATATAGGTTTGTGAAACTTGATTGTATATGTTAGTCGTACTTAAAAAGATATGGTCTGCTAATAGTACATAATATGAGGGAAAGTGGTTTTTTTTTTACAGTTGTCAGATTCAGCCCGTTGATGGGTCATTTATTTTTCCAAATAGAAAGGAGAGTCCTGTTCCTAGAGAGCAAATGGGATTATCTTAGTGAGACTCATAATTTAAGTGCATGCAAAATTGGGTGTGTGAGTAAACTATAGTGTATCTTCTGATTATAAAACCTCTATGGTCAAGTATGAATGTCACTTTATGTTGGTTTGTGAGACTTGATAGTGAGTAGATTGGGCTTAATGAGATCTGACCTGCTGGGAGTATACAATATCAGGGAAGATGGTCTTGAGTAGTTTTTAACTGCTTCTTGTTGTCAAGGCCTTAATTGTAACGATTATACTTGAAAGCCCATATCCTGAGGGGTTATAATAAACTGTCCTAGTAACACTTGATACTTGGGTGTGTGTAAAGCTAGTTAATAACATTTTTAACTAAATCAGAACCTTAAGTAAGGTATATAGGAGCAGTACAGAAAAATTGCAGCAGGTCAATATACCCCAGAGAATAAAAACCCAAAACTTATGATGTAGCTGCCAGGGTGTGGGTTAATAATGGTTATAGCCATATTGTTATAAGTGTTAGTGATGGAAGGTTAGTGTACGCATCGAGGGCACCTCCACACAGTATGAGTCTCCCTAGTAAGACAATTAGTTATGTAGGATTATTTTAAATACAAATATAAGGCTCTATCACCTGGCTAACTAACATTTAACAACTACTTAACAAAGATTGAGGCCCTAAATACATTTTCAGTATGAAAAGAATTATACAAGTTTCATAAGCATAACGTGACTCTATAAACAGTTATGGGAACAAAGAGTATCAAATACATTAAGTGTACACAATAGCACATAAACAAAAACACATCTTTGCTGGCAAATGTAAAACAAACTATATCTTAGCTAAGTCTTTTAACTTGTGGTCAAAAGAATTGTCCCACAAAGATAAGCATGTTCAGATAACTAATATCACTAGATTAACACTATATAAAGTAAACTTAACATGAGAGCAGTTATTAGCAGGGATAGGCACAGACAAAGGCTGTGGCGGACATTTTACAAAGTACAGACCTTAGTGAAGGACACCAAGGTACATTTGAAATGAAAAACATTATTTTATAGTGTTTGGTGTAATTATACTGATGCAGATACCACTGACCCTATAACCAGCCCTTGTCTGGCTATACGCATGTGCCAGTGTCACTACTGTGTCTTTATATAGAGTTGGGTGTAATTATACAGAAGCAGATACACATCCAGTATTTCACTCAGTCTTTATTTATTCCATAACTTATCACCCAATATCGCTAGCAGTCTCTTGAAAAGCCACTAACTTTATTCACACTACATATTTTTTTATTCCTATTACTTAATCAGAAAGAAAAGATAGAACTAAGGTTGTGGCGGACACTGTAAGGGCTAGTCACGGACACCTTGCCTATCCCTGGTTATTAGACACATGAAACAGGGTAGAATTCCCCAATATCATTCATAATAAGAACTGTGTGTATAGAGCTTTATATAGTGAACAACTAAGTAGTTTATACTGTTAACAAACATAGTAAAGCGTCCCATTGCTCCAGCCCCAGGTGATAAAATTGAATGGAATAGAGAAATACATGAGGATTGCTAGACGAGAAGAAAGTCCACATGAGACAAGGATTACTGCCTCACAGAGCTGGGCCAACAAAAAAGCCACCAACCTATTGCAGAACTGCTCTAGATTCTGTATTAAATATGTGGATGTCTATAACGAAGAGTCTAAGGCTCTGTCTATTAAAAACACTCAGTGCCCTAATAAACTATATTTCACATAGGAGAGAAGGTGGGATAGAGTACCGGTATAGGGTATAAAGACAAGGAGTCTTGTAATGATTCTAATCTCCTTAGTACATGTCAACTAAAAAGTTATAAAGAAGCATGTGGGGAGTCAGCTATTCCATTTACCCTATCCCAATTCTGAGGGCTAAGGACGCAGCAGCTGTTGAGAAACACTGGCCGATAGCCACGCTGTCATCACTAAGGCAGACATTCTGGTTCTGCAGGGTGAATCTGTCAGGACGCAGTGATCCGAACATATACAGCACTCTCTCGCTTCCACCCGTCAGCCTCATAGCACCAGACGGATGCTTGTAATACATGTTAGGCGTAGAGTCATCTGTGAGACCATAAAGGTACAATCGCTGTCCGGATCTCACCGGGTGCCGGTCATCACATCGGGTCACATTACTAACAGGCAATCGATTCTCCACTGTGTCCTCAAAGTTAAGTAGATCTCCTGGCATACGAGAGGCCAAGGGGAGATAAGGTACGTGCAACTGGTGTACGGTAGTGGTGTCAGCACTTAGTTGTTTAGAAGGTTGAGTAGTGAGCATCGGTATGGGCTGTAGAATCCGCTCGCTCCACTATAGCTGTTGACGGCTCTTCCCTGTTTTCAAAGCCACATTGCAACCCATTCTTAAGGTCATGAAACTGGCGTGTCATACGATGTTCCAATTCTGCTAAGAGAGCACTTATTTCAAAGTAAGAATCTTCCATAATAAAGCATCAGAGAGTATAGTCCTTAGTTAGTTTGGCTGATTTACCTTTATTGAAGAAATCTAAGATGGAGCATGGTAAATCTCACCACATGGCTGCACTTTACAATGTATGTTGTCTTGATATCTCCCGAAGTGGTGCAACTTTGGTCATATTTTTGGCAGCAAGAAAATATCTCAGGTTTCGTCTATGAACCGAGCGATTTAAAGGCTAATATTATGTAGGCAATCCTTAAGATTAAAACTAAAAACCAGGAGCTGCATAAAAACACGTCTGGTCTCCTTCGCGGTTGGCTCCGCCCCCCTTAATAGTTTATTTTAATGTGTTTGGTGAATATGTTTTTTAACCCTTACACTTTATGCTAGGTCTTTAGGTGCACTAATCCATTCAGCGTAAATTTTGCTTGTGCTTGAGTGCAATTGTTTATATTAACCTGTAATATGCGCTTTTTAGTGCGGTAGCCATATTGCTTTACGTGACCCTATGGGGCCTAAAGACCACTGCTCCATAACCCTGTCTGCCTGCTCTGATGAGACGGACAGGAATCGCTGGAAATCAACGCGATCGAGTACGATCGGGTTGATTGACACCCCCCCCCCAGTCTGCAGGGGATGGCGTTGCACCAGCAGCTCACAAGAGCTGCTGGTGCAATGCTGAATACGGAGAGACTATTGCTCTCCGCATTCAGCGATGTCTGTCGGACCTGATCCGCAGTGTCGGATCAGGTCCGACAGACATATGATAAATAGGCCCCTATGGGGCCTAGTTATCAAGCCGTCAACCTCAAATACGCTGCGTATTCTGCAGCGTATTTGTGGCGAGGCTGATACGCCTTAGTTATCAAAGGCTCGAGACCGGCAAAAGTAGAATTTTGTGACGTAAGCTTCGATCCGCCGGACTCAGTCCGACACAGATCGATTCTTACGTCACTCCAGATGTTCCGCACACAAGTGCGGCACATTCTCACTACTTTTGCTAGCTATCAAAAAACTAGCAGGTACGCTCGGCACTTTTACGGCCCAGCGTACCTGGTTTTCAAAGCGCCAGCCTGGAGGCGGCGGATCCCATAGGAATCAATGGGAGTCTGACCATAGCGAAAGTACAAGTTCGCTGCTGACAGACATCCCATTGATTTCTATGGGAGCTGTCTACACCTAACACCCTAACATGTACCCCGAGTCTAAACACCACTAATCTGACCCCCCCTACACCGCCGCAACTAAATAAAGTTATTACCCCCTAAACCGCCGCTCCCGGAGACCACCGCAAGCTACTCTATACATATTAACCCCTAAACCGCCGCTCCCGGAGCCCACCGCAACTATAATAAATGTATTAACCCCTAAACCGCCGCTCCCTGAACCCGCCGCAACCTATATTAAATGTATTAACCCCTATCCTGCCCCCCCTACACCGTCGCCACCTATAATACATTTATTAACCCCTAATCTGCCCCCCCTACACCGTCGCAACCTATAATAAATTTATTAACCCCTATCCTGCCCCCCACTACGCCGCCGCCACTGTAATAAAATTATTAACCCCTAAACCTAACCCTAACCCTAACGCCCCCTAACTTAAATATTAATTAAATAAATATAAATAAATTAACTCTTATTAACTAAATGAATCCTATTTAAAACTAAATACTTACCTGTAAAATAAACCCTAAGATAGCTACAATGTAATTAATAATTATATTCTAGCTATCTTAGGATTTATATTTATTTTACAGGTAACTTTGTATTTATTTTAGCTAGTTAGAATAGTTATTAAATAGTTATTAACTATTTAATAACTACCTAGCTAAAAGAAATACAAAATTACCTGTAAAATAAATCCTAACTTAAGTTACAATTAAACCTAATACTACACTATCATTAAATTAACTAAATAAACTACCTACAAATAACTACAATGAAATACAATTACATAAACTAACTAAAGTACAAAAAATAAAAAAAGCTAAGTTACAAAAAATAAAAAATTAAGTTACAAACATGTTAAAAATATTACAACAATTTTAAGCTACTTACACCTAATCTAAGCCCCCTAATAAAATAACAAACCCCCCCAAAATAAAAAAAATCCCTACCCTATTCTAAATTACATAAATTTCAAAGCTCTTTTACCTTACCAGCCCTTAAAAGGGCCATTTGTGGGGGCATGCCCCAAAAAGTTCAGCTCTTTTGCCTGTAAAATAAAAATACAACCCCCCCCCCAACATTAAAACCCACCACCCACATACCCCTAATCTAACCCAAACCCCCCTTACAAAAACCTAACACTAATCCCCTGAAGATCATCCTACCTTGAGTCGTCTTCACTCAGCCGAGCCACCGATGGAACTGAAGAGGACATCCGGAGCGGAAGAAGTTAATCCTCCAAGCGGCGCTGAAGAAATCTTCCATCCGATGAAGTCATCATCCAGGCGGCGCTGAAGAAGTCTTCGATCCGGCCGATGTCATCTTCAAAGAGGCGCTGAAGAGGTCTTCTATCCGGGCGAAGTCATCTTCCAAGCCGGGTCTTGAATCTTCCTTCCGCCGACGCGGAACCACCTTCTTCACCGACGGACTACGACGAATGACGGCTCCTTTAAGGGACGTCATCCAAGATGGCGTCCCCTAAATTCCGATTGGCTGATAGGATTCTATCAGCCAATCGGAATTAAGGTAGGAAAATCTGATTGGCTGATGGAATCAGCCAATCAGATTGAGCTCGCATTCTATTGGCTGTTCCGATCAGCCAATAGAATGCGAGCTCAATCTGATTGGCTGATTGGATCAGCCAATCGGATTGAACTTGAATCTGATTGGCTGATTCCATCAGCCAATCAGATTTTCCTACCTTAATTCCGATTGGCTGATAGAATCCTATCAGCCAATCGGAATTGAGGGGACGCCATCTTGGATGACGTCCCTTAAAGGAGCCGTCATTCGTCGTAGTCCGTCGGTGAAGAAGGTGGTTCCGCGTCGGCGGAAGGAAGATTCAAGACCCGGCTTGGAAGATGACTTCGCCCGGATAGAAGACCTCTTCAGCGCCTCTTTGAAGATGACATCGGCCGGATCGAAGACTTCTTCAGCGCCGCCTGGATGATGACTTCATCGGATGGAAGATTTCTTCAGCGCCGCTTGGAGGATTAACTTCTTCCGCTCCGGATGTCCTCTTCAGTTCCATCGGTGGCTCGGCTGAGTGAAGACGACTCAAGGTAGGATGATATTCAGGGGATTAGTGTTAGGTTTTTGTAAGGGGGGTTTGGGTTAGATTAGGGGTATGTGGGTGGTGGGTTTTAATGTTGGGGGGGGGGTTGTATTTTTATTTTACAGGCAAAAGAGCTGAACTTTTTGGGGCATGCCCCCACAAATGGCCCTTTTAAGGGCTGGTAAGGTAAAAGAGCTTTGAAATTTATGTAATTTAGAATAGGGTAGGGATTTTTTTTATTTTGGGGGGGTTTGTTATTTTATTAGGGGGCTTAGATTAGGTGTAAGTAGCTTAAAATTGTTGTAATATTTTTAACATGTTTGTAACTTAATTTTTTATTTTTTGTAACTTAGCTTTTTTTATTTTTTGTACTTTAGTTAGTTTATGTAATTGTATTTCATTGTAGTTATTTGTAGGTAGTTTATTTAGTTAATTTAATGATAGTGTAGTATTAGGTTTAATTGTAACTTAAGTTAGGATTTATTTTACAGGTAATTTTATATTTCTTTTAGCTAGGTAGTTATTAAATAGTTAATAACTATTTAATAACTATTCTAACTAGCTAAAATAAATACAAAGTTACCTGTAAAATAAATATAAATCCTAAGATAGCTAGAATATAATTATTAATTATATTGTAGCTATCTTAGGGTTTATTTTACAGGTAAGTATTTAGTTTAAATAGGAATAATTTATTAAAGTATAGTGTAGTGTTAGGTGTAATTGTAACTTAGGTTAGGATTTATTTCACAGGTACATTTCTCTTTATTTTAGCTAGGTAAGCTTTTAAATAGTTAATAACTATTTAATAGTTATTGTACATGGTTAAAATAAATTGAAAGGTACCTGTAAAATAAAAATAAATCCTAAGATAGCTAGAATATAATTATTATTTATATTGTAGCTATATTAGGGTTTATTTTAAAGGTAAGTATTTAGTTTTAAATAGGATTCATTTAGTTAATAAGAGTTAATTTATTTAGATTTATTTAATTAATATTTAAGTTAGGGGGGCGTTATGGTTAGGGTTAGACTTAGGTTTAGGGGTTAATCATTTTATTACAGTGGCGGCGGCGTAGTGGGGGGCAGGATAGGGGTTAATAAATTTATTATAGGTTGCGGCGGGTTCATGGAGCGGCGGTTTAGGGGTTAAACTATTTATTTAGTTGCGGAGAGGTGCGGGATCAGCAGGATAGGGGTGAATAATTTTATAATAGAGGGCGACGGTATAGGGGGGGCAGGATAGGGGTTACTAGGTATAATGTAGGTGGCAGCGGTGTCCGGGAGCGGCGGTTTAGGGGTTAATACATTTATCAGAGTTGCGGCAGGGTCTAGGAGTGGCGGTTTAGGGGTTAGTAACTTTATTGAGTTGCGGGGGGTTCCGGGGGCACCGGTATAGGGGGTAGAACAGTGCAGTTTAGTGTGAGTGCTTAGTGACAGGCTAGCAATAAAGCTGGGAAAAAGCCGAAGGGCAGCGAGATCGGATGAGTGATAACTGTCACAGTCCGCTGCTCATCGCCCCGCGGCTTTTTGACAGCTTTATTTGATAACTTAGGCGTATTTTTTCAGGTCCGCGGCGGCGAAGGTAGGCGAGCTTAGGCGGACGTATTGGGCCGGCGAAGCCAGAAAAGTAGACGGCTTGATAACTAGCCCCCTCAGTGTTTATCTGCTGCAAAGGGACTAAACACAAATATAAAGTCAGCACCAGAGCAGCAATGCACTACTAGGAATCTGGTGAGCCAAGGACAAGAGGCAAGTGTGAAGCCACCAATCACCAATGGATCAAAGTAAACTTAATAATAGAAGGGAATTTATAAGTGTTGTAAAATGATGTGCTCTTCCTGAACAATGAAACTTTAATTTTGACTTTGAAACCTTTATAATCCCTTTTCAGTGCTAAAAATAATATTTTTAATATTGATATGCTTTATTAAAAATAATATTTGTAATATTGATATGCTTTATGTAACCCAGTTTGGAAAAATTCATATTACAAATTACACCAATAAATGATGTTAGTATGGGATTGTGATATTGTTCTGTATTTTAGTGTATGAATGTATAGGAGCGCCTGAAAGGCTAAGGTAAACACCAGGTTCCTTAAACAATATCACCAAAAATCTAAGGTGTGTAGAGAGCTGAACAATAATCAAATATATACAATGACATTCGAAAAAGGTTAAAACTTCTCTTTATTAAAAAACATCAAATTCTTGCAAAGAAACACTTAAAATCAGTAAACTTAAAATCGATCTGATTCCAGAATTAACTAGATTTTAGTAATATACCAGCAGTGATTCAGATCTCAATCTAGATCTCACTAAAGGAAACCAGATATAACTAATGTTGGGAATTAATCCAGGATTACAAAATCTGTTGCTATAATATAGTAAGGTGTATACAAAAGAAAAATCCCAGAGATAGCGTAAGCTGCAATGGTAATAGGTGTGCTTGTATTTATATTAGACTGACCAATTAAGTATCATTTAAAATACACACATGTGATCTAAAAAATGTATGTGCAAATATCACAATCAATAAAAACACAGTCAATAAAAAACAGATTAGTGAATAATTACAATCACAAAACCTTGGAAAAAACATAAACAATATATATATAAATATATATATATATATATATATATATATATATATATATATATATATATATATACAGGGAGTGCAGAATTATTAGGCAAATGAGTATTTTGACCAGATCATCCTCTTTATGCATGTTGTCTTACTCCAAGCTGTATAGGCTCGAAAGCCTACTACCAATTAAGCATATTAGGTGATGTGCATCTCTGTAATGAGAAGGGGTGTGGTCTAATGACATCAACACCCTATATCAGGTGTGCATAATTATTAGGCAACTTCCTTTCCTTTGGCAAAATGGGTCAAAAGAAGGACTTGACAGGCTCAGAAAAGTCAAAAATAGTGAGATATCTTGCAGAGGGATGCAGCACTCTTAAAATTGCAAAGCTTCTGAAGCGTGATCATCGAACAATCAAGCGTTTCATTCAAAATAGTCAAAAGGGTCGCAAGAAGCGTGTGGAAAAACCAAGGCGCAAAATAACTGCCCATGAACTGAGAAAAGTCAAGCGTGCAGCTGCCAGGATGCCACTTGCCACCAGTTTGGCCATATTTCAGAGCTGCAACATCACTGGGGTGCCCAAAAGCACAAGGTGTGCAATACTTAGAGACATGGCCAAGGTAAGAAAGGCTGAAAGACGACCACCACTGAACAAGACACACAAGCTGAAACGTCAAGACTGGGCCAAGAAATATCTCAAGACTGATTTTTCTAAGGTTTTATGGACTGATGAATTGAGAGTGAGTCTTGATGGGCCAGATGGATGGGCCCGTGGCTGGATTGGTAAAGGGCAGAGAGCTCCAGTCCGACTCAGACGCCAGCAAGGTGGAGGTGGAGTACTGGTTTGGGCTGGTATCATCAAAGATGAGCTTGTGGGGCCTTTTCGGGTTGAGGATGGAGTCAAGCTCAACTCCCAGTCCTACTGCCAGTTTCTGGAAGACACCTTCTTCAAGCAGTGGTACAGGAAGAAGTCTGCATCCTTCAAGAAAAACATGATTTTCATGCAGGACAATGCTCCATCACACGCGTCCAAGTACTCCACAGCGTGGCTGGCAAGAAAGGGTATAAAAGAAGAAAATCTAATGACATGGCCTCCTTGTTCACCTGATCTGAACCCCATTGAGAACCTGTGGTCCATCATCAAATGTGAGATTTACAAGGAGGGAAAACAGTACACCTCTCTGAACAGTGTCTGGGAGGCTGTGGTTGCTGCTGCACGCAATGTTGATGGTGAACAGATCAAAACACTGACAGAATCCATGGATGGCAGGCTTTTGAGTGTCCTTGCAAAGAAAGGTGGCTATATTGGTCACTGATTTGTTTATGTTTTGTTTTTGAATGTCAGAAATGTATATTTGTGAATGTTGAGATGTTATATTGGTTTCACTGGTAAAAATAAATAATTGAAATGGGTATATATTTGATTTTTGTTAAGTTGCCTAATAATTATGCACAGTAATAGTCACCTGCACACACAGATATCCCCCTAAAATAGCTATAGCTAAAAACAAACTAAAAACTACTTCCAAAACTATTCAGCTTTGATATTAATGAGTTTTTTGGGTTCATTGAGAACATGGTTGTTGTTCAATAATAAAATTAATCCTCAAAAATACAACTTGCCTAATAATTCTGCACTCCCTGTATATATATCAAAGTGGTGTTCAGTGACAATATAATTAGTGAAAAAACAATCAAATGTACTTAATAAGGTTCAATAGTGTAATAAAAATAAATTCGAATAGGATTGAACAGGGTGAAAAAAACCTATTACCTTAAAAATACCGGTATGATCTGTAAAAAGTGAACCAATTGGTAATGAAAAAACAATGTAAAAAAATATTGTAAAAAAGATGTGTTGGGATAAATGACCAAAGTTGGTTTTCCTTTGGCTATAATATCTAAGGTAAGACTTAATGATCCCGTATACAAACAGCAGTATATATATTACAACATACTCTGGGTATATTTGAACTATATAACAGATGCAATAATTTTTACACTAACATAAACAGAATTATAAAGGATTATAAAAATGATAAACAATATCCACAGTCCAGTTAGCAAATAAATCCGGGTGTTGGCCAAATAAATCCAAATGTTGGCCAAATGGTGGTAGATAAAACCAAGTCTTTATTCCAATGAGCTCCAAAACCTGTGAAAAAAGATACAAAAGTGCACTAAACAATGGGCTTAAGGGAACTGAATCAATTGGTAATCGACTCACCCAAACAGCCTTGGTCCTGGTTGTATATGAGCCTCACAAATCTTTCCAATCGTCTACGTGTTTCGGCCCTGTAGTGGGGCCTTTTTCAAGACAGTAGTGAGGCTCATATCTTACTAACCTTAAATATGGTTGGGAGTGGGAGTTCCTGTTATGAAATTGGTGCCAAACTGACAAAAAAAGCGCTTAAAACAATCAGGTCAAAATTTGACATCATCGCCGATATTCGCGCTAGCGAACCGGAAGTGGCCGCTACCGGAAGTGACATCACGATCACGTGATCAGACTGGAAGTTGCCGCGAATGGAAATGATGTCGCGGTCCCTTCCTGTTGTTTACTTCCGGTTTTCGCCATTTTGAAAGTGGGCATATTGTAGGTGAGTGTGGGCCATCATTCCAAGCAGTTATTCTCGAAAACGGTTATAAATTTCATATCGAACCAGGGCTCAAACTAGCCTCTGATCAAATTCTTTCACAATAATTGACCAATAGTCGACCATTGTATATAAAAAATACTCTAAAAAAAAGGGTTCTATATTAAAATGACATCATTTCAAATTATTTGCATTTAATATCGATGCTTTTATTCAGGAACTTGATTCCCCAGTTGTGGGTTTTAAAACAACGGGAATCAGAATTCTATTTTTAAAATTATAATAGGATTATTTTCAGTTTGATGGGGATATTAAATTTTGATTTTAGGCTCATATACTCCCAGGACTTACAAACTTAACATACTCCAGATTCAGTGGCATAGGAATAACCCCATAGCAATGCTAGATTAATTGTTAAAAAATATATAAAATATAGAGACAGACAAAAATTCATTAGAATAGTTTAATTCATATTAAATAGAGGTTGAACTAATTTTATCTGTGATGATCCTATTGATGACTGGTAATAAGACCCCAGTGGGAAAAAAACTCTATCCCTAGACTTACAAACTTAGCAAACTCCATATTAAATGGCAGACGAATAAGCCCATAATGATGCTTAACATATTGTAAAGAGACCAACAGAGATTCGTAAAATGGCAAGCAGATAAACCCATAGTAATGCTTAACATATTGTAAACAGACAGACAGTACTCTATCCCTGAGTTTCAATACTCTATCCCTGAGATTCAAGTGACAGTGAATAGAGTTTTTTATATAGAATTTTCTCTGAGATGTTAGCTACCTTTTAACTCTCTCTCACACCCATGTCGAAATGGCTAAAACAGGTGTACCACTTCAAAATTGGCATTAAGCCCTCTAGGGTGGATACAATCCATGTTAAATATCCATTTGGATTCAGTTTTCAATAATTTCGATTCAATGTTACCTCCTCTCCAATCTTTTGTTAGTTTGTGGATTCCCATGTATCTTAGACTTTTGTTTCTGACCCCATGTACTTCGTAGAAGTGTTTATATAGAGGTACATCAGTTTTTTCCACTTTATTTGGAGTAGATGTTCACGGATCCTGTCTTTTAATTTACGGGTGGTCTGACCTATATACTGTAGGCCACACCCACACTCAATTAGGTAAATCACACATTGATCCGTGCATTTTATGGTTTGTTTAATCTTGAATATTTCTTGGGTGATTTTTGACTTGCAGGTGTCTCTCTTTAATCCATGGGTACAATCCTTGCATAGATGACACGGGAAAAAACCTTGTAACCTTTTCCCCATTATTCCCAAGGTGTTTGTATCCATCTTATTTTTTGGGACACTAGGGGCCAAGATAGACTTCAGATTGTCGGCTTTTCTGTAAATGAAACTTGGATGTTCTGAAAGATATTCACCCAGGATGTCATCGTCTCTCAGGAGATGCCAGTGTCTTCTTATTATGTCCTCGATTTTCTTCTTATTCTCACTATATTGTGTGATAAAAGGTACTGTTATGTCTCCTCTACCTTCCCTCAAGTTGTTTCGCTTGGGTTTATAGGTTAGGAGGGTGTCCCTTTTGATGTTGCTGATTTCTTTGATGGTGTTGTTGATGAGGCATTCATCATAGCCCCTTTCCAAAAACCTGTTCTTCAATATCATAGATTGTTCCATCCACATTTCCTCGCTTGAGCAGTTCTTTCTTATTCTCATTAGTTGTCCCTTCGGGATGTTACTAATCCATTTCTTATGATGGCAGCTGGTCTGATGGATATAATTATTTGAGTCAACCTCTTTAAAATGGGTAGATGTTTCTATTTTCCCGTTGATTACCTGGATGTTTAAATCAAGAAAGGTTATGGAGTTCCTACTTATGTTGTTCGTGAATCTAAGGTTCAATTCATTCTGATTCATGACCTCTAATGTATGTTTTAGGTCATCTTCACTCCCTCTCCATATAATTAGGAGGTCATCTATGTAACTTTTGTAGAGGACCAAATCCGTGCTCGCTGGGCAGGATTCCCAAAAAATGGTTTCCCATTTCCCCATATAAAGATTTGCATAACTGGGCCCAAATCTGGTCCCCATGGCTGTACCACAGATCTGTCGATAAAATCTTTTATCAAAGTGGAAGTAGTTCTGCTTAAGGATGTAATCGATACCATCTATTATAAACCTACTTTGGGGCTCAGGCATATTTTCATCTCTGTTCAAATAATAACTAATAGATTCCAGACCTTTCTCATGGGGGATTGAGGTATAGAGTGATGTGACATCACTTGTGACCATGATGTAATTTTCATCCCACTCTATGTCTTTCAATAGATTCAGAACTTCAGTAGAGTCCCTCAGATAGGATGGTAACGATCTGACGTAAGGTTGTAATTTCTTATCTATATATTCTGATAGATTGCTGGACAGAGAGTCAATGCCCGATATTATCGGTCGCCCAGGTGGGCTAACCAAACTCTTATGAACTTTAGGCAAATAATAAAACACTGGGATCTTGGGGTATTTCATAGTTAGATAATTGGCTTCTTTATCATTCAGAATGCCTATATTATTGGCTTCTATGATGAGAGAATCCAGAATGTTCTTATATTCATTAGTCGGATGACTTCTCAATATTTCGTATGTATCTTTGTCATCCAGAATCCTCCTGGATTCCATTAGATAGTCAACCTTATTTAGTATCACTATCCCTCCGCCCTTGTCTGCTGATTTAATAACGATATCATTATTATGTTCTAGTTTGGATATAACATTCCTTTGTTTGGTATTTAGGTTCATTTTATGTACCTTCCTGGATGTGACTTTCTTGATATTGTTACAGACCATGGTCTCGAAGGTTTCGATGGCTGGTCCTTTGCAATGAGTTGGGTAAAAGCGTGATTTAGGACAGAGGTCTGAGTGTATAAACTGGTCTCCATCAGAAGATCTTGATACAGATGTCCAATTGCTCTCCACTGGGGACCTCAGAAAGTATCTTTTCAGAGTTAGTTTACGCACGAATTCTTTCGTATTAAGGTAAGTTTGAAATTTATTTAGTCCCCTGGATGGAGCATACGAAAGACCTAGTCCCAAGACTTCTTTTTCTTCTGGTTTCAAAACAGTGTTGCTTAAATTAAATATACCTTTAACTTCATTCGAGTCAACCTTTGGGTCCACATCGGGCATCTTTATTGAGGGGTCCAGGTGGTGTCTGTTCTTACTTCTAGACCCTGCTCTTCGTCCCCGATGTATCTTCTTTTTTGCGGTGTGTCCACATTTTCCAATGTGACTTGTTTTCTTTTTCCTTTCGGTTCCCTCACCTGTGGATTGTGACCCATCTCTAAAAAAGATGCAGAAGATGAGGCTTGAATGATTCCTTCCCTTGCATTATTTCCACTCTCTCTAAATGATGGAGTCGCTAGAGGGGAGAACCTATTTGACAGTTCTCTAAGATTCTCCTTCCACTCATTTGGTCTTCTTTGATTCGCCTGGGGATAATATTCTTCCATCTGATGTTGTCGTGTTTGTCTAAATGGGGTTCTGTCTTGTTGTCTCCCCACTGATTCATTGTGATTTCCAAATTCTGATTCTTCACATTGTCTCCGATGTTGTCCGTAATAATCTCTTGTCCCATATGGTTGGTATGGTCTATTGGGACGTCTGTTCCAATGTGGGCGATGTTCTTCCCTCCTTGGATCATCATAGGGGGTGTTGTCAAGTCTATAATGACCATATGAATCATATTTATGGTTTCTCTGCCAATTCTCCCTATTTTCAAAGTTCCTTCTACGGGAGTTGTCATCATTAAAATTAGTTCTATTCCAGTGCCTTTCTTGATAATTTCCTTGCCATTCTCTATTGTAAATTCTCCTTTGTTGTAGTCCGATGTGTCTATTCTGTGGTTTATTGATGGGGTTGTAATTCCCATGTCCCCTTCTTCTTCCATCAATATTGGAATATGTTTTAGGGGGTATTTCTACCCATTCTCCTTGGGTAGGTGGCTGTGATATTACTGCCTGTTGGACTATGTCAGTTGACACTGGGTCACACTCCTTACTCTTCTCGAGTGTGTCTAGAGTGGCATTCAAATCTCTGTTAATTTTTTTCGTTTTCTTTGCGATGGTATCATCCTTAAGTTTATTTATTCTTATATATAGATGCTCTTGTTTTTCTTTGAATGTTTGAGAATCTTTGAACAATTCCATGTTCTTCTCTTCTACTTGAATCTCGGAATCAATATGGGTAAGGAGGAGTTCTCTATATCTAATGATTAATTTCATTAGTTCCTGAGATGCTTCAGTTATTATTTTATTCCAATTCTCAGTAAATTCTTTGGAATTGGTGTTAAAGGAACATTCCTTAACTATCATCAAACCTTTCGGTACAATATTTAACTCTAAACATTTCTTTAAAAACGATATCTCAATTTTGTATTTAGTCTCAGAGATTAGAAGTTTTTCTAGGTTTTTGAAGATGGTATTGATATCTGTCACAGTATTAATACCCGTTGAATTCTCCCTATTTAGGGCTATATTAATATCAGAACTGACATCTGCTCTTAAGTTTCTAATGGACAAAGTAGACTCCATTGTTAGAATAAGGAAACCTGTTTCTGGCTGCTGTTACTATAATTAGGTATTAGAATTGCTCAATGATATAAGAAAAAATAGTACCAGCGTCTAGAATAGTTTACTTGCTACACTATAAAGGACCCCCTAATCAGGTCCTAAAAAGTAGGTAGTGTATGAATTTATAGGAGCGCCTGAAAGGCTAAGGTAAACACCAGGTTCCTTAAACAATATCACCAAAAATCTAAGGTGTGTAGAGAGCTGAACAATAATCAAATATATACAATGACATTCAAAAAAGGTTAAAACTTCTCTTTATTAAAAAACATCAAATTCTTGCAAAGAAACACTTAAAATCAGTAAACTTAAAATCGATCTGATTCCAGAATTAACTAGATTTTAGTAATATACCAGCAGTGATTCAGATCTCAATCTAGATCTCACTAAAGGAAACCAGATATAACTAATGTTGGGAATTAATCCAGGATTACAAAATCTGTTGCTATAATATAGTAAGGTGTATACAAAAGCAAAACACCCAGAGATAGCGTAAGCTGCAATGGTAATAGGTGTGCTTGTATTTATATTAGACTGACCAATTAAGTATCATTTAAAATACACACATGTGATCTAAAAAATGTATGTGCAAATATCACAATCAATAAAAACACAGTCAATAAAAAACAGATTAGTGAATAATTACAATCACAAAACCTTGGGAAAAACCTAAACAATATATATATATATATATATATATATATATATATATATATATATATATATATCAAAGTGGTGTTCAGTGACAATATAATTAGTGAAAAAACAATCAAATGTACTTAATAAGGTTCAATAGTGTAATAAAAATAAATTCGAATAGGATTGAACAGGGTGAAAAAAACCTTAAAAAAAAAACCTTAAAAATTACCTTAAAAATGCTTTAGTGCCAAGATAAAATACCGGTATGATCTGTAAAAAGTGAACCAATTGGTAATGAAAAAACAATGTAAAAAAATAATGTAAAAAAGATGTGTTGGGATAAATGACCAAAGTTGGTTTTCCTTTGGCTATAATATCTAAGGTAAGACTTAATGATCCCGTATACAAACAGTAGTATATATATTGCAACATACTCTGGGTATATTTGAACTATATAACAGATGCAATAATTTTTACACCAACATAAACAGAATTATAAAGGATTATAAAAATGATAAACAATATCCACAGTCCAGTTAGCAAATAAATCCGGGTGTTGGCCAAATAAATCCAAATGTTGGCCAAATGGTGGTAGATAAAACCAAGTCTTTATTCCAATGAGCTCCAAAACCTGTGAAAAAAGATACAAAAGTGCACTAAACAATGGGCTTAAAGGGACAGTAAACCTTAAAAATAATGTTATATAATTCTGCACATAGTGCAGAATTATATAACATTATTTAAGTGCTATAGTTCTAAACGGCTTTTTTCCCTTTTAATATGTAAAAATTATGGCGCTTTTACAGACCCGCTCTCTGCTCTCTGCTGAGCGGGTCTGTAATATTTAGTCAGCGCATTGGGCCAGCTGTATAGTCACAGCCCGGCCCGACCGCGCCATAAGACTGAGTGCAGCTCGCTCCTGTGACAGGAGCGAGCTGCACTTAGTGCTATGGCGCGGTCGGGCCGGGCTGTGACTATACAGCTGGCCCGATGCGCTGACTAAATATTACAGACCCGCTCAGCAGAGAGCAGAGAGCGGGTCTGTAAAAGCGCCATAATTTTTACATTTTAAAAGGGAAAAAAGCCTTTTAGAACTATAGCACTTAAATAATGTTATATAATTCTGCACTATGTGCAGAATTATATAACATTATTTTTAAGGTTTACTGTCCCTTTAAGGGAACTGAATCAATTGGTAATCGACTCACCCAAACAGCCTTGGTCCTGGTCGTATATGAGCCTCAAAAAACTTTCCAATTGTCTACGCGTTTCGGCCCTGTAGTGGGGCCTTTTTCAAGACTGTATTTTAGTCTATTAAAAGGATTTTTTATCAACAATATTTATTTCAAGACCATCCCATACAATCAGAACAATCATTTTTGAGAATATTATTGATGGTTTTGCACTCTGTTAGCTCATCCAATAGGTTTTTGCATGCAAACTATCAGCACAGAAATTGGATATCTCAGTAATAAATAAATGCAACGATTTCTGTAGGCTTGTTATGCTATAGGGACAATAAATACCTTGGGATTTTAATATAAAATGTTTAGTTATACGTAGTAAAGCAACTTTCTTTGCAATATAATTTCATTATTTGTTTTGACACCTTTTGATATACTTTAGCTTTTTCAGTTTTCCAATTCACAGAACTTGAATTATACGCTGTAGACTTCTCAAAACTATCCCTGCTACATATCTTTTACTAATAGACTTTAACTGATAACAACTGTAAAACAATTCACTTTATACTAAATTAGTGACTATACCTAGCCTTGTTACCAGCAGACTCAAGACAACACTTGACAAGTTTGGCTATAAATATTATTATTCTGGTGTCCTTTGTTGAAAATCTAGGAGCTAACTGCTGATTGGTGGCTACACATATATACCTCTTAGCATTTGCTTACTGATGTGTTTAACTTGCTTCCTGTAGTATTGGCTCCTCCAAAGGCAAGTGGTGGGTAGACTTTGGCTATATGTTTTACTACAGTAACACAACAGATCTCTTGTAATTACAAAGGGAAAGAGTGCAAATCGTGCAGCAAATCAGTTGCAAAAACACAGCATACGTTATGGCTTTTTCGCATTTGGGGTTGCGCAGCTATTACAAGTTGAGAAATAACTTATTTTGCAAGTGTTAAGCCGTGTAATTCAAACAGCCAAATTGTGTGTGCGTTCACGTAGTCTACCATAGAAGTCAATGGAGAAGACAAATAGAAAAAAATCCCACTAAAACCCTAATCTGTTGTGCAAAGCCCATGACGTTTTCTCCTCAAAAAGTGTTCATGAAAATGCAATTATTTCATATTGCGAAAATGTTTTCCTAAAGGAATATGTTCTGTTTATTTCTCTATATATGTGATGATTTTTGGACTGATATTCATAGCGAGATATGTATATAATTATATATATGTCTAGATATCTCGATATCTATTGTTTAATGTGCATAAAATTGTAATGTGAAATATTTTCATTATCTCCATTGTTAAACATATCGCTATACATGTTTCTCGATGTATGTGTATGTATATCAATGTAAAATCCCTGCGTCTGTTTTTTTATTTTCTAACACCTGATATCTGCTATCTTTTAGCCCTTATAACTTTTGTGTGCAATATTTTTTTAAATACATTTTTATTAGACAGTGTTAATATGAGTGTAACTGGACTTTGTAATGTTTTTTTGAAGTGTTTAGTGAAACTTTTACGTTACGGAAAACTGTTAATTACAGCTCTTTGAGCGCGGAAAGGAATGTTACATAAAATCGGGATTTCTCAAGACTTGTAATACCTACCAATGGTAATTGTTTGGAAAAGACCATATTGTGTGCCGAAAACCCATACCGTGCGACTTATAATCTTGCCCAAAGTGTTTAAAGGATCATAAAACCCCAAAAGTGTTCTTTTATTATTCAGATAAAGAATACAATTGTAAGAAAGTTTCCAATTGAATTCTATTATCAAATTTCTTTCGTTCTCATGTTATTCTTTGTTGAAGGGATAACTAGGTAGGTAGCGTGCACTGAAGCACTACATGACAGGAAATGGTGCTCACTTCTAGTGCTCTTGCTAATGTATAAAATTGTTGCAAAACTGCTGCCATATTGTGCTGCAGCCACATGTACACTCCTGAGCTTACATCCATGCTTTTCAACAAAGGATAACAAACAAAATCCTAGATACAGTATACTAGTCCAGAACAAGGTGGGAAATTAAAAATAATTTGTTTATTGTACAAACAAGTAAAAAAAGTAAACGTACAGTTTAGCATTAGCCTCGCTAACCCCTGCGTCATCTGATGCGTTTTGCTTTAGCTTTTTAAAAACGTTAAAAAAGCGCACGTGAAACACGTCAGATGATGCGGGGGGGTCATTAAGGATAATGCTGAACTATACGTTAACAATAAACAAAGGGTTTTTAAATGATTTGTCTCCTTATTATGGATATTACACTGCATCTAGGGTGGTGTTTGAAGCTATTTGTCCCGCTGCCCAGACACTGTTTTTGGATGCAGCGTGGAATTTGTCAGTTGATTGGCCGAACTGACTGAGCATTACAGTAGCAAAGGAATGTTGGTCCTTTAGAACTGAACTACCAAGGTATGCAATTTCCATTTATTAATTGTGTATAAACACCTCACCTTATCTACTTGTTCCAAAGTTTCAATCCTTTCCAGATCTTATTTATTTAATGGGACATGAAACACAAAAAAAATTATTTACTTCTATTATCAAATTATTTTCATTCTCTTGGTATCATTTGTTGAAGGACCAGCAATGCACTACTGGCTTCTAACTGAACACATGGTGAGCCAATGACAATCAGTAGAACCTAGGTTATTTGCTGCTCTTGAGCTTACCTAGATCAACCTTTCTGCAAAGGATTAAAAGAGAAGGAAGCAAATTAAATAATAGAAGTAAATTGGATATTTGTTTAAAATGGTATTCTCTGTCTGAATCATGAATGTCTAGTTATGGCTATACTGTCGTTTTAAGCCTAAGTGCCAGTTTCCATAGAAGATGTCCAGAGATGCAATTAGAGAATGCTGCTGAGAAGATGGAAATTCAAAATTTTAAGCAGAAGTGGCCGAATATGAAACGAGTCTGCACTAACATTATTTTTATTGTGCACTTTATTATTTTTATTGTGAACAGGCAGTCCCCAGGTTACGAACAAGATAGGTTCTCTAGGTTTGTTTTTAAGTTGAATTTGTATGTAAGTTGGAACAGGCACTTTTTTAAGGTGAAACTCTAGCCAAATATTTTTTTTAGTGTTGGAGAGCATGGGGAAAAGTTTGTTTTGCTATCTGTGCCCCTGTTCAGAAAATTTCACATCACTTTCTGTCCTTGTGACAATTGGATTTTGAGTATTTTGTGTTATTCCGGAAAGAAGTATTGTCGATAAAGCTCTATTTTCTCCATTTATAAGTACGAGTTGTACTTAAAGGGACAGTCTACACCAGAATGCTTATTGTTTAAAAAGATAGATAATCCCTTTCCTAGTTTTGCATAACCAACACAGTTATATAAATACACGTTTTACCTCTGTGATTACCTTATATCTAAGCCTCTGCAAACTGCCCCCTTATTTCAGTTCTTTTGACAGACATCCATTATAGCCAATCAGAGCTGGCTCACGTGGAGTTCAGTGAGCACAGTGTTATCTATATTACCCACATTAACTAACACCCTCTAGTGGTGAAAAACTGTCAAAATGCCCTGAGAGAAGAGGTGGCCATCAAGGGCTTAGAAATTAGCATATGAATCTCCTAGGTTGAGCTTTCAACTAAGAATACCAAGAGTACAAAGCAAAATTGGTGATAAAAGTAAATTGGAAAATTGTTTAAAATTACATGCTCTGTCTGAATCATGAAAGTTTATTTTGGACTAGACTGTCCATTTAAGTCGTATGTCTATAACCCAGGGATTGCCTGTACTTTTTTGTGTTAGTGTATTTTAGCTTTATGATTTACAGTCCATGGATGCACTTGTTTAATTTTTTTTGTTTAACCCCTTAATGACCAAGGACGTACCCTGTACGTCGTTGGTGTTTTCAAGCGGTGGAAGTGATCCTGATTGCTTCCAGCCGCTTTCATGTTATTGCAGTGATGCCTCGATATTGAGGCATCCAGCAATAAAAAATTTTAGCCATCCGATGCAGAGAGGCCGCGATCTTTGGTGAGTGGGAGCAATTGCAGGGAGGCGGGTGGGCGGCCATCGATGGGGAACTTCCGGCAGGCAGTGTGAATTCACTCGCTGGTGCGTGCGGGAGCGTGCACGGGGGCGGGGGGTGTTGGATGTGTGCGTGTGAATGCACACGCCTGTGATCTGCTCATATGAGCATTTAAGTATAATATGTGATGGGAGAGGGTGGTGGGAGAGGGGGTAAATGATTAGGAAAAAGGGATTTGGGTCTGGGAGAGGGTAGAGAATTGAGGGTGGGAGCAGCTACACTACATAATTTTTTTCATATTTATAAAAAATGAGCAAATTTATTCAAAAGTGGGTACTGGCAGACAGCTTGATCCACAAATAATTTTGAAGAAACAGCACACCTTTACTTTTTCAGTGGGGCACGGAACAAAACGGACTTGCCAGGTCCCAGTCAATCCAGATTCAAAGAGTATTCCAGCCACCAAGTTTTCTTAAAAGACCTTTATTTCACATAGGGTCCCAAAGAAACAGTTACAACGTTTCAAGCCACACCAGGCTCTTAATCATGTATTACATGATTAAGAGCCTGGTGTGGCTTTAAACATTGTAACTGTTTCTTTGGGACCCTATGTGAAATAAAGGTCTTTTAAGAAAACTTGGTGGCTGGAATACTGGCAGACAGCTGCCAGTACCCAAAATTGCAGCAAATAGTGAGCGGGGGGAGGGTTAGAAAGCTGTTTGAGGGGGTCACAGGGAGGTTGGCTGGTAACTGGTAAGGGGGGGATCCTACACTGCAGAAAATATATAATTAAAAAAAACAAAAAAACACAAACTTTTTATTTTTATACTGGCAGACTTTCTGCCAGTACTAAAGATGGCGGTGACAATAGTGATGTGGGGGAGGGAATAGAGCTGTTTGAGAGTAGTCAGGGAGGGATCAGGGGATGGGATGTGTCAGGTGGGAGGCTTATCTCTGCACTAAAGCTAAAATTAACCCTTCAAGCTCCCTATAAGCTACCTATAACTGATGGGCATAATACAAGTGTGGTGTGCAGCAGCATTTAGCGTCCTTCTAATTACCAAAAAGCAATGCCAAAGCCATATATGCCTGCTATTTCTGAACTAAGGGGATCCGAGAGAAGCATTTACAACCATTTGTTCCATAATTGCACAAGCTGTGAGTAAATCATTTCAGTGAGAAACCTAAAGTTTCTGAAAAAGTGAACTTTTTTTTTATTGATCGCATTTGGCGGTGAAATGGTGGCATTAAATATATCAAAATGGGCCTAGATCAATACTTTGGGTTGTCTACTACACTACACTAATGCAAAAATTAACCCTTCAAGCTCCCTACAAGCTACCTAATTAACCCCTTCACTGCTGGTCATAATACAAGTGTGGTGCAAAAGGGGATCCCAGAGAGGCATTTACAACCATTTGTGCCATAATTGCACAAGTTGTTTGTAAATAATTTCAGTGAGAAAATAAAAGTTTGTGAAAAAGTTAGTAAAAAGATAACGTTTTTTTTTTTTTATTTGACTGCATTTGGCGGTGAAATGGTGGCATGAAATATACCAAAATGGGCCTAGATCAATACTTTGGGTTGTCTACTAAAAAAATAAATATATATGTAAAGGGTTATTCGGGGATTACTGACAGATATGTGTGTTTTTTAGTCTTAAAATGTAACATGCAAATTTTGGAAAAAAAAAAAATGGTTTGGAAATAGCAAAGTGCTACTTGTACTTATTGCCCTATAACTTGCAAAGAACATGTAAACATTGGGTATTTCTAAACTCAGAACACAATTTAGAAAATATTTAGCATTGGTGTTTTTTGGTGGTTGTAGATGTGTAACAGATTTTGGGGGTCAAAGTTAGAAAAAGTGTGTTTTTTTCTAATTTTTCCTCATATTTTATTAAAAAAATATAGTAAATTATAAGATATGATGAAAATATTGGTATCTTTAGAAGTCCATTTAATGGTGAGAAAAACGGTATAAAAGATGTGTGGGTACAGTAAATGAATAAGAGGAAAATTACAGCTAAACACAAACACTGCAGAAATGCAGAAATAGCCCTGGTCCCAAACGGTCAGAAAATGGAAAAGTGCTGTGGTCCTTAAGGGGTTAATATATATATATATATATATATATATATATATATATATATATATATATATATATATATATTGATCGAATCACACTTTTAAGCTTTACAACATGTTCATAAATTAACTACGATTCTCGGAATGCTCATTAACCATTGTAGTTTAATGTTGAAATTATATGAAAAGGTTAGAGGTATTAAAGCCAAGATATTTCTTTCATAAGTCAAATAAAAAATAAAATTTTAAACAAATTTCCAATTTACTTCTATTATTTAATTAGATTCATTCTCTTGATATCCTTTGTTGAAAAGATATCTAAATAATCTCAGTAGCTGCTGATTGGTGGCTGCACATAGATGCCTCGCAATTTGCTATTTCTTCAACAAAGGATATCTGAAGAATTTAGCAAATTAAAAAAAATAATATTATATAATATAATATTGGAATATTGTTTAAATTGCATTTTTTATTTGAATCATGAAATAAATATTTTGGTTTTCATGTCCCTTTAATTATTACATTACAAAAAACGCTTATAGGAAAATGGAATTGCACATACCATGAATTGATATTATTTGTAAAGGAAAGCAATAAAAATTGCATTCAAGCACATAAGGTAGTCGTTATCGCTATTGATTTAATTAATGGCAATATATTCTTTTGGGTATTGCTTTCATTTAACACTGCAATAAAATTTTGCAACAAGCATGAAAGAAATGTTGTTTCTTATAGTTTCCCACATATATAGAATGCTTTAGTAAAGAATGCCAAACAATTCCTAAGATGACTTTGATGTTTGTCCATGGCAAATTCTGACAGATTGCTAAATATTATTCTTATGGTTTTGGTAAAACACATAAATGCACCCTAGTATGTTTTTATGGTTCCAAATTAAATTTTCTTGATTCGACGGTCCAAAAAGAAACCAAACTTTTCTGTAAATATTGAATATAATTATCTATTTACGGAAACATATGCAATAATTATACATTTTAACTTTAATATCATATGTGGTGCAATTGGATATTGTATATATATATATTTTAAATTGTACCCCTTAATCTCCATACAATCTTACATTTTTAATACATTTAAGGCTAGATTACGAGTGGCATGCTTACTGTTGCGCGCAAGCAAAATGGGGTTTATCGCGGCTGTGTTTCTTTTCCGCTCGTTTTACAACTTGAAAGTAAATGTGATCGCTTGAGCGCAATTAAAGTTAACATGTGTTAAATTAGCATGACCTCAAAACTCTGGTTAATTGTTTTGCAAAGCAAAAATGGGTCACTAAATATTAAAAATACATTACAAAGTACACGCACCCATAATAACACTATGTAATAAAAAATATAAAAAAATATATTGCAAGAAAAAAGTTATGAGTGCAAAGATATCAGGTTTCAAGTGTTAGAAAAAAAGCAGGCAACGTGCTTTAACATAGCGATTCTTACATATACATGTCTAAAGATGGATATTTATGGAGAAAGAGAGAGAGAGAGAGAGAGAGAGAGAGAGAGAGAGAGAGAGAGAGAGAGAGAGAGAGAGAGAGAGAAAGAAAGGTGCTGATATATATTGTATTAAAATACCATCACATATACAGTATGTAGAAATATGTATTTATGAGTAAATATGTGAATTGGAATTTTCAGTCGGGTTAGCATGCTTGGGAATATGCAATCGTGTTTGTGCGTGAGTACGGTGTTACTTTTCCCCCCACTTTTTTTGCTCCATTAGGTTCTATGGGGGAATACATTATTGCATGCGCAATATTCTAAGTTTGTTTTTTACGGATGTCAGGTCACCATGCAAGCGAAAACAGTTTACTTTCAACTTGTAATACGAGCGCGACCCGAAGCACGCAAAAAGCTTACTACTAGGGGAGTTAATGCTCAAGCGACAGACTTAAATAATGCTCCACTTGTAATCTAGCCTTTAATTTGCATTTCATTTTATGAGTCCCATAAAGCAAATAAAGACATGTCAGCAAATCTTCCACTAAAAGTATGTTATATTTGTAACTAGTTGAGAAGCCTGCCCAGAGAGCAGTCTATGGCCCCTATTTATCAAAGTCTGGCAGACCTGATCCGACAATGCGGATCAGGTCCGCCACACCACGCTGAATACGGAGAGCAATACGCTCTCCGTATTCAGCATTGCACCAGCAGCTCACAAGAGCTGCTGGTGCAACGCCGCCCCCTGCAGACTCACGGCCAATCGGCCTCACGGGTGATTAGTTTGCACTCTATAAGTACCCAATAGATAGATAAATAGAAACATCCCGATCGTATTCGATCGTTTGATTTCCGGCAATGTCTGTCCGCCTGCTCAGAGCAGGCGGACAGGGTTATGGAGCAGCGGTCTTTAGACCACTGCTTCATAACTGGTGTTTCTGGCGAGTCTTGATAGATTGGCCCCTTTGCCCTTAAAAGGGCATTCAGCTATTTTGCAAATTGCCCAATAAACCCTAATCTAAAAATAAAAAACCTCCTAAAAATTAAAACATTTTTTACACTAAAGCCCCAAATAGGTATGGTTTTTAGAAGTCCGGCGGAGGTCTTCTTCCAGGCGGGTCCATCATCTTCATCCACAGCAAAGGCGGCACGGAGCAGAGGTCTGGTTTCAGTAGCTCTCATCCTATTGACAATTCCAGCCAATAGGAATACATGGTACCCCAATAAATATGGGGTACCTTGAATTCAATCTTCAGTGTGCGGTGGACGATCACATGAAGAGAAACCTCCACGCCGAGGACCGCCACCACCGAGAATTGCCACATCTGGAAAAACCGCTCCAGACCTTCGCTCCGCGCCACCTTCGCCCCACGCACGTCTGGGAAGACCGCTCCGGACCTCCGCTCTGTGCCACCCTCGCTGTGGATGAAGATGATGGAACCGCCTGGAAGAAGACCTTCTCAGCCGGACTTCTGAAACCGTAAGTACCTATTTGGGACTTTAGTGGGGCTTTTTTTTTTTTTTTTTTTTTTTTTTTAATTAGAGTTTTTTGGGCAATTTAAAAAAGAGCTGAATACCCTTTTAAGGACAATGCCCATACAAGTCCCCCTTTAGGGGCAATGGGTAGTTTAGGTTTATTAGTGTTAGTTTTTTTTATTTTGGGGGATTTGGTGGGTGGGGGATTTTATTGTTAGGGGGGACTTTGTTTATTTTTAATGTAAAAGAGCTTATTTCTTTAGGGCAATGTCCTATAAAAAGCCCTTTTATGGGCTATTGGTAGTTAATTCTTAGATTGGGGTGTTTTTATTTTGGGGGGCTTTTTTATTTTCATAGGGATTAGGTTTAATTTTTTTATTTTGGATAGCGTTGTTTATTATTATTTTTTTTGTTAGCCGTTTTTAATTTTCTGTACTTTTAGATTAATTTAATGTAATTTTTTTTACATTTTATTTTAATTGTAATGTAGTATTTTTTATGTAACTAAGGGATTAATTTAGGGGGTGGTAGGTTAAGGGGCTTAGTCATTAAATTCGTTTTTTGCGTTGTGGGGGTTGACGGTTTAGGGGTTAATAGATGTATTAGGTAGTTTACGATGTTGTGGTTGGCGGATTTAGGGGTTAATAATTTTATTGGGTATTTTTTTTCTTTTCTTAATACTTTGTGCGGGTGGTTATTTTTTTTTTTATTAATTATTGTGGACAGTCAGGTTTTTTTAATTCTTATTGCGGGCGGTTAGTTTACTTTTTCTTAATAATTCGTACGGGCGTTTTTTTTTTATTATTACTTATTGTGGACGGTTCTTTTTTTTTATTGCAGACGGGTATTTTTTTTTTAATACTTATTGCGGCCGTTTTTTTTGTAATGCTTTGTTTTCCGTTAATGCATCCAGGTTATATCTTTTGGCTGCGTGCGCAGCTAACATTTTGTTGGCTGCCTCACGCTGCCAACATTACTTTGAGGATGCGTGCGCAACTGTTGACGGCGACGGACAAGTTACAAACACGATTATAGTATAGCTGTGAGGTGAAGTATAAGTAAATGCCTGTTTATTAAAATAAAAAAATGTACGAATAAGTCCAGTTCTATGCCTAAACATAAAAGGTTTCATGTGCATTGAGCAAATGTCATTGACAAGTAGCTGGATTTACCACTATTTTATTAATGTTTACTCTAAAAATTATTACAAATGTATTAACAATGAAATCAGTCACACTACATATGAAAAAAGTTAGATCAGATTATTTGCCACAGTTCTAGTGCACGTTTTGTACTTTTCGCCTACCATTTCAAAATTTCAAAAATATTGGATCACATATCCGAAAAGTCACCCATATGATGCATGGGCAATTTCAGTGATTACAATCTTCCTTACCACAAGTTTAACTAAATATTGACAACAAAATAGACACAACAAATTCAATAGCCAAAGGCACATGATAAAGAGTGGATATAACCTTTTTGACATCTTTACTACTATTCCAAGACCATTTGGAATACTTGTTTTATCTTGCACATGTGCAATACAGTTTGAAATGGAAACTGAGGCTACTTTAGATGTACAGTATTTATAAATACAGTATATGGTCTAGAGCAGAGTTTCTCAACAGCGGTCTTCAAGTACCACCCAAAAGGTGAGGTTTTTTTATTATAGCTGAACTAGAGCACAGGTGAAATAATCTGCTGATCAGTAACCATGGTTACTAACCTGCTCTCACCCATGAGCTAATGATTTAACCAGTGCTCTAGTTTAGCTATAAAGAAAATATGGCCTGTACGGGGGTACTTGAAGACCATGGTTGATGAACACTGGTCTAGAGTCATTAAACCTATGATCAACATTATTGTATAGTCCATCTGTAATGGGAAGGGAAGACATTTACATATGTATATATATTTAATAGCCATATAGGTGATATCCATACAGATAAAGAGATCTGTAGGAGATGCAAGAAAACAAAATTCATGAGCACAACATTTAGAAATGGAGTTTAGCAATCCCATTCTTACAATCTTTCTATTTATTTCATATTCCCATTTTCCTGATTGTAAGTTACAATAATTTAATATTCTGTTATTATCTTTGTGATTTATTTTAAACTATTTGTTGTTCCATCTTGTTTATAGGCAACCAGATTTTTATAGTAAACAAAAGTCTCAAAAATGGTGTTTTGAAAAATTGTGTTTTACAATATCTAAAAACCTGTGTTGTCATTGTTTAACCTCATCTTTTAGTGATTTCCTGAATTACAGTATAAGAACCGTTAAAATCATGTTATAGAAGATGAGATCACTTTTTTTTCATGGAATTTAATTTCCTGGACTGTTCTTCTTGATTTTAGATGGAAATCTCATCTTATTGGAAAACAAAGTTTTCTCTATGAATAATATAAAAACAATTTGAGGAAACACGCCCAGTATACCCATCATGCCCTTACGCAAATCGCATTAAGATTGTTTAACAAGTGTTTAGAAACCACACTCTATCAAATTGCAAAACACACACATAGGGGCCGATTTATTATATGGTGGGCGGACATGATTTGCTGTAGAAAGAGATGGCAAACAAGTTAAGGAGCAGTAGTCTTACGACTGCTGCTTCATTACTTAAGTTTCCGGTGAGCCGAAAACTACGGGGGTAGATTGCAGAATCCGCTGGTTGGTAAATCTACCCCATAGACTTCATTAAAAGGACATGAAACACAAAAATGTTTCTTTCATGATTCAGATAGAGGATACAATTTTAAACAACTTCCTAATTTACTATCATCTAATTTGTTTCATACTCTTGGTATCATTTGTTGAAGGAGCAGCAATGCACTACTAGTTTCTAACTGAACACATGGGGGAGCCAATGACAATCGGTATATATATGCAGCCACCAATCAGCAGCTAGAACCCAGGTTCTTTGCTGCTCCTGAGTTTGCCAATATAAACTTTTCAGCAAAGGATAACAAAAGAAGGAAGCAAAATAAATAATATAATTAAATTGGAAATTTGCATAAAATTGTATCCTCTATCTGAATTATGACATTTTGGGTTTCATGCCCTTTTTAGCCTCCTTCATTTAATTTTTCGGTGACTGGCAAACATAGGCTAGATTACAAGTAGAGCGCTATTGATAGTGCAGGGTGTGCTATCAAAATCACTGGATCACACTAGGATTAGCACTCAATCTGGTATATCAAGTCCATGGTAAAACAGAATAACATCCCCACATCCCTTTAGCATGTCCTATAAGTTAAAAGTTATGTGTTGTTTTCAAAAGAGAGTTTGCGTGGTGTAGCTATCTGACCTCTAGATGTTAGCACTCCTGAGGCTTTCGCTCTCACACAAACTTTTTACTTTCAACTTGTAATACGAGCACAATAATAAGAGCATTATTGATTTAACTTGAGCAAATGTTAGAGCTAAATAGCACTAATATTATTGCATTTTACTTGTAATCTAGGCCATTATCAGCTGGCTGTTATCCTTGTGTAATGGGGAAATGGAGATGGAATATTGTGAGAGTTGTCAAATTCATTTTGATAAAAAGTATTGGCCAGTCCCATTTTTTTATACTGAATGAGAATTTTGAAAAGATTTGAATCAGCACCAATCTATAGCTTGCAAGACCCCTAGAAAGCATTTCTCCTCAAGCTGCATTGGGAATAGAATTAGAAATAAACTTACTAAGAGAATCTGTGAACTGTGCTAGTCATGTTCATTTGGCTCTTATTTTCAATCACCTGAATATCCAGCAGGAACATGTTACTAATCAAGCAATGCTTAAACACCTGCAGTAACTTAAGTTCTTGTTTGTTTTGTCTGCCTTAAACAGGATTGACACAAGTATACAGTGGGGCAAAAAAGTATTTAGTTAGCCACCAATTGTGCAAGTTCTCCCACTTAGGAAGATGAGAGAGACCTGTAATTTTCATCATAGGTATACCTCAACTATGAGAGACAAAATGTGGAAACAAATCCAGACAATCACATTGTCTGAATTGGAAAGAATTTATTTGCATGTTATGGTGGAAAATAAGTATTTGGTTACCTACAAACAAGCAAGATTTCTGGCTCTCACAGACCTGTATCTTCTTCTTTAAGAGGCTCCTCTGTGGCACCTATTTGAACTTGTTATCAGTATAAAAGACACCTGTCCACAACCTCAAACAGTCACACTCCAAACTCCACTATGGTGAAGACCAAAGAGCTGTCGAAGGACACCAGAAACAAAATTGTAGACCTGCACCAGGCTGGGAAGACTGAATCTGCAATAGGCAAGCAGCTTGGTGTGAAGAAATCAACTGTGGGAGCAATAATTAGAAAATGGAAGACATACAAGACCACTGATAATCTCCCTCGATCTGGGGCTCCACGCAAGATCTCACCCCATGAGGTCAAAATGATCACAAGAACGATGAGCAAATATCCCAGAACCACACGGGGGGACCTAGTGAATGACCTGCAGAGAGCTGGGACCAACGTAACAAAGGCTACCATCAGTAACACACTACGCCACCAGGGTCTCAGATCCTGCAGTGCAAGACGTGTCCCCCTGCTTAGGCCAGTACATGTCTGTGCCCATCTGAAGTATGCTAGAGAGCATTTGGATGATCCAGAAGTGGATTGGGAGAATGTCATATGGTCAGATGAAACCAAAGTAGAACTGTTTGGTAGAAACACAACTTGTCGTGTTATGAGGAGAGAGAATGCTGAGTTGCAACCAAAGAACACCATACCTACTGTGAAGCATGGGGGTGGCAACATCATGCTTTGGGGCTGTTTCTCTGCAAAGGGAACAGGACGACTGATCCGTGTACATGAAAGAATAAATGGGGCCATGTATCGTGAGATTTTAAGTTCAAACCTCCTTCCATCAGCAAGGGCATTGAAGATGAAACGTGGCTGGGTCTTTCAGCATGACAATGATCCCAAACACACCACCCGGGCAACAAAGGAGTGGCTTCGTAAGAAGCATTTCAAGGTCGTGGAGTGACCTAGCCAGTCTCCAGATCTCAACCCCATAGAAAACCTTTGAAGGCAGTTGAAAGTCTGTGTTGCCCAGCGACAGCCCCAAAACATCACTGCTCTAGAGGAGATCTGCATGCAGGAATGGGCCAACATACCACCAACAGTGTGTGACAACCTTGTGAAGACTTACAGAAAATGTTTGACCTCTGTCATTGCCAACAAAGGATATATAACAAAGTATTGAGATGAACTTTTGATATTGACCAAATACTTATTTTCCACCATAATTTGCAAATATATTCTTTCCAAATCAGACAATGTGATTGTCTGGATTTGCTTCCACATTTTGTCTCTCATAGTTGAGGTATACCTATGATGAAAATTACAGGCCTCTCTCATCTTCTTAAGTGGGAGAACTTGCACAATTGGTGGCTGACTAAATACTTTTTTGCCCCATTGTAGGCCCATTTTTCACTGAAACTATAATGAAAAACGTCCTGCCAATAAACAATGAAAATGACTGACTCTAATGGCTCTTTATCAGCCATTAACATTTTGATAATTATGTGAAGTAATGGTCTAAAACATTTGTGTAAAAACGTAAAAGTCCCAGATATTTATCAAACAACCTGTTTACGTGCAAATGGATTATGCAATGATAAATGAATGGATGTCCTGTCGCAGAACTTCCCTTTATTTACTAATCATGAATTACACACTAGTTGTGTAACAGGAATTTGTAGAATATATTCATCCTATTAAAGAGATTAATGTTATAATGTAAGTGCCGGAATGAAATTAATAACGTTTCTTTTATTCAACCCATTTATTTCACCATTACTTGAGAGAGCGGTTACTTTTTGTGCTGAAAATTTATTTTCTACCATTTTCTAGTTGCTTTTTCTTTCTTTGCAATCTTTTTTGTTCCTTATTTTTTTTTGGGGGTTTTTTTGTAACTTTTTCTGGCCGATTTCTAACTCCAGATACGGCCTTTATGGCATTATGGCAAGAAAAAGAAACATTTCCATTGTGAAAAAGCAATATGTCTCTTTCTCTGTCACTACCTCGCAACCTACAAATTGGTGAGATTAAAAATAGTGAATGTCGCATGCAGTATTTGTCATAAATATATGAGAACTGCGAATAAATACAGACATTTTAAAATGCTAATAGAGATTAATACAAGAAATGGGTATTTCCGGACAACTTATTTGCATACAATAAAGACTTAGGAATGAACATGAGTCAATTGGTTTGCACCTACAGTATGGCGATATTATTTGTGAGGTAAATTTTTCCCTAAATATTGTCTTTGAACAATCTATTACTGGGATCAATGTCATAGATGCCTTTCAGGTTGCAAGATCATGTTTGAAATTCATTGAGCATCACTTCACCTACATTTTCAACAGTTTCATTAACAAGACTTTCTGTCATTAAAGGGACAGTCAAGTCCAAAAAAAACTTTCATGATTCAGATAGGGCATGTAATTTTAAACAACTTTTCAATTTACTTTTATCACCAATTTTGCTTTGTTCACTTTCTATTCTTAGTTGAAAGCTCAACCTAGGAGGTTCATATGCTAATTTCGTAGACCTTGAAGGCCGCCTCTAATCTGAAAACATGTGGACAGTTTTTCACCACTAAAGGGCATTAGTTTGTGTGTTTCATATAGATAACATTGAGCTCATGCACGTGAAGTTACCCTGGAGTGAGCACTGATTGGCTAAAATGCAAGTCTGTCAAAAGAATTGAAATAATGGGTCAGTTTGCAGAGGCTTAGATACAAAGTAATCACAGAGGTAAAACGTATATTATTATAACTGTGTTGGTTATGCAAAACTGGGTAATGGGTAATAAAGGTATTATCTATCTTTTTAAACAACAAAAATTCTGATGTTGACTGTCCCTTTTAACATCTATAGTTGCATTAAGTGCTCCATACATGAAATCTCATCAAATGAGAACTTATTGCTATGTAGTTAAAACAATTACAACTAAAGCAACTTCAGAAACGCATTTAAAACACAGTAAATGTAAATGTTTATGTAGAATATTCACATATCTGTTTTGTAATAGAAAAGTAGTCTTGATGGACAGAACCAGAGGCTTCTCAGAATCCTGGTAGACAGAATGAGGGGTCGTGGGGGGGATTTCTCAACTAAAACGCCGTCCAACATGCAGAATTCATGAATTAATAAAGAATCTATTGCTCATGTGAAGTGTCTTGTCCAGCTATTTCACTTGTGTTTTCCTTTTACTGCTTGTTAATCACTTGTTTATTTTCTTTCTTGCATATGTTATAGTGGACTGCTTTAAAGAGGGATACTTTTTTGTTGTAATTCATTTGGTTATGTGGTTTTGACTCAAAGTGAACAATTTTGAGAACGATGAGTCTCCTTTGGTTATAATGGAGAATTTGCAATTTGAGTTGGATAAAAATCTCTTTGAATTCCACTAGTTTCAAGTTGTGATGTAGCAGTAAGTTTTTTGGGTGTATGTTTTTTTTTTTCATTTTGTTGAACCCAATCCAATCTCACTGCAATGAATTCAGAAGCATCCAAAATATATGAAAGCTCCTGATTTAGAAGTGTAAGTATGTAAGAAAACCTTTCTTTCAGTGTTCATTTCAGTCTTGTTAATGAAACACCCTAATTAGGGATAGATTACAAGTGAGCGCAAAACATTGCTTCCACAAAAGCGATATTTGTGCTCAACTTAGTAATACCAGTGAATGCAAATGTGTGCTGGTATTACAAGTGAGGTGCAATGCGAACGTGACCTTGTGTTCATATTGCACGGAAGCATTGCGCTCACAAGAGCGTGCTTCCATACACAAATTAACACATACATATATATATGTATATAAGCATATACATACAGTGGGGCAAAAAAGTATTTAGTTAGCCACCAATTGTGCAAGTTCTCCCTCTTAAGAAGATGAGAGAGACCTGTAATTTTCATCATAGGTATACCTCAACTATGAGAGACAAAATGTGGAAACAAATCCAGACAATCACATTGTCTGAATTGGAAAGAATTTATTTGCATGTTATGGTGGAAAATAAGTATTTGGTTACCTACAAACAAGCAAGATTTCTGGCTCTCACAGACCTGTATCTTCTTCTTTAAGAGGCTCCTCTGTCCTCCACTCATTACCTGTATATATGGCACCTGTTTGAACTTGTTATCAGTATAAAAGACACCTGTCCACAACCTCAAACAGTCACACTCCAAACTCCACTATGGTGAAGACCAAAGAGCTGTCAAAGGACACCAGAAACAAAATTGTAGACCTGCACCAGGCTGGGAAGTCTGAATCTGCAATAGGCAAGCAGCAGAAATCAACTGTGGGAGCAATAATTAGAAAATGGAAGACATACAAGACCACTGATAATCTCCCTCGATCTGGGGCTCCACGCAAGATCTCACCCTATGGGGTCAAAATGATCAGAAGAACGGTGAGCAAATATCCCAGAACCACACGGGGGGGCCTAGTGAATGACCTGCAGAGAGCTGGGACCAATGTAACAAAGGCTACCATCAGTAACACACTACACCGCCAGGGACTCAGATCCTGCAGTGCCAGACATGTCCCCCTGCTTAAGCCAGTACATGTCTGGGCCCATCTGAAGTATGCTAGAGAGCATTTGGATGATCCAGAAGTGGATTGGGAGAATGTCATATGGTCAGATGAAACCAAAGTAGAACTGTTTGGTTGAAACACAACTCGTCGTGTTATGAGGAGAGAGAATGCTGAGTTGCAACCAAAGAACACCATACCTACTGTGAAGCATGGGGGTGGCAACATCATGCTTTGGGGCTGTTTCTCTGCAAAGGGAACAGGACTACTGATCCGTGTACATGAAAGAATGGGGCCATGTATCGTGAGATTTTAAGTGCAAACCTCCTTCCATCAGCAAGGGCATTGAAGATGAAACGTGGCTGGGTCTTTCAGCATGACAATGATCCCAAACACACCACCCGGGCAACAAAGGAGTGGCTTCGTAAGAAGCGTTTCAAGGTCGTGGAGTGACCTAGCCAGTCTCCAGATCTCAACCCCATAGAAAACCTTTGGAGGCAGATTAAAGTCTGTGTTGCCCAGCGACAGCCCCAAAACATCACTGCTCTAGAGGAGATCTGCATGCAGGAATGGGCCAACATACCAGCAACAGTGTGTGACAACCTTGTGAAGACTTACAGAAAATATTTGACCTCTGTCATTGCCAACAAAGGATATATAACAAAGTATTGAGATGAACTTTTGATATTGACCAAATACTTATTTTCCACCATAATTTGCAAATAAATTCTTTCCAAATCAGACAATGTGATTGTCTGGATTTGTTTCCACATTTTGTGTCTCATAGTTGAGGTATACCTATGATGAAAATTACAGGCCTCTCTCAACTTCTTAAGTGGGAGAACTTGCACAATTGGTGACTGACTAAATACTTTTTTGCCCCACTGCATATTTTTACAGGGAACACACAGTTCCCATAGTCCGCAATGTAAAGGCATTTTTTGTGCCATTGCTGTTCAAACAAACCACTGCCGCCAACTTTAGCCCCCAAAATCTGCATAGTGCAGTTTTTTTATTTAAAAAAAAAAAAAAATCAAATAAAAAACTAAACTATATTTTAATTTGGGGTCAATTGGGCACTTTTTTTTTTTCAAAACATTTTTTATTGAAGTTTCAAAGAAATACGATATACATAGTTCGCCCATCAACGGCAAGTGTTATAGAGCACTACATACAATGTTGTGACACGATGGTCGCTCTAAAAGGGAAAACAAAGAAAGCAACTTCGCCCCACATGTTAATGCTGGTACTATAGAGAGGCAGGACTTACCCACCTGAAATATCAAACAACATGTTTAAGTTTAGAATATTTGTATAAATAAAGGAATAACTATGTGAGGTGAGCATGTGTAGATGGCATTGCATACAGTGCTCTGGAATTGTGAAGAAGAGACTATGAGCTTTATAAAATAGAACTTCCTTTTTGTGGTGTTAACTTGTAGAAGGTCCCCACGTCTGTATTAGGAATATTCTATACTTTTCTAGTGTAATAATATTTAGAAGTGGGGAGTTAGCATTTGCAAAGGTCATACTTAGGTCATGAGGAATAGAGAAAAGAGAGAAAAAGCAGCGGGCAAGAGCCGCTCATATTATAGAGAAAAGTAGAAAGATAGGGGTGGTATTATCTACAAGAGAGTAGTAGAGTAACCAGATGGGAGGGTAGATAGTGTGAGTGGAGGAGTAATTATTTCTATTGGTAGAGGTCTAAGGTCAGGGGCGAGAGCCACTTGTTATAAAAACCAAAACCACATACTACATTATCTAGTCTGAACATTCATCAGGGCAGTAAGTAGTACAGTGAAGTAAAAGAAAAAAAGATGTGTCACCTGACGTATGTACTTAAGAACAAGCATAGAACAGTGTATGCAAACATTTATAAACCAAGTGTTAACTTGCTTAGCTGCGATGGTTGAAATCATATACATTTATATAGTCTCCAAGTACCTTAAACCATAGTGAAGTAACATCTTGTAAAACAAACATGCAAGGGATAAGCTTCCAGATACCAGCATTCTAATGGTTAAATGTACTATAGTATGAGTAGGGGTATGCATAGCCCAACATATATAACATAAACAAGAACACATAATATGCCCTGGGAGGGGTAGAATATGGAGAGTGAGTGAGTGAACAGAGTATTATTATTGGGGGCATACCTTCAGATACTACCATGTCTACAGTTATAGGTTAAAAGGGCAGACTAAGAGGTATATTAGATGCGGCTAGAAGTTAATCTGCGTTTCCTTCTGCCCCCTTCAAATAGACAAATAATAAGGGGAGGAGGGACATGCAAAAATAGAGAAAAATTATCAGCAATTAGGCCCATAGTCAACAGGCTATACATGCGGACAAGAACCTTTAACCTACACCAGATCTTGGGCAGAGAAGGCAATATAATAATGATTCCTCCAGATCTTTGATATGCCCTGTCAGGGAGGTGAGAATGTCCTGGGTACAACAGTGTAGTGTGTTACAGTCCTTCTTAAGTAGAGTCAAGACCTTTATGTGTATTTTCTTTGATTCCTGTCTGGGGGACTCCCCTAGTAAAATAATGTATGGCCCAGACTTAGCTGCTCCCATGGATGACTTAAATGTAAGGTGGTTGTTAGAAAATGCGCCAATGTTCAGAGTCTCAGCATGTGGCGATATACTCGCAGTCCTTGAGGCGTGTTGTGGAGTGTGTAATTCTCTTACTCTCATGTGATGCTTTCTAACTGTTTCTGGAAGGACCACAACACTCCTCTGTTGCGGAATCTCCTTGGAAGCTTGTGGCAGATGTTCGGCCAAATCCCTGAGGGCTTGGAGGATTTGCCGAAGATCGATGTAATGGGCAGCCGATCATTGCAGTGTCTTGTCCTCCTCTGTTTCCCCAGACGCCATATCTCCAGAAGAAGTGAGGTAGCAATATGTAGACAGCGTCTGGAGAGTGTTACAGGTTACAGGGGCTGTCGCCTATTGCTGTCTTTTAGTAGCTCTCAAACCCCGACACCTGTTGGAAAGTGAGGGGAGGGGGGAGGAGGGCAAAAAAGGGGGGGTTCCGCAGCTCTGAGAATAAGAGGAGAAAAAAGAAAGTCGCTAGGCCAGGCAGGTGCGGTAGGATTAAGACTAGGGAAAGTCCGGTTGCAGGTCCAGATCTTGTCCCGTTGATTTATGTGTATGTGGCCTGCCATGCGATGATGGTGTGAAGTAATCCACCTTAGTAGGTGCGAAGATAGGGCTTAAGATGGCAGCTTGGTTCCTCTGTGGCTCAGAGCCGCTTCATACCGGAGCCCTGTGCCGGAGCCTTCTCTCTCTAATCTCTGCCAAATGAGCTGGATCAAGTACCTCTTTATAAGGCATATATATAGAGATAAGAATAACGATGGCAGTTATTAGTTTAATATAGTATTAGCTTGGAGAGCTCAGTGTAGAAGTGTCTGCTCTGCTTGGCGGTTGGCTCCGCCACCTCAATTGAGCACTTTTAAAAAATGTACCAGAGGTCTGAGCTCTGATTAATTGTTTGATTGTTAATTGCTACCAGAAGCTCACAGTAGCAATAACCAGCCACTTGTAATGGCTGATTATTTATTGTGCGCTCGTAAACGGGAACATTTGCCCATTTGAGAGTGCGCGATAACTTAGGACCCCACTTGTAATCTGGTTCTTAATTTATTGAGTAAATAATAACATTTAATTTCTAATTAATTACTAATATTTGTTTCTACTGTGATACAAATTATACCAGTACTAGTCCTAAAGCCTGTGTACACGAGCCATTTTTTGCAGTACAGTGGTCCCACCCCTTGCTCTCTCTATCCCCCCTCTCTTTTACTCTCTCTTTCTCCCCTCTCTCTTTTGCTCTCTCTTTCTCCCCTCACTTTTGCTTTCTCTCTCTCCCCTCTCTTTTACTCTCTCTCTCCCCCCTCACTTTTGCTCTCTCTCTCCCCTCTCTTTTGCTCTCTCTCCCCCTCTCTTTTGCTCTCTCTCTTCCCCCTCGCTTTTGCTCTCTCTCCCCCCTCTCTTTTGCTCTCTCTCTCCCCCCCTATTTTTCTCTCTCACCCTTTTTTGCTGTCTCTCTCCCTCTCCCCCTCTTTTGCTGTCTCTCTCCCTCTCTTTTGCTCTCTCTCTTTTGCCCTCTCGTTTGCTCTCTCTCCTCTCGTTTGCTCTCTCTCTCCTCTCATTTTCTCTCTCCTCTCTTTTGCTGTCTCTCTCGCTCTCTTTTGCTTTCTCTCCCCCTCTCTTTTGTGCTCTCTCCCCCTCTCTTTTGCGCTCTCCCCCCCTCTTTTTTGTGCTCTCTCCTCCCTCTCTTTTGTGCTTTCTCCCCCTCTCTTTTGTGCTCTCTCCCCCCTCTATTTTGTGCTCTCTCCCCCTCTCTTTTGTGCTCTCTCCCCCTCTCTTTTGTGATCTCTCCCCCTCTCTTTTGTGCTCTCTCCCCCTCTCATTTGTGCTCTCTCCCCCTCTCTTTAGTGCTCTCTCTCCCCTCTCTTTTCTGCTCTCTTCCCCCTCTCTTTTGTGCTCTCTCTCCCCTCTCTTTTGTGATCTCTTCCCCTCTCTTTTGTGCTCTCTCCCCCTCTATTTTGTGCTCTCTCCCCCTCTCTTTTGTGCTCTCCCCCCTCTCTTTTGTACTCTCTCCCCCTCTCTTTTGTGCTCTCCCCCCTCTCTTTTGTGCTCTCTCCCCTCTCTTTTGTGCTCTCTCCCCCTCTCTTTTGTGCTCTCTCCCCCCTCTCTTTTTTGCTCTCTCCCCCCTCTCTTTTGCTGTCTCTCTCCCCCTCTCTTTTGCTGTCCCCCCTTTTTAGAGTTTTCTGTCGGCCCCGGCAGCTGGCCCCACCGGCCCCGCCCGACCCGCCCACGCCACACCCAGCCACACCCGTGTCATGTACGGCCCCGCCCACTTCACGCTCGGGCCCCGCCCACGTCACAACCGCCCAGCCATGCCCACTCCACCACACGCCAGGTTAGTTGGAAGGCCAGGTGTGTTTGTCCTCGTGCACAGTCTCTACTGCGCATGACAGCTTCGGACAAACACACTTGACCTTTTATTATATAGGATGTGTTATGTATAATACATGACTGTATGATACAGATTATGAAAATTATATTATAGACTATGGAAAATATAAATGTTGATAATATTTTTTTTAACTAACTTATCATAAACCATAAATATATATATATTACTTTTTGTAAAATATTTTTAACCATTTGTGCATTATGACATTTTAGAGCTAGCCTAAGATATGTTAGCTGTTACCGCTGCATTTTCTTACAAAGTGTTACAACTATTATTGCTTGACATCCTCATTTAGATGTTCTTGACAAACATTAATATCAGTCACCTCTATGTAATGTATGTAACAGTTTTCTAGTTATATTGATCTTTTCTTCTGTGTACTCTATAGACTTCTCTCTGTGTTGTTCTCAGGACTGAATTTTCACACATTCTCACTTGCGAGATTTCACATTTCTGACAGTGAAGTGTCAATGTCAGTGATTTTTCTAAGCAATAAAGTACTTAAATTAAAAATGAAAGATTTTTTTATTTATATTTTTTTAAGAAGAAATATGCTTTGAATAGTTTGTCCATATCCATTACATAAAAATATTTTTTCTGTAAAAAGAATTGCTTGAAATGTAGGTTGCATGTTGCTTATGTTTTGGTGAGTAAAACGGTTTAGCAGACTAAATAGTAGAAATAAACAAATAGAAAAAAACAGTAAGCTAAACACATGTAAAATATTGTCTACACATATGTCATGATAATATCCTGAGGTAAATAACATCTGGAATGTTGTGAGCTAAGACATTTTCTTGTTGTTTGGTTAAAAAGGGAATTCCTTTGAATTATTGAAGAAATAAAAAGAGAGAAGCGCTCAACCTGGAAACGAACAATAGCATAATAGCTTGTTCTATGGCTAGTTACCACCCAAGAAGCAGCCTCTTTTTGCTCAACATGTGCCTTTCACCGAGAAAAACTTTCCTGTAGCATATCAGTCTGATCCTGACTTCACAGTACAGTCCAGCCCCGAAATACCAGGCAATCCCTCTCTGAACAAGAGAAACAGCAAAACCCCAGACGTACGTTTCGGCCTATTGTGGGCCTCGTCAGTGAGGTGCAGCCATATCCCTCTAGGCACACTGAGCAACGGGTCCACGTCTGGATTCCCGCATCACACTCAGGGAGACTTCCCAATAGAGGCTGCTTCCGGGTGGTAAATCGCCATAGAACAAGCCACTGAGCTGTTGTTCATTCCTGGTAGAGCGCTTCTCTCTTCGTATGCAAATTATTATGACCCTGGGGAAGTCTCCCTATGGGTGATGGGGGAAACCAGACGTGGACTCCTTGCCCAGTGTGCTTAGAGGAATGTGGCTGCACCTCACTGACGAGGCCCATAGGAGGCCGAAACGATTGTCTGGGGTTGTCATGTTCCTTGTTCAGAGGAGAATTGCCTGGTATTTCGGGGCTGGACTGACCTTGCTTGGCGGGATTAGACTGATATACTTCAGGAAAGTTTTCTTCTGTGAAAAGCACACTGGTCTAAAAGAGGCTGCTTCCGGGTGGTAAATCGCCATAGAACAAGCCACTGAGCTGTTGTTCATTCCTGGTAGAGTGCTTCTCTCTTCGTATGCAAATTATTATGACCCTGGGGAAGTCTCCCTATGGGTGATGGGGGAAACCAGACGTGGACTCCTTGCCCAGTGTGCTTAGAGGAATGTGGCTGCACCTCACTGACGAGGCCCATAGGAGGCCGAAACGATCGTCTGGGGTTGTCATATTCCTTGTTCAGAGAAGAATTGCCTGGTATTTCGGGGCTGGACTGACCTTGCTTGGCGGGATCAGACTGATATACTTCAGGAAAGTTTTCTTCTGTGAAAAGCACACTGGTCTAAAAGAGGCTGCTTCCGGGTGGTAAATCGCCATAGAACAAGCCACTGAGCTGTTGTTCATTCCTGGTAGAGCGCTTTTCTCTTCGTATGCAAATTATTATGACCCTGGGGAAGTCTCCCTATGGGTGATGGGGGAAACCAGACGTGGACTCCTTGCCCAGTGTGCTTAGAGGAATGTGGCTGCACCTCACTGACGAGGCCCATAGGAGGCCGAAACGATCGTCTGGGGTTGTCATGTTCCTTGTTCAGAGGAGAATTGCCTGGTATTTCGGGGCTGGACTGACCTTGCTTGGCGGGATCAGACTGATATACTTCAGGAAAGTTTTCTTCTGTGAAAAGCACACTGGTCTAAAAGTGGCTGCTTCCGGGTGGTAAATCGCCATAGAACAAGCCACTGAGCTGTTGTTCATTTCTGGTAGAGCGCTTCTCTCTTCGTATTTGAATTATTGAAGTGGACATACATTCTTTAGGTAAAGTCGGGGGAAACTTTATAATCAGTAACTTTTATTGATCAGAGGGAATTTATTTGCTGAACAGAGTTCATTGCAAGACTCTCAGACCCAGTTGGAAACTTGGAAGGTGGCTGAATGACAACAGGTATTACCAAATGCGCATCCCTAAAAACATACAAGACACACTAATATCTTGCAATATGTTTTAATAATTTTCATGTTAAGTCATTGCTGGTATCAAAATAATCCCTATGATTCCACAATGTGATTGATCACAGGTGTATGATTACTGTATATAACTAAATAACTAGGTTTGTGCATTCGGATCCTTCGTTTCTGAATGCGGAAGTAAGAGCTATTCAGCTTTTTTCAGAGCCAGATTGATTCTGCTGTGAGATACAAGATCACCACGTTAAGATCTGGATCTGCACAGATCTTAACGTGGTGATCTTGCACCAGAATAAATTCTCAAAAAAAAAGCTGAATAGCGCTTACTTCCATATTCGGATCCTAACCAATGCCTAGATTACGAGTCTTGTGTTAGGATTAAAAAGCAGCGTTGAGAGGTCCCAATGCTGCTTTTTAATGCCCGCTGGTATTACGAGTCTTGAAATGACAGGCTCACCGCTCACTTTTTTGTCCAGACTCGGAAATACAGCAAATCCACTTACGTCAATTGCGTATCCTAGATTTTCAATGGGACTTGCATAGCGCCGGTATTACGAGTCTGACCAAAAGTGAGTGGTAGACCCTCTCCTGTCAAGCCTGGTACCGCATTTTAAAGTCAGTAGTTAAGAGTTTTACACTACAATGCCGTAGCATAAAACTCTTAACTAAAGTGCTAAAAAGTACACTAACACCCATAAACTACCTATTAACCCCTAAAACGAGGCCCCCCCACATTGCAAACACTAAAATAAATATTTTAACCCCTAATCTGCTGAACCGGACGTCGCCGCCACTATAATAAATATATTAACCCCTAAACCGCCGCACTCCCGCATCGCAAAAACAAGTTAAATATTATGAACCCCTAATCTGCCATCCCCAACATCGCCGAAACCTACCTACATTTATTAACCCCTAATCTGCCGCCCCCAATGTCGCCGCCACTATATTAAATGTATTAACCCCTAAACCTAAGTCCAACCCTAAACCCCCCCTAACTTAAATATAATTACAATAAATCTAAATAAAATTACTACAATTAACTAAATTATTCCTATTTAAAACTAAATACTTACCTATAAAATAAACCCTAAGAAAGCTACAATATAACTAATAGTTACATTGTAGCTTTCTTAGGGTTTATTTTTATTTTACAGGCAACTTTGTAATTATTTTAACTAGGTAGAAGAGTTAATAAATAGTTATTAACTATTTAATAACTTCCTAGTTAAAATAAAGACAAATTTACCTGTAAAATAAAACCTAACCTAAGTTACACTAACACCTAACACTACACTATAATTAAATAAATTAACTAAATTAAATACAATTAATTACATTTAAATAAAATTATCTAAAGTACGAAAAAAAACCCCACTAAATTACAGAAAATAATAAAATAATTACAAGATTTTTAAACTAATTACACCTACTCTAATCCCTCTAACAAAATAAAAAGCCCCCCAAAATAAAAAAGCCCTACCCTACACTAAATTACAAATAGCCAATAGGATTTAAGTTCAATCCTATTGGCTGATCCAATCAGCCAATAGGATTGAGCTGGCATTCTATTGGCTGTTCCAATCAGCCAATAGAATAACAGTTCAATCCTATTGGCTGATTGCATCAGCCAATAGGATTTTTTCTACCTTAATTCTGATTGGCTAATAGAATTCTATCAGCCAATCGGAATTGAAGGGACGCCATCTTGGATGACGTTATTTAAAGGAACCTTCATTCAGTCATCGGACGAAGAAAGAAGAGGATGCTCCGCGTCGGATGTCTTGAAGATGAACCCGCTCCGTGCCGGATGGATGAAGATAGAATATGCCATCTAGATGAAGACTTCTGCCCGTCTGGAGGACCTCTTCTGCCCGGTTTGGATGAAGACTTCTGCCCGTCTGGAGGACCACTTCTGCCCGGTTGGGTGAAGACGTCTCCCGGTAAGGTCGTCTTCAAGGGGTTAGTGTTAGTTTTTTTTAAGGGGGGATTGGGTGGGTTTTATAGTAGGGTTGGTTGTGTGGGTGGTGGGTTTTAATGTTGGGGGGAGAATTGTACTTTTTTATTTCAGGTAAAAGAGCTGATTACTTTGGGGCAATGCCCCGCAAAAGGCCCTTTTAAGGGCTATTTGTAATTTAGTTTAGGATAGGGCTTTTTTATTTTGGGGGGCTTTTTTATTTTGTTAGGGGGATTAGATTAGGTTAATTAGCTTAAAAATCTTGTAATTATTTTATTATTTTCTGTAATTTAGTGGGGTTTTTTCATACTTTAGATAATTTTATTTAATTGTAATTAATTGTGTTTAATGTAGGGAATTAATTTAATTATAGTGCAGTGTTAGGTGTTAGTGTAAGTTAGTTTAGGTTTTATTTTACAGGTAAATTTGTCTTTATGTTAACTAGGAAGTTATTAAATAGTTAATAACTGTTTAATAACTATTCTATCTAGTTAAAATAAATACAAAGTTGCCTGTAAAATAAAAAAACCCCTAAGATAGCTACAATGTAACTATTAGTTATATTGTAGCTATCTTAGGGTTTATTTTATAGGTAAGTATTTAGTTTTAAATAGGAATAATTTAGTTAATTGTAGTAATTTTATTTAAATTTATTGTAATTATATTTGTTAGGGGGGGTTAGGGTTAGATTTAGGTTTAGGGGTTAATAACTTTATTATAGGGGTGGTGACGTTGTGGGCGGCAGATTAGGGGTTAATAAATGTAGTTAGGTTGCAGCGACATTGGGGGCGGCAGATTAGGGGTTTATAAATATAATGTAGGGTTCGGCGATGTTGTGGGCAGCAGATTAGGGGTTCATAACTATAATGTAAGTGGCGGCGGTGTCCGGAGCGGCAGATTAGGGGTTAATAATATAATGCAGTTGTGGGCGATGTCAGGGGCGGCAGATTAGGGGTTAATAAGTGTAATATTAGGGGTGTTTAGACTCGGGGGTTCATGTTAGGGTCTTAGGTGTAGACATAAAAAGTATTTCCCCATAGGAATCCATGGGGCTGCGTTAGGAGCTTTACGCTGCTTTTTTACAGGTGTTAGGTTTTTTTTTCAGCCGGCTCTCCCCCATTGATTCCTATGGGGAAATTGTGCACGAGCACGTTTTACCAGCTCACCGCTAACGTAAGCAGCGCTGGTATTGAGGTGAGATGTGGAGCAAAATTTTGCTCTTCACTCACTTTTTTGCGATTAACGCCGGGTTTCTAAACACCCGTAATACCAGCGCTGTCTGTAAGTAAGCAGTGAGCATAAACTGCTCATTAGCACCGCACCCCATCTAACGTAAAACTCGTAATCTAGGTGTATGTGTTTTATAATTTCAGCCAGAGTTTGAGAATTAGCTTATGGCCTGTAATTTATGTTGAATTTGGCAAAATAGTGTGCATGTCAATTTTTCCTCCAATCTCCCTTGGGACAATAATCTATGTTGGTGAAGTAATAGTTCTGTTATTTTCTCCTTTTATTTTAAATAATGCTTAGTGTATTTTTTGTTTTTGTTTGTTTGTTTTATATATACATGCACTGTGACTTTTTTTAGTCAATGTAAAGTAAAAAAAAAAAACAACGCACACCCTTTTTCCTAAAGTACACCCTTTTTACTCAAGTATAGCCTTTCTACTCAGGTACACCCTTCTTACTCAGTACACCCTTTTTTCTCAGGTACACCCTTTTTACTCAGTACACCCTTTTTTTCTCAGGTACACCCTTTTTACTTATGTACACCCTTTTTACTCAAGTACACCTTAATCCTCCTTAATCAGGTACATCCTTTTTACTCAGGTTCAGGTACACCCTTTCTACTCAGGCATGCCTTTTTACTCAAGTACAACTTTCTTACTCAGGTATAGCCTTTTTTATTCAGGTACGCCCTTTTTACCCAAGTACACCCTTTTTACTCAAGAACACCCTTCTCAATCAGGTACATCCTTTTTACTAGAGTATACCCTTTTTACTCAAGTATACCCTTCTTAATTAGGTACACCCTTTTTAGTTAGGTACACCCTTCTTAATCAGGTACACCCTTTATACTTAGGTACACCCTTTTTACTTAGGTGCACCCTTTTTACTCAGGTACATCCTTTTTACTTAGGTACACCCTTTTTCCTCAGGTACACCCTTTTTACTTAGGTACACCCTTCTAACTCAGGTACACCCTTCTTAATTATGTACACCCTTCTTAATTATGTACACCCTTCTTACTCAGGTACACCCTTCTTAATTATGTACACCCTTCTTAATTATGTACACCCTTCTTACTCAGGTACACCCTTCTTAATTATGTACACCCTTCTTACTCAGGTATGCCCTTCTAAATTATGTACACCAGTTTTACTCAAGCACACCCTTCTTTCTCAGATATACCCTTTTTACTCAAGTACACCCTTTTTACTCAGTACACCCTTTTTACTCAGATATACCCTTTTTACTCAGATATACCCTTTTTTACTCAGGTACACCCTTCTTACTTAAGTACACCCTTCTTACTCAGGTACACCCTATTTATTTAAGTACACCCTTCTTTATATTCAGTGAGACTACTTTCCCACAACAACACAACTATAAATATTTTACAATCACAAACAGTTGTAATAAATAATGCTAAAGGTTCCCATTGCTAAAGGTTCTTGTTTGATGTGCGACATATCCTGTATTGAGCACCTCAGGCAACTATAGATGTTAGTGACAGGAATGGCCACTAACAAAACAATGGAAAATATAGGTGAAGAGACACTCAATGAATTTTACGATCCTGCCCTTTAGTATCATCACAAGGGCCTCATCTGCTGAAGAAAACAGTGTCTGTACTTTGTTGCAAGAATTTTGCTGGTTCTTCATGCGCTACCGACATTATTATGCACACCACATGGTTCTGTGATGCTACTAACTCCTCCCTTTATTCTACTTCTCGTAAAAGGAATACAATATATATATATATATATTAATTTGAGTTTATAGAAATGCTGGGCCTACTTTCTTACAACTGACTCTTTCCTGTTCTCTCTGGTTGTTCCTAATGTATATTTTTCAGGACCAATGTTTATGCTGAAGCTGCTGAAGTTTAAGTGATGTCATTTCTCATGTGGAAACATTGCTATTTTGAGCAAATACAAGTATATATCTCTATCAATAATTGAGAATTTTCATTTAACCAAGTATTTGAATAAATGCCTTAAGTAAGGTCTCATTTTAAAAGCTTGGATACCTCTATATTTAGAGCAGAACTTGTGACATACAATGTATAAGGGAATCTAATTAGAATAATAAGAGACATGATATTTTTAAAATGTACTCTGTTCCACATAAAATATGTTTCAAAATCTATTACGATATTAAATAGAGAAGTTATTTATATGCTGAAAAAACCCCAACATTATATATTTGAATTGTTCCTATCAGCCAATAAGCATTAGAGTCATAGGGCCCAGTTGTACATAGTCATGCACTATCTTATATTTTTACACTAAATTTAGATAGCTTTAGCTTAACTTTTTTTTCCATCAAAAATATTTGTACCTCTTAATTGCTGTTCTTTAAAATACATGACACAAAACATTTGTGTGCCTTGTCCCTTTCACCCTTTCACAGCATAGCCATTTCATACCCCTGTTCTAGAGATATTTTTAGTTGTTTGGGTCTCATTGCATTTACACATAAATTTCAACTAAAATTATAACTTGACTTTTAACAGACAAGGTTTTCAAGAAAACATTGCATAAATATCATAATTTCAGAAAACACCATAAAAAATGCAACAACAAAAAATGGTGTCATTTTCTATGGCATATATATTAAACAGCATAATGGGAGTCATTATTTATTAAATAATTTCAAAGCCAAACTTTTACCATCAGATCACCTTCCTAAATCATCAACATAATGTTTTTTATACCTATTAAATACTATTTAAATCTTCACTAAACTCTGATCTGCCAGACGGTTAGCAATATATATGTATATTCATACCACTGTCTAAACTCACTTAGCATAGCACATAAAAATAAAATGTTATAATATTTTTACATAAAGGCTGATGGATTAATGGAAAAGACCGCAGATCCCCTTACGCCAATTGCGTATCCTATCTTTTCAATGGGATCTTCCTAACGCCGGTATTTAGAGTCTTGGCTGAAGTGAGTGTTAGAACTCTAACGACAAAACTCCAGCTGCAGAAAAAAGTCAGGAGTTAAGAGCTTTATGGGCTAACGCCGGTTTATAAAGCTCTTAACTACTGTGCTCTAAAGTATACTAACACCCATAAACGACCTATGTACCCCTAAACCGAGGCCCCCCACATCACTGCCACTCTAATAAAAAATTTTAACCCCTAATCTGCCGACCACACACCGCCGCCACATACATTATCCCTATGTACCCCTAATCTGCTGCCCCTAACATCGCCGACCCCTATATTATATTTATTAACCCCTAATCTGACCCCCCAACGTCGCCGCTACCTCACTTATTAACCCCTAATCTGCCGACCGGACCTCGCCGCCACTATAATAAATGTATTAACCCTTAAACCGCCGCACTCCCGCCTCAAAAACAATATAATAAATAGTATTAACCCCTAATCTGCCCTCCCTAACATCTTTGACACCTAACTTCAAGTATTAACCCCTAATCTGCCGACTGGACCTCGCCGCTACTCTAATAAATGTATTAACCCCTAAAGCTAAGTCTAACCCTAACACTAACACCCCCCTAAGTTAAATATAATTTTTATCTAACAAAATAAATTAAATCTTATTAAATAAATTATTCCTATTTAAAGCTAAATACTTACCTGTAAAATAACCCCTAATATAGCTACAATATAACGAATAATTATATTGTAGCTATTTTAGGATTTTTTATACCTATTAAATACTATTTAAATCTTCACTAAACTCTGATCTGCCAGACGGTTAGCAATATATATGTATATTCATACCACTGTCTAAACTCACTTAGCATAGCACATAAAAATAAAATGTTATAATATTTTTACATAAAGGCTGATGGATTAATGGAAAAGACCGCAGATCCCCTTACGCCAATTGCGTATCCTATCTTTTCAATGGGATCTTCCTAACGCCGGTATTTAGAGTCTTGGCTGAAGTGAGTGTTAGAACTCTAACGACAAAACTCCAGCTGCAGAAAAAAGTCAGGAGTTAAGAGCTTTATGGGCTAACGCCGGTTTATAAAGCTCTTAACTACTGTGCTCTAAAGTATACTAACACCCATAAACGACCTATGTACCCCTAAACCGAGGCCCCCCACATCACTGCCACTCTAATAAAAAATTTTAACCCCTAATCTGCCGACCACACACCGCCGCCACATACATTATCCCTATGTACCCCTAATCTGCTGCCCCTAACATCGCCGACCCCTATATTATATTTATTAACCCCTAATCTGACCCCCCAACGTCGCCGCTACCTCACTTATTAACCCCTAATCTGCCGACCGGACCTCGCCGCCACTATAATAAATGTATTAACCCTTAAACCGCCGCACTCCCGCCTCAAAAACAATATAATAAATAGTATTAACCCCTAATCTGCCCTCCCTAACATCTTTGACACCTAACTTCAAGTATTAACCCCTAATCTGCCGACTGGACCTCGCCGCTACTCTAATAAATGTATTAACCCCTAAAGCTAAGTCTAACCCTAACACTAACACCCCCCTAAGTTAAATATAATTTTTATCTAACAAAATAAATTAAATCTTATTAAATAAATTATTCCTATTTAAAGCTAAATACTTACCTGTAAAATAACCCCTAATATAGCTACAATATAACGAATAATTATATTGTAGCTATTTTAGGATTTATATTTTACAAGCAACTTTGTATTTATTTTAACTAGGTACAATAGCTATTAAATAGTTATTTACTATTTAATAGCTACCTAGATAAAATAATAATAAAATTACCTGTAAAATAAATCCTAATCTAAGTTATAATTAAACCTAACACTACACTATCAATAAATAAATTAATTAACTAAACTACCTACAATTACCTACAATTAAATCAACTAAACTAAATTACAAAAAAAAACACTAAATTACAAAAAATAAAAAAAGATTACAAGTATTTTAAACTAATTACACCTACTCTAAGCCCCCTAAAAAAATAACAAAGTCCCCCAAAATAAAAAAATGCCCTACCCTATTCTAAAATAAAAAGTTAACAGCTCTATAACCTTACCAGCCCTTAAAAGGGCTTTTTGCGGGGCATGCCCCAAAGAAATCAGCTCTTTTGCATGTAAAAAAAAAACAAACAATACCCCCCCAACATTACAACCCACCACCCACATACCCCTAATCTAACCCAAACCCCCCTTAAATAAACCTAACACTACCCCCCTGAAGATCTCCCTACCTTGTATTCACCCAGCCAGGTATCACCGATCCGTCCAGAAGAGGTCCTCCAGAGGGTCCGAAGTCTTCATCCTATCCGGCCAGAAGAGGTCCTCCAGAGGCTCCGAAGTCTTGATCCAGACGGCATCTTCTATCTTCTTCCATCCAGAGCGGAGCAGGTCCATCTTGAAGCAGCCGGTGCGGATCCATCCTCTTCTAACGACGTCTTAAATCCGAATGAAGGTTCCTTTAAATGACGTCATCCAGGATGGCGTCCCTCGAATTCCGATTGGCTGATAGGATTCTATCAGCCAATCAGAATTAAGGTAGGAAAAAATCAGATTGAGCTTGCATTCTATTGGCTGATCGGAACAGCCAATAGAATGCCAGCTCAATCTGATTGGATTTAGGACGTCGTTAGAAGAGGATGGATCCGCGCCGGCTGCTTCAAGATGGACCCGCTCCGGATGGAAGAAGATAGAAGATGCCGCCTGGATCAAGACTTCCGAGCCTCTGGAGGACCTCTTCTGGCCGGATAGGATGAAGACTTCGGACCCTCTGGAGGACCTCTTCTGGACGGATCGGTGATAAACGGCTGGGTGAATACAAGGTAGGGAGATCTTCAGGGGGGTAGTGTTAGGTTTATTTAAGGGGGGTTTGGGTTAGATTAGGGGTATGTGGGTGGTGGGTTGTAATGTTGGGGGGGTATTGTATGTTTTTTTACAGGCAAAAGAGCTGATTTCTATGGGGCATGCCCAGCAAAAAGCCCTTTTAAGGGCTGGTAAGGTAATAGAGCTGTTAACTTTTTATTTTAGAATAGGGTAGGGCATTTTTTTATTTTGGGGGGCTTTGTTATTTTTTTAGGGGGCTTATTTGTTATATTGTAGCTATATTAGGGTTTATTTTACAGGTAAGTATTTAGCTTTAAATAGGAATAATTTATTTAATAAGATTTAATTTATTTTGTTAGATAAAAAATATATTTAACTTAGGGGGGTGTTAGTGTCAGGGTTAGACTTAGCTTTAGGGGTTAATACATTTATTAGAGTAGCGGCGAGGTCCGGTCGGCAGATTAGGGGTTAATACTTGAAGTTAGGTGTCAAAGATGTTAGGGAGGGCAGATTTATTATTATTTATTATAGGGTTTTTGAAGCGGGAGTGTGGCGGTTTAGGGGTTAATACATTTATTATAGTGACGGCGAGGTCCGGTCAGCAGATTAGGGGTTAATAAGTGTAGGTAAGGTAGCGGCGACATTGGGGGGCAGATTAGGGGTTAATAATTCAAATGTAGGTGTCGGCGATGTTGGGGACAGCAGATTAGGGGTTCATAGGGATAATGTAGGTTGCGGCGGTGTCCGGAGCAGCAGATTAGTGGTTAATTGTATAATGCAGGTGTCAGCGATAGCGGGGGTGGCAGATTAGGGGTTAATAAGTGTAAGGTTAGGGGTGTTTAGACTCAGGGTACATGTTAGGGTGTTAGGTGCAGACTTAGGAAGTGTTTCCCCATAGGAAACAATGGGGCTGCATTAGGAGCTTAAAGGGACATTAAACACTAAATACACGCTAGTTAGAATGATGCATTCAAAGAAAAGATTAGTCCATGACGAACATGTAGATGTATTTTTTAAAGTTTCATTAGTTGTTTAAAAAGTGACAAAATAAGTGTAAAGTTTTAGTGTCTATAAAACACTGGGAGCTGCCATGTTGTAACTTGTGTTACCTTCTCTGCTGTGGCCAATTAGGGACCATTATAAATAGGTCACTAGAGTGTGCAGCCAATGATTGTGCTGGATTTAACAGTGTTCTGCACTTCCATTTCTAACAGGAACTGAAAAGCTCACAATTTCAGAATGGAATTACAGGCAAAGAGGATATTTATTATATAAATGATATTGCAGAGTTGTTTTATTATATACAATTTATAATTTTATATTACCATCTCAAAGTGTTTAATGTCCCTTTAACGCTGCTTTTTTGCAGGTGTTAGGTTTTTTTACAGCTCAAACTGCCCCATTGTTTCCTATGGGGAAATCGTGCACGAGCACGTTTTTTAAAGCTGGCCGCTACCGTAAGCAACACTGGTATTGAGAGTGGAAGTGGCGGTAAATTATGCTCTACGCTCCCTTTTTGGAGCCTAACGCAGCCCTTCAGAGAACTCTAAATACCAGCGTTATTTAAAAGGTGCGGGGGAAAAAAACACGTGTAGCTAACGCACCCCTTTGGCCGCAAAACTCTAAATTTAGCCGTAGGTTTTCACTTCAGAAACAAATAGGGAAAAGTTTGATAGGTCTCCCGTTATCTCCTGTAAACTTCTCTGCTTCTTTATTACTTTGTGACTACCAGCAATCACTATGGACAGTACCCTTTAAAAGTCAGACATGGTGGTCTAAGCAATTTTTACATTACATGACAAGCTATTTTTATCTAAACTCAGACTTCACAGAAGCAGTAATAATAGTACATTTCTCCTTAAATTCCAGAGAAATTGAACAAGCTAAATATTTGCCTTAAGTACTTAAATGTGAACATTTAAGTAAACAGTTCAAACATACTTTATGTAGGCTGTAGTATTACTGATTTATTATTGATTTTTTTTTTCTTAATTACTTTTACTCTTGATTGCTTTCAATTGACCACACAACGAGGGATGACATTTTGGTTATATTTCATCAAAGTGTTTATTAACTTGTAAAGGTAAATTGCTAACATTTTTAATTATTTGCGTCAGCAGTAAAAATGTAAAGCATTTAGCTAACTGAGAATATAAATAAAGAACAAAAACTAACATACTTCAGTATACTACTTTCTCAATGTTGATAAACCCTTTACATGGTAAAGAAAAAAAAAAAATCTGTCATTTTACTAATCCTAGAACTAATATACACAAATTTCTTTTAATGCATTTGTTATTTTCATTTCAATAAGTGATATATGCATTCATACATATAATAAATTATATTTTAAAAGATATTAAACTCCAAAATATTATATCATGCATATGAAAGAGCAGTGAATAAATATGAAGACTTTTTGCAAGATAACCAGTTGGTTATATGTAAGATGTTTAAACTGAATTTGAAGCTAACAGGAAATGCATGTTTTTACACAGTGTATATATCATATAGCTGTCTTGGTAGACAGGAACAGATTTCTACAAGAATAAAATGGAAATTGTTTACTCCCTTGACCCAAAATGATGTATATACATCATCCTCTTTATGCATGTTGTCTTACTCCAAGCTGTATAGGCTCGAAAGCCTACTACCAATTAAGCATATTAGGTGATGTGCATCTCTGTAATGAGAAGGGGTGTGGTCTAATGACATCAACACCCTATATCAGGTGTGCATAATTATTAGGCAACTTCCTTTCCTTTGGCAAAATGGGTCAAAAGAAGGACTTGACAGGCTCAGAAAAGTACAAAATAGTGAGATATCTTGCAGAGGGATGCAGCACTCTTAAAATTGCAAAGCTTCTGAAGCGTGATCATCGAACAATCAAGCGTTTCATTCAAAATAGTCAACAGGGTCGCAAGAAGTGTGTGGAAAAACAAAGGCGCAAAATAACTGCCCATGAACTGAGAAAAGTCAAGCGTGCAGCTGCCAAGATGCCACTTGCCACCAGTTTGGCCATATTTCAGAGCTGCAACATCACTGGAGTGCCCAAAAGCACAAGGTGTGCAATACTCAGAGACATGGCCAAGGTAAGAAAGGCTGAAAGACGACCACCACTGAACAAGACACACAAGCTGAAACGTCAAGACTGGGCCAAGAAATATCTCAAGACTGATTTTTCTAAGGTTTTATGGACTGATGAAATGAGAGTGAGTCTTGATGGGCCAGATGGATGGGCCCGTGGCTGGATTGGTAAAGGGCAGAGAGCTCCAGTCCGACTCAGACGCCAGCAAGGTGGAGGTGGAGTACTGGTTTGGGCTGGTATCATCAAAGATGAGCTTGTGGGGCCTTTTCGGGTTGAGGATGGAGTCAAGCTCAACTCCCAGTCCTACTGCCAGTTTCTGGAAGACACCTTCTTCAAGCAGTGGTAAAGGAAGAAGTCTGCATCCTTCAAGAAAAACATGATTTTCATGCAGGACAATGCTCCATCACACGTGTCCAAGTACTCCAAAGCGTGGCTGGCAAGAAAGGGTATAAAAGAAGAAAATCTAATGACATGGCCTCCTTGTTCACCTGATCTGAACCCCATTGAGAACCTGTGGTCCATCATCAAATGTGAGATTTGCAAGGAGGGAAAACAGTACACCTCTCTGAACAGTGTCTGGGAGGCTGTGGTTGCTGCTGCACGCAATGTTGATGGTGAACAGATCAAAACACTGACAGAATCCATGGATGGCAGGCTTTTGAGTGTCCTTGCAAAGAAAGGTGGCTATATTGGTCACTGATTTGTTTTTGCTTTGTTTTTGAATGTCAGAAATGTATATTTGTGAATGTTGAGATGTTATATTGGTTTCACTGGTAAAAATAAATAATTGAAATGGGTATATATTTGTTTTTTGTTAAGTTGCCTAATAATTATGCACAGTAATAGTCACCTGCACACACAGATATCCCCCTAAAATAGCTATAACTAAAAACAAACTAAAAACTACTTCCAAAAGTATTCAGCTTTGATATTATTTAAGGTGATTATGTGTGATGTACAAGTTATGAACATGAATAAGGGTTTGTAGCCCGAAACGTTGTTCTGCTTTCCTGGCTCCCAGTTTGTGACAATAAAGAGAACCTCTGCATAAGGACTTTGTGGTGCGTCTGCTACTTTTGTTTTACTATACAGCTTTGATATTAATGAGTTTTTTGGGTTCATTGAGAACATGGTTGTTGTTCAATAATAAAATTAATCCTCAAAAATACAACTTGCCTAATAATTCTGCACTCCCTGTAAACTTCATGCGTTACAAAGCCCATCATACCTCATAACTTATATATATATATATATATATATATATATATATATATATATATATATATAAAAAGTTACAGCCTCAGCTGCTGTCCCTCAACTCCAGGCATCTGTCTGCTTATGGAACCAGAAGATGATCGGTGCTCCTGTTCCATATGAAAGCAGATGCTTGATCATTACAGACAGTAATATTGTCAGTGTCGCTGTCTGTAATGAACATCTATTTGTGACTGTGGGAGGTTCAGGAGGGATGAAGGGAGGCAGGTGGGTGGTAAAACATTGGAGGGGGAGTGAGGGGTGCACCCTACCTGCAGAAAAATGGTTTGGAAGGGAAAGTAAAGAAGGGGATTCTACGCTACAGAAACAAAAGATAAATTAGGTTGGGGGCCCTACATAATGATCAGAGGGAGATGCCTACACTATGTAAATACATACAAAATATATACATTAATTATAACCCCCCCCCAAAAAAAACTGAACTAGGTACTGGAAGACCATTAGGAGGGGGAGGGTTATAGAGCTGTTTGGGAGGCACCAGGGTGGTAGGAGGGTAAGGGGGATCCTAAACTTCAGAAAAATAAAAAGGCTGTTTGGGAGGGAACAAGGAGTGCAAAGTGTTAGGTGGGAGGGTAATCCTTGTATTAAAATATTATCACCCTTACCAGCTAAGTAATAAAACCCTTCACTGCTGGGAATTTCAGAAGTGTGATGCAGAGCTGCAATTAGCAGCCTTCTAATTGCTAAAAACTAATAGCAAATCCATGCATGTCTGCTATTTCTGATTAAAGAGGACCTCAGATAATCTTTTACAACAATTTGTCTTATGAATGCAGTAGATATGTGTAAATAATTTCAGTGAGAAACCCGAAGTTTGTGAAAAAGGTAACAGTTGTTTTTAATATGACAGTGGAGGGCCCTCTAGTGGGGCTGTAACAAAATTAAGGGATAACTGAGTTGAAGTCTGGTGTTTGCAGGGGTATTGTTGTTACTTTGTTGCAATTTGAGGGGCGGAGAGTGTGCTTACCTTTATAGGCCCAAGTTGCAGTGGTCTCAACCTCTTTTCCTGCTTCCAGACTTCAAGAGAATTTTCCTGCGCGCCCGTCCCCGTGGAAGCAGAAGTTGGCGGCAAGGAGCTGAAGGTGGCATAGTGGTAGGGTTTCTCCCCTGTCTTGGGTAGGTAAAGTTGAATCAGCTCTGGAAGCCCAGGATTTAATTTAGACCTCCACCCTTAACCAGCGGGTTTTATGACAAGTTGGTTGAGGTCGCTCTTCTGGGTTGGTGGTGGTGCCCTAGCTGGCGGTCGGTCATAGCCCTGGAGTGAGCAGCCCGAATGATGAGTGACGGCCTTGGGGGACAGGGGAGGGGTGACGCCTGCTAGGTGCCGACCTAGGGGTTCCCCTCCTCAAAGTTTGGCCGAAGAGCTCAAAACATTTCCATCCATTCTTTGCTAAGAAGCGTCAGCAATTCGTGCTACGCTGTAGGTACCGTATGGGGCTTTGACCAGCTGTTGGTAGGGGATAGTTAGATAGGGATAGTTGCCGCCAAGGGTTATAGAACTTTTACAAAGTTCAAGTTAAAAAGTTGCCTAGGAAACTATCTAATAGTTTCGATAAAGTTTACATTTTAATAAACGCGACCGTGACCAGTCTTTTCCCAATTCAGTTGTTGTGTCTTTATTATTCGGGGGGTAAGGTAAAACAGAAGGACGTAATAGGAGGTTTATCCCTTATGATTGCATTTGGTGGCCATTGGCCAACAGTGGCATTAAATATACTGTACCTAAATGGGTCTAGATCAATACCTTGGGTTATCTACTAAAAAAAAATAATTATATATACAGGGCTCAAAGTTTCCACTCACCTCCTAGTCATTGGCGAGTAGAAATTTAACTGTGGCAAGTAGATATCCTAGTCAGGTTGCAAAGTAGGGGAATGTGCTTAAAACTTATACCCATAGAACAGTTATGTTTTAGCAGATAGCTCCCTTAAAAGGATAATGTATTCAGTCAAGCAGCTAATACGTTTTTTGTATTCAAAGTAACTGCAGGGACACTTTTTCTGCTACCTCTATCTCTCTCTCTTTTTTTTTTGTAATCTTTTTATTGAGGTTTAAACAGAGGGCAGGTAGATGTAGATTTGAAGTCTAATTTTTACTTGAATGTCCCTATAAGTAAGCAAAAGAACAGCTATGTTCAACAAATATTCAGCCAATGTTGTGTTATAGCCTAATATATAAAGCTAATTTCTAGGCAAGTAGAATTTTTTTGAGTGGAGGTCATTTTCTAGGTGAATTGCTGCTTTGGCAGACACACCATTTTTATTAGAAGTATTATTATAAAAATAATTTAATTATCATTGGGGTTTAGTGTCAGGGTTCCAGGAAGTAAAGTATGGTTGCCAGAAGGTGCAGTAGTGTTGGGAGGAAGTGTGGTAGGTTTGCCAGGAGGTGCAGTAGGGTTGCCAGAAGGTGCAGTAGCATTGCTTACCCCTCAACCTGAGGCCTACTTTTAGTTGCCATCATCACCATGTTTCATGACAGCTCCATTAATCCCAACTCACTTGAAATAATGTGTGTTAACTTAAAGGGACATAATACTCATAAGCTAAATCACTTGAAACTGATGCAGTATAACTATAAAAAGCTGACAGGAAAATATCACCTGAGCATCTCTATGTAAAAAAAGAAGATATTTTACCTCACAACTTCCTCAGCTCAGCAGAGTAAGTTCTGTGTAAAACAATATACTTCAGCTGTTGCTCAGCTGCAGGTAAAACAAAAATAAAAATAAAAAATGAAGAAATGAACAGCAGCAAATCAGCATCAACAGTGCTGAGGTCAGGAACTCTTTTACTGTGATCTCATGAGATTTGACTTAACTCTCATGAGATTTCATAGTAAACGTTGTTAAATTGAATAGGGAAATAAGATGAGTGTGCACGTAAGCTCACTCCCTTAGCTGTCCCGGGACAGACATACTGATTTGCTGCTTAGAAGTCCTTTACAATGGGATGTGGCTACTCAGGAATTTTTTAGGTAAAATATCTTTCTTTTTTACATAGAGATGTTTAGGTGATATTTTCTAGTCAGCTTTTTACAGCTATGCTGCATCACTTTCAAGTGTTTCAACATTTGGGTATCATGGCCCTTTAAGCAGTATTTCTGAAAGGGATCACCCAGGTGTTGATCTATCTTTTGATAATTATCGCCATGCAGACAAATGTAAATGTAAATGTAAATGTAAATGTTAGCTCACAAGTCCTCCTGTCCTGTTGACTGGTTTACAGCTTATAGTGAATAACGGGCATGGTTCTCTATTCTTTATGATTCATGTAAATGTATTCTGATTATTGAAATCAACAACTGTATACTGAATGTTACAGCGATGAGTATATGTTGGCGCTTTATAAACAAACAATAATAATAACGGCAGACAATAATCTATATTCTCTATATTCTTTACTTGTTCTTTAAGATTATTTACAATTTGACTCTTAATTTATTAACACTACGGCATTCCTAGCACAAAGCCAGGGCGATAGTTAGGATCAGCGGTTACACCTTTAGGTTGAATCCTGTATTTTAGAACCCCAATCCGGTCTATAGGGCGCACCTTAGCATAATGAGTTATCAGTTTTATCATCATATCTCACAACGAGTCTAACCTTATTTCGGTTTAAGTATTCAAAAAAATATGGGGATATCATTACTGGCAGTACACTAACAGCGTGTGCTACGGTATACTGCCTTTACTTTCAGCCCTTTATACTTTCAACCTTTTATTTTGTTGTTTATTTAAACACCATTATACTGAGTATTTGACTCAATTTTGATAAATTGGAGTTGTTTAATTTATGTTACCTGATATATCAGTTGAGGTGATCTGCCTACTGAGAAACCTCTATCTATCATACCAGTGACAGCCTTCTTCAAACCAGCTGTCCTTGCTGTACATATATGATATCCTGTGACAGTCTCACCAACAGTACCTGCTGGATATCCGATAACCAAATTTGCATTTTTATACAGCAGCCCAATACATTTTCAAATGATATATTGATTTTGTTCATGGATAAAACACAATGAAATGATTTGTCTATGCTATATTTGTTCAATTTGTATATATGTATTTTCCATCGCTAGCAACCTTTCCTATAATTAATATATGCAATTGTATTAATTGAACAAATACATGCAATCTCTCACAGCAAACAAGAACAAATGTGAGAAAACAAAAATCCCGTCCACAATATTTAGAAAACTCTTTGGCAAACACAATGCATCTTGGCAATCATAATGATAGACCAAGATCTTAATTGTTGTAATTAAGGGATGTTTGCATTCTAGATCCATGGTAGGGACTTTAAAAAAAATAAAACATGTATGGTTTTTAAAACCTATTCTGTGCAGTGGGAAGTACATTGCACCGGATTTGTAGAAATACTTACCTTTTACTTCTGCAAAGCCGGATCGATGATCCCCCGCCTTCTTCTTCCTGCTGTACAACCACAGCAATGACGAAACTGGCTTCCTCCAATCACAGTCGGGCATCACGAGATGGACGCTCTGGGGTGCAAGTCATGATTGGAGGAAGCCGGTTTTGTCATTTCTGACGTCAGTACAGAGGAACTGAGGCTGGGATCGGCGATCCGGCTTTGCAGAAGTAAAAGGTAAGTATTTCTACAAATCCGGTGCAATGTAAATTTTCATTAATGAAAGTGCCCCTGTTTTTAAAAGTATTTTTAAAAACCGGGCACTCATTGCTGAAAATTGACATTCACTTTAAATTGTCTTAAACACATATTCCTATAGTTTTGGAACACAGCATTTTTATTATTTAGTAAGGTGATCTACAGTGGTCACCTAACTATTTTCAAATTTATTTACAAAAAACTAAATAGAAAAAATATTAATTTATTTTAACATTTTTTGTTGCAGCCTTTTCACATACAATTAAATATAAATATAATAAAGGTATATTCTGAATATACTGTGCTTGCTAAAAAAAAAAATATATAACGTGTGTGTCACTCACTAAATAATGACTTACACTAGCTTTTAGATTTAAAGGGCAATAATACCCAGGTACTAACCGACAGGACTTCCAAGAAGGTGGTATTTCTTGGCACACGGGCCACTTCAAACCTGTTGCATCTAGGAGGTTCAGGAGATTAGGGCTATCCAGGCAGGTAAGTAGTATCTAGCTCCTCTATGACTACTTTGCACCAGTTGTCTCCTATCCCAACATTGAAGCTATAGGCTTCATTAATGGCAGCACCAGTGTAGTGGTAGGTTGTATATGTGACTGTATTAGCTACAATTGCTATATCATCCAGGTTTCATGGAGCTAAGGAGCAAGCTCTCCAGCCACCGTAGCTTGTGATGCTGCAGCGTTATAATAATACAGGTGGATGCCAGAGACTATTAGCCACTAGATTCCCACTCTTGGTAGATCAGTATAAGCAGTAACTGGACAAATGTGAGTACATTAAAATATAATGCTCAAAAAAAAATAAAAAAATATTTTGTGTTATTTTTGTCCATACCGGCTAGCTTTTGATCAAATGGCACTTAACAAGAGAAATCTCTTTTTCTGCAGGGAAAAATACAAACCATTTTGGTTCAGCACCTGGGTAAAGCATGCTGATTGGTGGCTAAATGTTCCTTTAACTGCACAAATTATAAAATTAATAAATTAATTAAAATTTAAAGGGACAAGTGTAAATAGAAAACACTAATGTTTACAGTATTTTATTATTGCACCATTATTGAATATGACTCTGTACATAACACACTGCAATGCAGAAATGCATTAGTGGGACTTAGATGAACACATCTGATCAGCCAATGACAAGAGATACATGTGTATAGGTACCAATCGCCAGCTAGCTCCCAGTAGTGTACTGCTATTGTTGATGATTTGCGAATATGCTTTTCAGCAAACGATACAAAGATAAAGTATATGTGATAAAATAAGTATATTGTAAAGTTTTTAAAAGGTATTTAAAAAACCAATTTTTTTTTTCATGATCCAAACAGAACATGTCATTTTAAACAACCTTCCATTTGACTTCTATTATCTAATTTGCTTTGTTCTGTTGCTATCCTTTGATGAAGATAACCTAGGTAGGTTCAGGAGCAGCAAAGCACTACTGGGAGCTATTTTTCTCTTTTGATTGGCTTAGTACATGTGTTCAGCTAGCTCCCATTATTAAATTGTTGTTCCTTCATCAAATGATACCAATAGAACAAAGCACATTTGATAATAGAAGTCAATTGGAAACAAAAATTGGTTTCATATCCCTTTAAAACCACATTCTCTGTCTGAACCATGAAAGTTTAAGTTTGATGTCCCTTTAAGTTGCTTATAAATACTATTGAATGTTTTGGCACATTTATTTTAGCATTTACATGAAAATATTTATTTTGTGCCCTCGTTTAACTGAATTCATATTTTCCCACTCAATGGTAAATATCAGTATCAATGCTAAATTGACATAAAATATCATATGAAAGTGTTATGAGAATATACTGTATATATATAAAACCTTAGTGAGATGACTAATAGTAGTTTATAAATGAAATGAACTCAAAAGGATAGGCCACATAAATTATAAATATATCTTTGTTTGCTTAGTCTTAACATAATCCCCAGTTACCTAAAATACGTCTGTGCACATAGACGTGGGATAAATGTGTGTTTGTGCCACCTCAGATCAGGCTGATGGAATCAGCAGAACGTTTTGCACTGAGGCTTCTTGTTTTCATTGTAAAGCAGTTAAGATTTGCTGAATTTTCTATTGTCAGGTTGAAGAACATTCAAATAGCCAAAAACATGTAATTAGCTGTCATATCTCATATATAAAATATATATATTTAGCTAATATTAACCATTGTTTTCTAAAATATAAATTATCTTGTGAACATCTTTGTAGGAAACTGGTTTCAAGAAATCCATAACTACAATACAAAGAGCCCAAAATGTAATTAAAGGGACATGAAACCCAAATTCTTTCTTTCATGATTCAGCTAGAGCATTCATTTGTAAACAGCTTTCCAGTTTACTTCACTAGCCATTTTGGGCTCTATGTACTAAGCAGCGTATGCTTCTTGGGAGTCCTTGCAGGACAGACTTGCACATGACCTCCTGCTTCTTACACTCTCCCCCATGTCTGAGGTGGCAGCTTGAAATCACCCTGAACCAGGGGCGTATTTTGGCCTAGGCGAAAAAAAGGCACTTGCCTAGGGTGGCAGATTTGGGGGGGGGCTTTTTGAGTGTCACTACACACACACACTCACTGAAACCGCACATACTTGCACACTGCACTACACACTCACTATATATTCAAACACTCACACAAATAGATACGTGTACTTGAAAATGAACATTTACTTTGGAAATGCCATAAAAAAAACAAGTGAAGTAACACACTCACCAAAAAATACTATGACCAAAAAAGGACTAAAACCTTGGCGGGAGAGGGGCAGCAGACTTTTAAATATTTTGAGAAACACACTAATTTCTTTGTAAAATGATACATAAGGCAGCGGATACCAAGAGAATGACAGCAGATATATTAAACCAGTAGAGGTACAATTTAGACAAGATTTTATGTCAAACACTTCACCCTTAGTTTCTGATTTAAAAGTAGAGGTTACATGAACATGGTCACAGGGTTTGCATTTCCGATGTCCACATTTAAACATGCCTACACATTTAAATGTGGTGAATTGAAGTTTAAATGTGGTTAAGTGTTTGACATAAAATCTTGTCTTAATTGTACTTCTACTGGTGTAATATATCTGATAAATTGTGTTCAATGTAAGACCCAATACATTGGGCTCACCAGTCGAGATATCAATACTCATATCAGGGAGCACTTCTCAACTATAACAGTTGGGAAATCCTCTACTCCATTGGTTAAGCATTTTGCCACATGGCACAACTGTTCCCTTAATACTTTGAAATGGTGTGTTATTAAAAAAGGTCAAAATCCCCTAAACGGGATGGTGACCTTTACCTCATATTAACTAAACGGGAGATGTACTGGATCTTTCAAATGGGTAATAGGATACCACATGGTCTTAACTCCAGATTTGACCTTATAAATTTTTGGGAGTGAATTAATGACTAATGCAATAATCATGTATTTATTCTGATATTTAGTGATATTTTATTTAGCAGGGATACGTGTGTTTATTTCACATTTATTTAATCTGTACCATTCCCATTATTTATGGGTGTCATTGTCCCTTATATATCTGCCTTTCTTATACCATTTATGATGTAACTAGTCCTAAAGCCCGTTCACACGGGCCATTTTTTGCATTACAGTGGTCCCACCCCTGGCGTTCTCTCCCTCCCACTCTCTTTTGCTTTCTCTCTCCCCCTCTCTTTTGCGCTCTCTCCCCCTCTCTCTCTCCATCTCCCCCTCTCTCTCGCTCCCCTCTCTCTCTCCCCCCTCTCTCTCTCCCCCCTCTCTCTCTTTCTCTCTCTCCCCCCCTTTCTCTCTCTCTCCCCTCTCTCTCTCTCCCCCTCTCTCTCTCCCCCCCTCTCTCTCTCCCCTCTCTCTCTCTCCCCTCTATCTCTCTCTCTCTCTCCCCCCCTCTCTCTCTCGCCTCCTCTCTCTCTCGCCTCTCTCTTTCTCTCTCCCCTCTCTCTGTCTCTCTCTCTCCCCTCTATCTCTCTCCCCTCTATCTCTCTCTCTACCCCCTCTCTCTCTCTCTTTCTCTCCCCCCTCTCTCTCTCTCCCCTCTCTCTCACCTCTCTCTCTCCCCCCCTCTCTCCCTCCCCTCTCTCCCTCCCCTCTCTCCCTCCCTCTCTCCCCCCCTCTCCCCTCTATCTCCCCCCCTCTCTCTCTCTCTCCCCCTCTCTCTCTCTCCCCTCTCTCTCCCCCTCTCTCTCTCTCTCTCCCCCCTCTGTCTCTCCTCTCTCTCTCTCTTGCCCCTCTATCTCTCCCCCCTCTCTCTCTCCCCCCCTCTCTCTCCCCCCCCCTCTCTCTCTCCCCTCTCTCTGTGTCTCTCCTCTCTCTCTCTCCCCTCCCCCCCCCCTCTCTCTCCCTCTCCCCCCCTCTCTCTCTCTCCCCCTCTCTCTCTCTCCCTCTCTCTCTCTCATTCTCTCTCTCCTCTCTTTCTCTCTCCCTCTCCCCCTCTCTCTCTGTCTCTCTCTCTCCCTCTCTCTTTCCCCTCTCTCTCCCCCCTCTCTCTCTCCCCACATCTCCCCCCCTCTCTCCACATCTCCCCCCTCTCCCCACATCTCTCCCCATCTCCCCCCTCTCTCCAGATCTCCCCACATCTCTCCCCTCTCTCCACATCTCCCCCCTCTCTCCACATCTCCCCCCTCACTCCACATCTCCCCCCTCTCTCCACATCTCCCCCCTCTCTCCACATCTCCCCCCTCACTCCACATCTCCCCCCTCTCCCCACATCTCTCCCCTCTCTCCACATCTCCCCCCTCTCTCCACATCTCCCCCCTCTCTCCACATCTCCCCCCTCACTCCACATCTCCCCCCTCTCCCCACATCTCCCCCCTCTCTCCACATCTCCCCCCTCTCTCCACATCTCCCCACATCTCTCCCCTCTCTCCACATCTCCCCCCTCTCTCCACATCTCCCCACATCTCTCCCCTCTCTCCACATCTCCCCCCTCACTCCACATCTCTCCACATCTCCCCACATCTCCCCACATCCCTCCACCCTCTCTTGAGCTGTTTGAGCTCTCTCCACGGCCCTTCACGGGCCTTCACGCTAGGCTCCGCCCCTTTCACGGGCTTTCGCGTTAGGCCCCGCCCCTTCACGATCGGCCACGCCCACTTCTGCTCGGCGCAGTCGGCAGAACAGGTAGGGACTCAGGCCAGTGTGTTTGTCCGCGTGCTGTCTCTACTGCGCATGACAGCTTCGGACAAACACACTTGGCCTTTTATAGTATAGGATTGGTTATATGTATACACGATTCAACTGTTTGTCAGCACCATGTTTACATGGGTGTTATAAGTCCCTCTCATACCTGCCTTTCATATACCATCTATGCCGTATTTGGTTATATGTATACATGATCCAATTGATCGTCATTACTATGTTTATGATACATGTATGAAACAATGTATTTATTTAGTATAAAAATGTATAAATTTATGAACATAATACTGGATCATCAGCTGGCCAAATATGTTTCAACTTGTATTTTCCATATGCTGCTTGTTGGTCTGTGGATTTAGGGCATGCAATGTTTTAACCAATTGGATTCTCCTACACCTGTTTTAAGTTGTGAACTAGACATAGCACCTTAGGCTATGATTACAGCGTAAGCCAAAACGCGTAAGCCAGTGGTGCTACGCTCTACTGCACATTGTGTTCCTCCATGAAGTTTTTACCTACTTGGATTACAAATAAATATAACTTTTAAATTTCAATTGAGCATCTTCTTTTCTTGAGTCTCTATGTCAAAGCCCTATTCTTATTCTAGCGTAAATCCTGATTGCGCTCACACATTCACATTTACTTTCAGCTTGTAATAAGAGTGTTCCATCCAACGCATACAAGCAGCTACGATAAACCTGATATCTCTTGCTCATAACTGTTAGAGCGCCATTTGCAATCTGGCCCTAAATACACTTCATGCACTTCCCTTTATTCATGGGTGCTGCCATATTGGAACCTATGTTACACTGCAGGTATCTGAAGGAGAGTTGCTGCACATGTGCAAACAAGTCAGAACTAGGCTGTAGTGAAATATAGATTTCTACATGACGGCTATCATAACTAGAGGGAGAAGGGGAATAATCTCAATACTTTGCTAATAAATTGTATTTAGTGTTTAATGTTCCTTTAAGATCAACTTTATGATTTGCACTTTTTCTTATTCATTGTTTGTATGTTTTTGTTATATTTATTGTGTTGGTTTTTGAATTGTAACTTATCTTTTTTATTCCTGCTCTTCTGTACATTTTGGTTGACTGTCCATCATTTAAAAATGTAACACTGTGAATTTTATAGTTTTCATGTTTATAATTATTTTATATTGGAATTTATTTTTTCTTTTTGATCTTGCAAAATTGTTTTCAAATAATTACTTATTAATCATTTCTCAGTATCTGTGTACTTTCTTGAACTCGTTATGGGCTAGAACTCTGGTTAATGAAAAAAATGTCCCCCAATTTCCCCCAAAATAAAGTGTACTGTTCTTTTTTTTAAATAAAAATTATGAGCATCTGTAATTTATTTTAAATAAATGCACAAAGCAGTTATAAGGGATTTGAGTGAGGGGATGTGGGGTGTAAGAAAAATAAATGGTGCTGAAAAGTGCCTTTACATAGCGGTCCATGGGTACTGTGTTTAAACTATAAATATACATGTATATGCTTATATATATTTTTATATAGATATGAAAGCGAAAATCAATCAAAGAAAACAGCGCACTGATTGCGTTTCTATCTACAATATGGTCTATATAGACATACTCTTACAAAATCGAATAGCTGACGGCGCCACAATAACTAAAATAAATGTATATTGTTTATATCCAAATATTGTGGGTTGCTCTAGCAATCATTAGTTACTAAAATATCAATTATATAAATACTCGTATTGTATTAGAAATGCAGATATAAATAAAACTGCTATACCTCCCAATGCACTACTGATATACAAAAGGAAACCAAAAGCATGAATAAGTATTAATCAGCAAGTAATAAAAGTAGTAGTGTCCATAAAGCATAAAAGTATAGCAAATCGCTAAATGGTTAAAACGTTACACAGTCTTTTTACTTGATCCAAGTGACCGGTATAGGGTTGCTGCTCCTTATGTGCCCAGCGGTGTCTGGTCCCAGGCTTCAAATAACGATATAGACAAAGATGATTCTCTAGGAGAGAAACAAAACAGAGCGCATACTCGATCTAAGTGTAGTTTAAAAGTCACACTTTATTTTGATATATAAAACAATGATTGCACACTCACAAAAGAGCCCTCAAACATATGAGGTATGTCTGTACATTCAGCAAATAGACTCCATACCCCTCCAGCGATATTACAATCTCCTTTCAGTGTCCCACTGTATACTCAGTGCCTGTGTGAATTACTGGCTTTAACAGGGGATATACGTACTGTCAAACTGGGGTAGAGGTCTCTTAATGCTATATGTTAGGAGATCGTGTAAATACAACTGTTAATGTCTGTGCAATAGTAGCCAGGTTATGCTCAGAGTACAGCGTATATAACACTCACTTCTCCTGGGATTACAGCAGCCCACGGGTAAAAAAATGTTTAGCCAATAGCTGTGTGGTAAATCTGGCTCCCATGGGCGCCAAGCCAGATTTACCCCACGGCTATTGGCTAAGAGGTGAAAACATCACCTCTTAGTGAAAAAATGTTTTAGCCGTGGGCTTCTGTAGCAGCTAAGAACGGCGATCGGTTGAAACAAATAAAGGAGCTTTCTTCATAAAGTATCTTATACTTCATGAATTAAAGTCCCCATTTATTTGTTTCAATAGCCAATCCTAGCGTTTGTACAACGCTAGGATTGATTTTCACTTTAAGTAGGTAATCTCTATTGACCTGACTCATTTTATGTATAGTTTTAGTCAAATCTTGTCTATACATAGATAGGATATACATATATATTTTAAATATGCCACTCAATGCTGCGCAACTTACTCCCTTCGCTGCGCTAGATTCTGTGCCGTGTCTATCGGCATCAGAACGAGGCTCCATTGGAGCCTACAGAAGTGTATTCTTGTGAGCGCAAAGCTCCCATGCAATGCGAATACGACCTTGTGCTTTACTTGTAATACCAGCTCACATTTGCATATGCCGGTATTACTGAGTGGAACGCAAATATCGCAAAAGCGAAAATGCAATTTTGCGCTCCACTCGTAATCTAGCCCTATATTGAAGAAAATACAGAATCATTATTTGTTTTTAAAAATGTAGAATACAAGAACTTGAAATAGAAATAAAACAAAACATAGATTGTAGCTATATAAAATGTGTAGTTGATTAATCATTCTGAGATGTTTATGCTATGCATTTTATTTTATATGCCATAAAAAAACAGATGTTCTGTATTATGTCTTAATTTAATTTAATTTTGTTTTGATGCATAAATCAGCTTCTGCAAAGAAAAAGTACTGTTCTCTTCCAAAAAAAGTCAAGTCAAATAATACATCAATAAATAATAGAGCAATAAAACACTGATTTCTGTTGTCATGCAAAAAGCACAAGGGTGTTTGTAGAAAATACACAGAACGAGGGGAACATAAATATGCAAGAATATGATTAATTGCAGCAGCTGAATATTTCTTTGATATTAGTTGATAAATAGAACAAAATTCTGTGTTTAACATGTGCAAGTCTATAACGGAAAGATTATTTATAAAATAAAAAGGGATAATTTAACAATAACTCACAACTTGCTTGACCCACATAGAATAAGCTGCATCATGTTTGGTCCGAGAGTTATCTGTTAGACCAATATATTGGAATAAATATTGGTATTTACAAGCCTAGACAAGAGCATATACACTGTGCACGTGCTTGGCTTGCCTATAATCAATATTTCTTCATTCTCTTACTATCTTTATTTAAAAAGCAGGAATCAAAAGCTTAAGAGCCGGACCATTTTTGGTTGAGAACCTGGGTTATGCTTGCTTATTGGTATGCTAAATGTAGCCACCAATAAGCAAGCACTATCCTGGGTGCTGAACCTAAAATGGGCTGGCTCCTAAGCTTTAAATTCCAGATTTTTAAATAAAGATAGCACGAGAACGAAGACAAATTGATAATGGGAGTAAATTAGAAAGTTGATTAAAATTGCCTGCTCTATCTGAATCATTAAACAAAAAATATGGGTTTAGTATCCCTTTAGTTACAGATAATAATAACTTTATATTGTGATTTTGAGAGTATCAGCTAATCACTATATATTATGAGATTTGATGCAGTTTTGTGTACAGGACTAGCTGAGCAAGTGATAATAAATGACAATAAGCATTGTTGACTTTTGACTATTTTAGCCCCTAAAAGTGGACTTATTACACTAGAGAGAGACCATAGCGTTTTTTCACACTTATTATTTATTTATTTATAACAGACATGGTTTCAGCTTTATTTTAATACATAATTTACCTGTGTCCATGGGTTCTATTGCTCAAGCTGCAGATAAAGCTTTGGAGCAGGCTGCAGCTGATAGTTAAAGGGACATTGAACACGTTGAGATAGTAATATAAAATGATAAATTGCATATATAAAAACTATTTTGCAATATGATTTTTATTATTTATTGTGTCCCTTTTTCCTGTAATTCCATTCTGAAATTGTGAGATTTTCAGTTCCTGGTAGAAATGGAAGTGCAGAACACTGTTATATTCCATTCAGCTATTGGCTTCACAGACTAGTGACCTATTTATAACTGTCCCTAATTGACCACAGCAGAGAAGGTAACCTAAGTTACAACATGTCAGCTCCCAGTGTTTTATAGACATTAAAACTTTACGTATTTTGTCAATATTTAAACTGCTAATTTAACTTAAAAACATACTTCTACATGTTATTCTCAGACTAATCTTTTCTTTGAATGCTTCATTCTATCCATAATTTATTTAGTGTATAATGTCCCTTTAAGAAGCGGTGGTCATTAGACAGCAGATTCCTATGCTATACAGCAGCTCTGAGCTTGCAGATTAAAATCAATGCAGACTACTCAGACAGTGGTAATTGACAGTCCCTGCTCACACCGATTGCTCATGTGAGAGCTGGAGCAGTGTTGCACAAGTAGCAACTTGTGCAATGATAAATGTGGGCAGCTCTGCTATGTCTTAATATAATCAAAATTACAAAGGTATCTGTTTCTTTATTTGAGGGTGTATACCATTCCTAGGTGTGGAACCTGTCTGCTCAAGGTTGTGGGCAATCCACTTCCTGCATTTAGCATTGCACAAGCAAATGTTTATGCAAGCCCACCAACCGTCCTCAGGCAAGAGCAGAGATTATCAGTCGCCCTGGGCAGATCTTAAAACCAATGGCCTAGATTTGGAGTTTGGCGTTAGCCGTGAAAACCAGCGTTAGAGGCTCCTAACGCTGGTTTTAGGCTACCGCCGGTATTTGGAGTCAGTGATTAAAGGGTCTAACGCTCACTTTTCAGCCGCGACTTTTCCATACCGCAGATCCCCTTACGTCAATTGCGTATCCTATCTTTTCAATGGGATCTTCCTAACTCCGGTATTTAGAGTCGTTTCTGAAGTGAGCGTTAGAGCTCTAACGACAAAACTCCACCCGAAGGAAAAAAGCAGGAGTTAAGAGCTTTCTGGGCTAACGCCGGTTCATAAAGCTCTTAACTACTGTACCCTAAAGTACACTAACACCCATAAACTACCTATGTACCCCTAAACCGAGGTCCCCCCACATCGCCGCAACTCGATTAAATTTTTTTAACCCCTAATCTGCCGACCGCCACCTACGTTATCCTTATGTACCCCTAATCTGCTGCCCCTAACACCGCCGACCCCTGTATTATATTTATTAACCCCTAATCTGCCCCCCTCAACGTCGCCGACACCTGCCTACACTTATTAACCCCTAATCTGCCGAGCGGACCTGAGCGCTACTATAATAAAGTTATTAACCCCTAATCCGCCTCACTAACCCTATCATAAATAGTATTAACCCCTAATCTGCCCTCCCTAACATCGCCGACACCTAACTTCAATTATTAACCCCTAATCTGACGACCGGAGCTCACCGCTATTCTAATAAATGTATTAACCCCTAAAGCTAAGTCTAACCCTAACACTAACACCCCCCTAAGTTAAATATAATTTTAATCTAACGAAATTAATTAACTCTTATTAAATAAATTATTCCTATTTAAAGCTAAATACTTACCTGTAAAAAAAATCCTAATATAGCTACAATATAAATTATAATTACATTGTAGCTATTTTAGGATTAATATTTATTTTACAGGCAACTTGGTAATTATTTTAACCAGGTACAATAGCTATTAAATAGTTAAGAACTATTTAATAGTTACCTAGTTAAAATAATAACAAAATTACCTGTAAAATAAGTCCTAACCTAAGTTATAATTAAACCTAACACTACCCTATCAATAAATTAATTAAATAAAATACCTACAATTACCTACAATAAAACCTAACACTACACTATCAATAAATAAATTAAATACAATTTCTACAAATAACTACAATTACATAAACTAACTAAAGTACAAAAAATAAAAAAGAACTAAGTTACAAAAAATAAAAAAATATTTACAAACATAAGAAAAATATTACAACAATTTTAAACTAATTACACCTACTCTAAGCCCCCTAATAAAATAACAAAGACCCCCAAAATAAAAAAATGCCCTACCCTATTCTAAATTAATAAATTTAAAAGCTCTTTTACCTTACCAGCCCTGAACAGGGCCCTTTGCGGGGCATGCCCCAAGAAAATCAGCTCTTTTGCCTGTAAAAAAAAAACATACAATACCCCCCCCCAACATTACAACCCACCACCCACATACCCCTAATCTAACCCAAACCCCCCTTAAATAAACCTAACACTAAGCCCCTGAAGATCTTCCTACCTTGTCTTCACCTCACCGGGTATCACCGATTGGTCCTGGCTCCGATATCTTCATCCAACCCAAGCGGGGGCTAGACATCCACTGAAGAAGTCCAGAAGAGGGTCCAAAGTCTTCCTCCTATCCGGCAAGAAGAGGACATCCGGACCGGCAAACATCTTCATCCAGGTGTCGGCGATGTTAGGGAGGGCAGATTAGGGGTTAATACTATTTATGATAGGGTTAGTGAGGCGGATTAGGGGTTAATAACTTTATTATAGTAGCGCTCAGGTCCGCTCTGCAGATTAGGGGTTAATAAGTGTAGGCAGGTGTCGGCGACGTTGAGGGGGGCAGATTAGGGGTTAATAAATATAATATAGGGGTCGGCGGTGTTAGGGGCAGCAGATTAGGGGTACATAAGGATAACGTAGGTGGCGGCGCTTTGCGGTCGGCAGATTAGGGGTTAATTATTGTAAGTAGCTGGCGGCGACGTTGTGGGCGGCAGATTAGGGGTTAATAAATATAATATAGGGGTCGGCGGTGTTAGGGGCAGCAGATTAGGGGTACATAGGGATAATGTAAGTTGCGGCGGTTTACGGAGCGGAAGATTAGGGGTTAATAATAAAATGCAGGTGTCAGCGATAGCAGCAGCGGCAGATTAGGGGTTAATAAGTGTAAGGTTAGGGGTGTTTAGACTCGGGTACATGTTAGAGTGTTAGGTGCAGACGTAGGAAGTGTTTCCCCATAGGAAACAATGGGGCTGCGTTAGGAGCTGAACGCTGCTTTTTTGCAGGTGTTAGGTTTTTTTTCAGCTCAAACAGCCCCATTGTTTCCTATGGGAGAATCGTGCACGAGCACGTTTTTTAGGCTGGCCGCGTCCGTAAGCAACTCTGGTATCGAGAGTTGCATTTGCGGTTAAAATGCTCTACGCTCCTTTTTTGGAGCCTAACGCAGCATTTTTTGGGACTCTCGATACCAGAGTTAATTTTATGGTGCGGCCAGAAAAAAGCCTGCGTAGCGTTAACAGCCCATCTACCGCCAAACTCCAAATCTAGGCCAATGATTCTTAACATAAAATGAGTGAGCCTATATCACAAGGGCTCCTAAGCTGTATATGCAGCATCATAAACAGAGCCGAAAGTGTTGGGGAAATGTAGGAGATAGAGTCATTTGCTGCTGTAATTAATCCTAGTCAGTCTCAAGGCAATAAATATTTTTCTTTTTCATGTTTAAAGGGACATGAAACCAAAATGTTTTCTTTCATGATTTAGAAAGAGCATACAATTTCAAACAACTTTCCAATTTACTTCTTTTATCTAATTTGGTTCACTCTATTGATATCCATTTTTGAAAAGCATATTTTAAATTGGCTGAGTAGCTGCTGATTGGTGGCTGCACATAGATGCCTCATGTGATTGGCTCATCCATGTGCATTGCTATTTCTTCAACAAGGGATATCTAAAGAATGAAGCAAATTAAATAATAGAAATAAATTTGGAATGTTGTTTAAAATTGTATTCTACATAGAAACATAGAATTTGGCGGTAGATAAGAACCAAAAAGACCCATCAACTCTACCCATATTACATTTTACTTTTTCCTTAGGGTAGCCTTATGCATGTCCCAGGCATTTTTGAATTCCTTTACAGTCTTTGTGTTTACCACCTCAAATGGGAGTGTATTCCCTTTCTGTAAAAAAATGCTTCCTCAAATGTCTCCTGAATCTGCTACCCTCTATCTATTCTCTATCTACCATCTATCTATTCTCTATCTGAATCATGAAATAAAAACTTTGGGTTACATTTCCCTTTAATCAGCATGTGTCAGAGCTTAAACAAAAAAAAATCTCAAATGCAGGCCTTGTTATGTTGTGCATTGTTATAATTTGCATAGGGAGTTTGCTTTTAAACATATTAATCCTGTGTTTATGATAGACCAACCATCTACATCTGTATGTGAAGACATTAAGAATTTCAAATGCTTAGAATAGGTGGCGCAGGTATGGTTGCTGTAAGTAAGGAACCATGTGGTTTGTTTAATACAAAAGAGGCACTACATGGAAAAAAAAATAATCACAAAAGAGCTGTTTTAAGAAACACTTTGATTGTTCTTGAGAAAGACATTGCAATCATTGAAACATGTTAAGCTATGTTATTTTTGTTCAGAGCTTTTTATTCTGTTATTTTTAATTACGTGGAATAAGTCTTCTGAGATCTGGCACTTGACTCTTTTCTGTCATTCAAGCTAATGCTGACTCTCTGACGTGTGTTTTTTGAATGCTAGCGCAATGATCCTCACAGCATATGTGCATATGCTGCTGAAAAACAGAAATACAGTTTACTAGAAGCATTTTTGGCAATGAAAGTATATTGTAAAAATGCTTCTATTTAAAATTGAAATGCAGCCATTCACATTTCAATTTTGACCTTTACTTTAAACAAGTTCATTTAGACCAACCTTGCCTTGTTTTCCTAGGAAATAGTGATTTTGTGATTAGCAAGTAGAGTAACTCATTCTGTCTTTGAAAAAAAATTTTTGAACAAGAAATTTTTTGCGCTCTAATGCCGACCACAACAAATATTAAAAACTGATGAAAAAATGTATATCTGATAAAAAAGTATATGTATACACTCCCAATGAAATTGTTTATATTCTTAAAAATTGTCCATATAGTCTCAAAATGGGGATACCAAAAAAATGACTTGACCACAGTACCTTGTGATGGAGTAAAATAGTTTAAAGATTAAATTCTTGCAGCTGGTGTATTGCAGTTGGTGTTTTGCAGGTTCTTTCCTTGGAATGCTATCCCAAACGGTTCCTCTATAGAAGGATTGGATTCCAATTGTTGTGCCTTTATAGTGCAGCCTTGTTCCAGCCAGCAATTCACCGGTCTTGGCTCAGAAGTGATAACATAAAACAAAAAGAAAAAAACAGGCGCACAAAGCACGATTCAAGTGTAAAAGTTTTAATAACAAAGTGACACACGCACAGTAATAATTGCACTTACTAGATTAAAATAAATGATATGCATTAAAACAACACTCCTTGGGTCTGCAGCTCCTGTGACAGTGGCACAGATGGTCCTTCTCCTTACAGTTTTTGTCAAACAGCATCAGGTGATGGTGATCCGGATCCTCAACCTGAGCGTGTGACCAGCTTCTGTAAACAGGTTAGTCTGCTTCCCAAATAGAGTGACAGTCTGCAGTGACTGGCCTGACGCGTTTCCCCCGACTTCGGCCGGGCTTTTTCAAAGGATCACCATCACCTGATGCTGTTTGACAAAAACTGTAAGGAGAAGGACCATCTGTGCCACTGTCACAGGAGCTGCAGACCCAAGGAGTGTTGTTTTAATGCATATCATTTATTTTAATCTAGTAAGTGCAATTATTACTGTGCGTGTGTCACTTTGTTATTAAAACTTTTACACTTGAATCGTGCTTTGTGAGCCTGTTTTTTTCTTTTTGTTTTATGTTAACTCATTCTGTCCCTTAATATTTTTTTGTGTCAAAATTGTTCTTTAAAATTTGAATTTCTATATATAATTGTTACTACAATATTCAGAAGAATTAGAACTTTTATAAAAAAAAAAAGTTTAAATGTGTGGATTAGTGTGTTATACATATATTGGAAAATATGGAAATTTATTTTTTCTTATTTTTTTTGTATTATACTTTAATCCAAAAACATACAAAAATAAAAAGTTATCAAATAAATGTTACATTAGTGCTGAAAAATAATATAGTTTCCCGTGTAGGTAAAAAAAAAAAAAAAAATCAAAATAGATATAAAATAAAATTAACAAAACCTTAATTTTTCTATGCCAATGATACAATAATACATTTTAAGACCCATTGTCTTGGGCATAGGCTCCCTTTTGGAGCCTGTGTCCGAGTGGATGGACTCAATCCTTCAACCAATGGTCTTGAATCTATACAGTTACCTCAGGGATTCGGGTCACCTTTACAAAATTAAAAAAATATTGAATGGCAGGAGTCCTACTGTTGGGCCATTGTAGACATAGAGTCACTCTATTCTAGAATTCCACACCATTTGGGCATCAAAGCTGTCAAGTTTTTTCTTGATAGAGAGACTATATATGGTGAGGCAGAAAAAATATTTATCTGTGAATGTTTGGAGTTCCTAATAACCCACAATTATTTTATGTTTAACCATACTTTTTATCTTCAAGTTTGTGGCACGGCGATGGGGGCCAAGTTTGCCCCCTCGTATGCCAATTTGTTTGTGGGTTGGTGGGAACTCCATTACATTTTTTCAGACAACTACAAGTTCAGGGATAGCACTATGTTATACAATCGTTTTATTGACGATATGATATTCATATTTGATATTTCCAACATTACAGATTTCACACCCACTATACTTTTGGATTATATTAACGATAATAATGTGGAACTAACATTTACTGGCGAAGTTAATCCAACTCAGGTAAACTTTTTGGATTTAACGCTTAAGGGTGATACATGCAATAACTGTATTGTTTCCAGCACATTTCGTAAACCTACTGCAGGGAACACCATTTTACACGCCCATTCAGCTAATCCACCTCATTTATTAAATTCTATTCCCAAAAGTCAATTTATCAGATTAAAAAGAAACACCAATGATGAAACCATATATACAAATCAGTCTGAGGAATTAAAAACCAGGCTTTTAAAGAGAGGCTATAAGAAAAATTACTCAATAAAGCACAAGAGGAAGCTAAACATAGTCATTCAGTTTCCAGAAATCACAATAGCTTTTTATTTAGCAATGATTCTGTGGTTTTTAGTACACATATTCCATTCATTATAACAAAATTGTTTCCATTGTGAAGAGTCATTTGAAGTTACTACAAAATGATCCCCAACTCAAACCATATATTAGTAAATGTAGGTTTGTCTCTAGGAAGCCAGATACTTTAGGTTCCAAACTATCTCCTAGCATGGTTCGAACAAAAACATACCAAAGTAATAGGACTTGGCTGCATAAGAAGGGAAATTTTAAATGTAATAATTTCAATTGTCTAGCTTGTCAATTACTGACATTAGGTAATAGCTTTACCTCTTCAGCACATGATAGATCCTTTGAAATTAATTTCCACGCGACATGTAGAACCAAGTAGGTGGTTTACCTTATCACCTGTAACTTCTGTTGCCAGCAGTACGTAGGTCAGACCTCACGTGAGTTCCGTGATAGAGTCAGAGAACATATAAGAGATGTCAAAAACTATAAAAAGGAGTCAGCAATAGCCAAGCATTTTAATGGTGTACATTTCACCAATGTTTCAGATTTTGGAGTCCATATTATAGAAATTGTTAATAGACATCCCAGAGGAGGTTATAGACACAAGTCTTTAACTAAACGTGAACTATTCTGGATTCTAAAATTGGGAACTAGACATCCAAATGGTATGAATTTAGAGTGGGATATTTCCTATTTTACAGATTAATTAATTAACTCTTACATTATCTAACCAAATGAATTACATTTACTAAATCATAAACATAATAGGTGTATTAATTTATAAACTTCATATTATAAATATCATTAATTGCAATACACCTTTAATAATAATACAATTTGGTTTACTATTTTCTTCCCTTAGATCTTGATATATATACTTAATAAGCTCTTTAGAGGACATGTGTATTTACAAATAATTCATAGAAATCCTCAGTTATCAAGTCTTAAATTTATTTAGTTACTATATTTATGCTTTAGCCCTTAGCCTATGTTTATTTTTGTTCATTTGCGTTTACTTTCCTTTCTTTTTCATGGTCTAATATATGCCTGTAATATCTTCAATTTCCAGAATTGACTAGAATTTTCAATATGATGTTTTTTTATTTCTATATCTGTTTTTTATGTGTGCCGTCAGTGTATTCCACCTTAACCTGGATGGGGGGTGTGACTGACAGGTGTTTGTTTCCTGAGCGCCAGTTGGTTGCAGCTCCCTTCATAAGGTGTGGTGGGGTATGCTGGGGTCATATCCTATGACTAAGCTCCAGTAACGGCGCAAAACACGTCAGGATCACCTCTATTCTGGATCCTTGTCCTTATGAGGCATCCCTCATGTAAATGTTATTAATAAAGCAACTTATGAAATTTTCTTACCCCTGAGTGCACCGGATCCTTTTTGTTTTTAATAATACATTTTACTAGCAACATTTTGCTAATAGAAATATATTACAAAATGTTTTTATTCAAAACTGAAATGTGCTCATTTCAAGTTTGGCCATTATTTTAAAGAATGATGCAATAAAAAGTGTATTAGTTTGCAAGTAAAATCACAAGTCCACATAATACATTTTTTAAAGTGTATATATAATTTATAATAAAATATTTATATTCCTAATTGGTATTGTCTTTTTCTCCGCTCCTTCCCTTTATTTACTCTTTTGGCTGGGCTGTGATGTATAGAGAAGTCTCACCCACTCTCTAAATAGGCTGTCTAATGGTTTTAAAGGGGCTGGACATGAAGATTGTCAAATGACACACATGTTGATTGGATGTTAACTGGAATTGTCATAAAAAAAAAAAGAGTTCATCCAAGTGGACCGGTATAACATTGCAATAGAAGTATTACTATATGAACTAATTTAACCCTTTCACGGATTAATAAAAATGAAAATGGTACACATATACTTTTATAATGGCAAACATTATATATATATATAGCATTTAATTAGTTAAAGTTTACCATCACTTTAAGTTACAAGATGGCGGAGTCCACTACTTTATACTGGCTAACATTAAATATGTAGCTCGTAAATATTAAAACAACTATTTAAATTAAGATAAATAAATCAATATATAAATAAATCTAGATATCAGACTAAACTTTGCTTTATATACATCATTATATATAGCATTTATTTAGTGTGTAATGTCCCTTTAAGCAGATATATGCTTGTAGGCTGCCAGTAGCGACTGTACATGTTAGGGGTACACATATCACCATGCAAATATGGGCTGAAAGTTAGGAGTTCTCTAATTAACCTGTACTTTGTGGCTAGGTGTGACAGTTTTTAAGTAGTCTTTGATATAATGGTCCAGACCAAGGGGTCTATTTATCAAGCTCCGAACGGAGCTTAATGCCCCGTGTTTCTGGCGAGCCTTCAGGCTTGCCAGAAACACAAGTTATGAAGCAGCGGCTAAAGGCCGCTGCTCCATAACCTGTCCGCCTGCTCTGAGGCGGCGGACAGAAATCGCCGAAAATCAACCCGATCCAATACGATTGGGTTGATTGACACCCCCTGCTGGCGGCCAATTGGCCGCAAATTTGCAGGGGGCGACGTTGTGAACTGCTGGTGCAATGATAAATGCCGACAGCGTATGCGGTCGGCATTTATCGATGTGCAGCGGACATGGTTCGCTATAGCGGATCATGTCTGTCCGCACAATGATAAATGGACCCCCAAAAGTCAAATGGCGGCCTGAAATAGAATTCTATTCAGTCTAGGTTCAAAATAAAAGAAGTAAATCAGTAGTACATGTGTAATATGCATTTGATTTATGTTAGACCTGCTTTTAAAGGCTTATTATAGTTAAAAATAGTCTATCATGCATATTAAAGAGAAGAACATGGTATTATCAGCACAGTGTTGCTGGTCAAATTCCCAAATCTGGAATTCCAAAAAACAGAATTATTTTGAAAATCCATTTTTCTTTTTTGTGTTCTAAAATGCAAATGCTAGTCTTTTTATTTTAAATAACTATTATTGTTCTTATTACAGCACTATACTGTCTTTCTGATGGTATTTTGTATATTAAAATATATTTTTTTTTATAAAACTTATTTAAAGGGAAATGATACCCAAATATTTCAGCACTTGAAAGTAATGGAACATAGCTGTAAAAAGCTGACTAGAAAATATCACATAACATCCTTATGTAAAAAAGGATGCATTTACACCCTGTAAAGGGACTTTAAGCAGCCATTCAGGATGCTAGTCCCAGGACTTGCAAGGGAGTGTGCATCTGGCATGTGCAGGTGCAGTCAGGTTATTTCCCTATTCAGTTTAAGGAAGTTTACTCTGAAATTTCTATATGAGAAGTTATTGTTCTTTACACTTGGTCGCATCCCCTCTATAGGTTTTCCATTTTAAAGAAGCAAATATTCAAATCCAAACCATTTCCAGGATAATGATTTTGTACCTGTTTATAGTAAAATTTCCTATTGTAGACATAAAAAAGGTAAAAACATAATTTATGCTTACCTGATAAATTCCTTTCTTCTGTAGTGTGATCAGTCCACGGGTCATCATTACTTCTGGGATATTACTCCTCCCCAACAGGAAGTGCAAGAGGATTCACCCAGCAGAGCTGCATATAGCTCCTCCCCTCTACGTCACTCCCAGTCATTCGACCAAGGACCAACGAGAAAGGAAAAGCCAAGGGTGAAGTGGTGACTGGAGTATAAATTAAAAAATATTTACCTGCCTTAAAAACAGGGCGGGCCGTGGACTGATCACACTACAGAAGAAAGGAATTTATCAGGTAAGCATAAATTATGTTTTCTTCTGTTAAGTGTGATCAGTCCACGGGTCATCATTACTTCTGGGATACCAATACCAAAGCAAAAGTACACGGATGACGGGAGGGATAGGCAGGCTCTTTATACAGAAGGAACCACTGCCTGAAGAACCTTTCTCCCAAAAATAGCCTCCGATGAAGCAAAAGTGTCAAATTTGTAAAATTTGGAAAAAGTATGAAGCGAAGACCAAGTTGCAGCCTTGCAAATCTGTTCAACAGAGGCCTCATTCTTGAAGGCCCAAGTGGAAGCCACAGCTCTAGTAGAATGAGCTGTAATTCTTTCAGGAGGCTGCTGTCCAGCAGTCTCATAAGCTAAACGAATTATGCTACGAAGCCAAAAAGAAAGAGAGGTAGCGGAAGCTTTTTGACCTCTCCTCTGCCCAGAGTAAATGACAAACAGAGAAGACGTTTGTCGAAATTCCTTAGTTGCCTGTAAGTAAAATTTTAGAGCACGGACTACATCCAGGTTGTGCAGTAGACGTTCCTTCTTTGAAGAAGGATTTGGGCATAAAGAAGGAACAACAATCTCTTGATTGATATTCCTGTTAGTAACTACCTTAGGTAAGAACCCAGGTTTAGTACGCAGGACTACCTTATCCGAATGAAAAATCAAATAAGGAGAATCACAATGTAAGGCTGATAATTCAGAGACTCTTCGAGCCGAGGAAATAGCCATTAAAAATAGAACTTTCCAAGATAACAACTTTATATCAATGGAATGAAGGGGTTCAAACGGAACGCCCTGTAAAACATTAAGAACAAGGTTTAAACTCCATGGTGGAGCAACAGTTTTAAACACAGGCTTAATTCTGGCCAAAGCCTGACAAAAAGCCTGGACGTCAGGAACTTCTGACAGACGTTTGTGTAACAGAATGGACAGAGCTGAGATCTGTCCCTTTAATGAACTAGCAGATAAACCCTTTTCTAAACCTTCTTGTAGAAAAGACAATATCCTAGGAATCCTAACCTTACTCCAAGAGTAACCTTTGGATTCACACCAATATAGGTATTTACGCCATATCTTATGGTAAATCTTTCTGGTAACAGGTTTCCTAGCCTGTATTAAGGTATCAATAACTGACTCAGAAAATCCACGTCTTGATAAAATCAAGCGTTCAATTTCCAAGCAGTCAGCTTCAGAGAAGTTAGATTTTGATGTTTGAAGGGACCCTGTATCAGAAGGTCCTGTTTCAGAGGTAGAGACCAAGGTGGACAGGATGACATGTCCACCAGGTCTGCATACCAAGTCCTGCGTGGCCACGCAGGTGCTATTAGAATCACTGATGCTCTCTCTTGTTTGATTCTGGCAATCAATCGAGGAAGCAACGGGAAGGGTGGAAACACGTAAGCCATCCTGAAGTCCCAAGGTGCTGTCAGAGCATCTATCAGGACTGCTCCTGGATCCCTGGATCTGGACCCGTAACGAGGAAGCTTGGCGTTCTGTCGAGACACCATGAGATCTATCTCTGGTTTGCCCCAACGTCGAAGTATTTGGGCAAAGACCTCCGGATGAAGTTCCCACTCCCCCGGATGAAAAGTCTGACGACTTAAGAAATCCGCCTCCCAGTTCTCCACTCCCGGGATGTGGATTGCTGACAGGTGGCAAGAGTGAGACTCTGCCCAGCAAATTATCTTTGATACTTCCATCATAGCTAGGGAGCTTCTTGTCCCTCCCTGATGGTTGATGTAAGCTACAGTCGTGATGTTGTCCGACTGAAACCTGATGAACCCCCGAGTTGTCAACTGGGGCCAAGCCAGGAGGGCATTGAGAACTGCTCTCAATTCCAGAATGTTTATTGGCAGGAGACTCTCCTCCTGACTCCATTGTCCCTGAGCCTTCAGAGAATTCCAGACGGCACCCCAACCTAGAAGGCTGGCGTCTGTTGTTACAATTGTCCAGTCTGGTCTGCTGAATGGTATCCCCCTGGACAGATGTGGCCGAGAAAGCCACCATAGAAGAGAAATTCTGGTCTCTTGATCCAGATTCAGAGAAGGGGATAAGTCTGAGTAATCCCCATTCCACTGACTTAGCATGCACAGTTGCAGTGGTCTGAGGTGTAAGCGTGCAAAGGGTACTATGTCCATTGCCGCTACCATTAAGCCGATTACCTCCATGCATTGAGCCACTGACGGGTGTTGAATGGAATGAAGGGTGCGGCAAGCACTTTGAAGTCTTGTTAGCCTGTCCTCTGTCAGGTAAATCTTCATTTCTACAGAATCTATAAGAGTCCCCAGGAAGGGAACTCTTGTGAGTGGAACGAGTGAACTTTTCTTTTCGTTCACCTTCCATCCATGTGACCTTAGAAATGCCAGCACTAACTCTGTATGAGACTTGGCAGTTTGAAAGCTTGAAGCTTGTATCAGAATGTCGTCTAGGTATGGAGCTACCGAGATTCCCCGCGATCTTAGTACCGCCAGAAGAGCACCCAGAACCTTTGTGAAGATTCTTGGAGCTGTAGCCAATCCGAATGGAAGAGCCACAAACTGGTAATGCCTGTCTAGGAAGGCAAACCTTAGGTACCGATAATGATCTTTGTGAATCGGTATGTGAAGGTAAGCATCTTTTAAATCTACAGTGGTCATGTATTGACCCTCTTGGATCATAGGTAAAATTGTCCGAATAGTCTCCATCTTGAACGATGGAACTCTTAGGAATTTGTTTAGGATCTTTAAGTCCAGGATTGGTCTGAAAGTTCCCTCTTTTTTGGGAACCACAAACAGATTTGAGTAAAACCCCTGTCCCTGTTCCGATCGTGGAACTGGATGGATTACTCCCATTAACAAGAGCTCTTGTACGCAGCGTAGAAACGCCTCTTTCTTTGTCTGGATTGTTGACAATCTTGACAGATGAAATCTCTCTCTTGGAGGAGAGTATTTGAAGTCCAGAAGGTATCCCTGAGATATTATCTCTAGCGCCCAGGGATCCTGAACATCTCTTGCCCAAGCCTGGGCGAAGAGAGAAAGTCTGCCCCCCACTAGATCCGATCCCGGATCGGGGGCCCTCAATTAATGCTGTTTTAGGGGCAGCAGCAGGTTTCCTAGTCTGCTTGCCCTTGTTCCAGGACTGGTTAGGTTTCCAGCCTTGTCTGTAGCGAGCAACAGCTCCTTCCTGTTTTGGTGCAGAGGAAGTTGATGCTGCTCCTGCTTTGAAATTACGAAAGGAACGAAAATTAGACTGTCTAGTCTTGGCTTTGGCTTTGTCCTGAGGCAGGGCATGGCCTTTACCTCCTGTAATGTCAGCGATAATCTCTTTCAACCCGGGCCCGAATAAGGTCTGCCCTTTGAAAGGTATATTAAGCAATTTAGACTTAGAAGTAACATCAGCTGACCAGGATTTTAGCCACAGCGCCCTGCATGCCTGAATGGCGAATCCAGAATTCTTCGCCGTAAGTTTAGTAAGATGTACCACGGCCTCCGAAATGAATGAATTAGCTAGTTTAAGGACTCTAAGCCTGTCCGTAATGTCGTCCAGAGTAGCTGAACCAATGTTCTCTTCCAGAGACTCAATCCAGAATGCCGCTGCAGCCGTGATCGGCGCAATGCATGCAAGGGGTTGCAATATAAAACCTTGTTGAACAAACATTTTCTTAAGGTAACCCTCTAACTTTTTATCCATTGGATCTGAAAAAGCACAGCTATCCTCCACCGGGATAGTGGTACGCTTAGCTAAGGTAGAAACTGCTCCCTCCACCTTAGGGACCGTTTGCCATAAGTCCCTTGTGGTGGCGTCTATTGGAAACATTTTTCTAAATATCGGAGGGGGTGAGAACGGCACACCGGGTCTATCCCACTCCTTAGTAACAATTTCAGTAAGTCTCTTAGGTATAGGAAAAACCTCAGTACTCGTCGGTACCGCAAAATATTTATCCAACCTACACATTTTCTCTGGTATTGCAACTGTGTTACAATCATTCAGAGCCGCTAACACCTCCCCTAGTAATACACGGAGGTTTTCCAGTTTAAATTTAAAATTTGAAATATCTGAATCCAGTCTGTTTGGATCAGAACCGTCACCCACAGAATGAAGTTCTCCGTCCTCATGTTCTGCCACCTGTGACGCAGTGTCTGACATGGCCCTAATATTATCAGCGCACTCTGTTCTCACCCCAGAGTGATCACGCTTACCTCTTAGTTCTGGTAATTTAGCCAAAACCTCAGTCATAACAGTAGCCATATCCTGTAATGTGATTTGTAATGGCCGCCCAGATGTACTCGGCGCTACAATATCACGCACCTCCCTCTGAGCGGGAGATGTAGGTACTGACACGTGAGGCGAGTTAGTCGGCATAACTCTCCCCTCGTTGTTTGGTGAAATTTGTTCAATTTGTACAGATTGACTTTTATTTAAAGTAGCATCAATACAGTTAGTACATAAATTTCTATTGGGCTCCACTTTGGCATTGCAACAAATGACACAGGTATCATCCTCTGAATCAGACATGTTTAACACACTAGCAAATAAACTTGCAACTTGGAAATACAATTCAATTAGAATAATATTAAAATGTACTGTGCCTTTAAGAAGCACAGAAGATCTATGACAGTTGAAAATTAATAAATTGAAACAGTTATAGCCTCAATCCTTGTAAACAACACAACTTTAGCAAAGGTTTAATCCCATTAGCAAAGATAACAAATTCTGAAAGCAGGAAACAAATTACAGAATAAACGTTTTTTATCTCAGTCAAACTATAATTCTCACAGCTCTGCTGAGAGAAATTACCTCCCTCAAAATAAGTTTTGAAGACCCCTGAGCTCTGTAGAGATGAACCGGATCATGCAGGGAATACAATGAGTTGCTGACTGAAATATTTGATGCATAGAAAAGGCGCCAAAAAACGGCCCCTTCTCCTCACACACAGCAGTGAGGGAGAACAGAAACTGTCAGAAAAACAGATTAAGCAACTGCCAAGTGGAAAAATAGTGCCCAAACATTTATTCACACAGTACCTCAGCAAATGAAAACGATTTTACATTCCAGCAAAAACGTTAAACATAATCTCTAGTTATTAAACAGCTTTATGTATTTCTTACAGTGTAATTCTAGTGAAGTACCATTCCCCAGAATACTGAAGTGTAAAGTATACATACATGACATTATATCGGTATGGCAGAATTTTCTCATCAATTCCATTGTCAGAAAATAAAAACTGCTACATACCTCTATGCAGATTCATCTGCCCGCTGTCCCCTGATCTGAAGTTTACCTCACTCCTCAGATGGCCGAGAACAGCAATATGATCTTAACTACTCCGGCTAAAATCATAGCAAAACTCTGGTAGATTCTTCTTCAAACTCTGCCAGAGAGGTAATAACACACTCCGGTGCTATTTTAAAATAACAAACTTTTGATTGAAGATATAAAACTAAGTATAATCACCATAGTCCTCTCACACATCCTATCTAGTCGTTGGGTGCAAGAGAATGACTGGGAGTGACGTAGAGGGGAGGAGCTATATGCAGCTCTGCTGGGTGAATCCTCTTGCACTTCCTGTTGGGGAGGAGTAATATCCCAGAAGTAATGATGACCCGTGGACTGATCACACTTAACAGAAGAAAAGGACTTTAATTTATACACACATATATTTTAGTCTGTTTAAATTTTTTTTTATTTACAACATTTTGATTTTGACAGTGCACATAAACAACAGATACATCCTTGAAAAATATTACTTGTTTTAAAAATGTTTTGTTTGGTTTCCTGGCAATAAAACAAGGCAAGCATCTAAAGAAATCCATCACTTTTTTCACTAAGAAGAATGCTTAAAATCGTTTATTCTTCAATGGCATGTGGTCAGTTGTCATAATCTTAAAAGCTAAAACAAATCAACACATAGGCTTTGAATGTTCACTTTCTCTGTTCACCTATTGGAAAAGGAAACACAGGAAAACATTTTCATCATAGTCTACTCTCTTTAAAGTTTGCTGTTACCACTGTACTGACAAAAAGTTTGGAATCTGGCAGAATATTTTGTCAAGAATGTTACTCCTTTTAACTCTGACACTGCAATGTACCTTGCCCTTTTTATTTAAGGCAGATTAAGGCATGTTTCAGTATATTCTTATGTTAGCTACAGTATTGCTAGGAAGTACTTAAAGGGACACTGAACCCAAATTTTTTCTTTTGTGCTTCAGATAGAGCAAGCAATTTTTAACAACTTTCTAATTTACTCCTATCATAATTTTTTCTTCGTTCTCTTGCTTTCTTTATTTGAAAAAGAAGGCATCTAAGCTAAGGAACCAGCCAATTTGTGGTTCAGAATAAATGGACAACACTTGTTTATTGGTGCTGTCCAATCAGCAAGGACAACCCAGGTTGTTCACCAAAAATGGGCCGGCATCTAAACTTAAATTCTTGCCTTTAAAATAAAGATACCAAGAGAATGAATAACATTTGATCATAGGAGTAAATTAGAAAGTTGCTAAAAATTGCATGCTCTATCTGAATCATGAAAGAAAAAATTTGGGTACAGTGTCCCTTTAAGGGTAAAAAAACAGGCATGTGTTTCACTGTGAATTTGTAACCATATCAGCATTTAGTTATATTAATACGATGTATTATTGTATGATGAAGTAATTAAAGACATAACTTTTAATTTGCAAAATTGTTTAAAAGCTTTGTGTTTCGATTTATAAATCTTTTCCTTTATTAATTAATTAATTCCTCCAAAAAAAGAGGAATTTAACACAGACACACAGGCCTAGATCACAAGTGGGGCAATACATTTTTATCGCTCATGAGCGCTAACTGCGCTCAAAGTAAAAATAAAGATCCAAAGTTAGTGCAGGTATTACGTGTTAAAAGTAAAAAGTCAGTGCACAAGCAAAAGTCTCAGGTGTGCTAACTTCAGGACTTCGGTTTTCGTCACAACGGTATCTCCCATTACCTGTAGACTTTTATGGGGCACGCTAAAGAAATCCTTTTCTATTTATCGATCTTGTGCAAACCGGAAGCTGAGCTTGACCAATTGCACTAAAGCTGAAGATGCATAACCTGTGATTATTTAAGTCATTATTGTATTGTTGTTTTAATTCTTAACCATTTCACCCTAAGCTGAAAACAATTTTAGACTTTTGCACTCATTGTATTTAAACAATATTTTCTGTACATTTGTCTTTGTGATACCTACACAAATTTATCTTTTTTTCTTTTTTTTTATTAACAAATTAATTTATTTTGTGTTATTATCAAATGTTAAGAAACAAACAACAGAATACGAATTCATAAATCATTATACAGCATAAGTCAGAAACGTAAAGGGACATGAAATCCAGAATTTTCCTTTCATGATTCAGATAGATCATAACATCAACTTTCTAATTTACTTCTGATTTCCTTTTTTCTTTATTCTCTTGGTATCCTTTGTTGAAGTAGCAGTAATGCACTACTGGGAGATAGCTGAAAGTAAATGACAAGAGGCATAAATGTGTAGCCACTGGTCAGCAACTTCTGAGCCTACCTAGATATACTTTGCAACAAAGGATACAAAGAGTATAAAACAAAAACAATTATAGAAATCGGAAAGCTTTTTAAAATTGGATGTTCTGTGTGAATCATGAAAGGAAAACAATGAATTTCAGGTCCCTTTATTTTCCTGAAATTGATTTTAACCCCTTAACAACCAACAACGTACAGGGAACGTCCTACAAAAAAATGTCCTTAACGACCAAGGACGTACCCTGTACGTAATGGTGTCTTCAAGAAGTGGAAGCGATCCTGATCACTTCCAGCCTCTTTCATGTTATTGCAGTGATGCCTTGATATTGAGGCATCCTGCAATAAAAAATTTTAGCTATCCGATGCAGAGAGAGACACTTTGTGGCCCTCTCTGCATCGGACATCGATGGCCACGATCGTTGGTGGGTGGGAGTCATTGCAGGGAGGCGGGCGGGTGGGCGGCCATCGATGGGAGGAAGTCATCGCAGCGGGGTGGGATCACGTGCGGGGTTGCCCAAGCATGGAGAGACTCATGGATGCGCGCGCGTGAACGATATGCGAGCACGGGGGCAGGAGCGGTTGGGCACTCTACACTATGGGAAAAATCTAGTTAGTTGAGGGCAAGGTGGGAGAGAGGAGAGGGGGTTCTCTAAGTGATCTGGGAGGGGTGGGGGCTTGGCTATTTAGGGGGGCAGCTACACTACAGAAAAATATAAGAAAATAAATAAAAAAAAACATTATTTATGGCAAACTAGGTACTGGCAGACAGCTGCCAGTACCCAAGATGGTGCACAATAAGTTAGAGTCATATATGTCTTTCTATTTCTGAACAAAGGGGATCACAGAGAAGCATTTACAACCATTTGTGCCATAATTGCACAAGTTGTTTGTAAATACTTTCAGTGAGAAACCTAAAATTGTGAAAAATGTAAAGTTTTTTATTTTTTTATTTTATTTGATCGCATTTCGCGGTGAAATGGTTGGCATGAAATATACCAAAATGGGCCTAGATCAATACTTTGGGTTGTCTACTACACTACACTAAAGCTAAAATTAACCCTACAAGCCCCCTACAAGCTCCCTAATTGACCCCTTTACTGCTGGGCATAATACACGTGTGGTGCGCAGCTGCATTTAGCGGCCTTCTAATTACCAAAAAGCAGCACCAAAGCCATATAAGTCTGCTATTTCTGAACAAAGGGGATCCCAGAGAAGCATTTACAACCATTTGTGCCATAATTGCACAAGCTGTTTGTAAATAATTCCAGTGATCGCATTTGGCGGTGAAATGGTGGCATGAAATATACCAAAATGGGCCTAGATCAATACTTTGGGTTGTCTTCTAAAAAATAATATATACATGTCAAGGGATATTCAGGGATTCCAGACAGATATCAGTGTTCTAATGTAACTATCACTAATTATGAAAAAAGTGGTTTGGAAATAGCAAAGTGCTACTTGTATTTATTGTCCTATAACTTTCAAAAAAAGCAAAGAATATGTGAACATTGGGTATTTCTAAACTCAGGACGAAATTTAGAAACTATTTAGCATGGATGTTTTTTGGTGGTTGTAGATGTGTAACAGATTTTGGGGGTCAAAGTTAGAAAGAGTGTATTTTTTTCCATTTCTTCCTCATATTTTGTAATTTTTTTAAAGTAAATTATAAGATATGATGAAAATAATGGTATCTTTAGAAACTCCATTTAATGGCAAGAAAAAAGGTATATAATATGTGTGGGTACAGTAAATGAGTAAGAGGAAAATTACAGCTAAACACAAACACCGCAAAAATGTAAAAATAGCCTTGGTCCCAAACGGTCAGAAAATGGAAAAGTGCTGTGCAGGGGAGAAACTACAGGGGGTGCAGAGGTTGCAATTGTGACTGGGCCCCCAAGGGTGGAGGCCCAGCTTCATAAAAAAAAAAAAAAAATTACAATAAAAAACGTTGACCTGCCACTGCCTGCACTGATATCATGTGAGTGTGACACAATGCTTCACTAGTGTCTCTGACTACAGGGATTTGTGTTTCTGTTTTACCCATTGGTGTTTATGTGTGTGTGTGTGTATGTATGTATGTGACTGTGTGTGTATTTATGCATGTACGTTTGTATATGTTTATGGAACCAGCAAATTACAGACCTTGTTACTACGGCATGGGGGGCGGGTGGTAAACAGTGTCAGTCTATACAGTACCACTATATACAGTACGGGGGGGCTGGACCATGTCACAGACTACTGTGGTCACTTTATAAAGTACTGGGACGGGTAGGGTCAGGCCCGCCATCTCACTGGCAGATTACAGACTGTGTCACTGACTCACAGTATACAGTACTGGTGGGTTAAACAGTGTCACTATATACAGTAATAGGGGGTAAGACCATCTCACAGACTGTGGGCACAGGGTACCTCCTGATTTTTTGTGTGTTAAATGTAAAAAAAAAAGATATGTACCAAATTAACTTTTGGGAGGTGGGGGGTGGGCTGGGGACCCTTCTTAGATTCTTGCACCTGGGCCCTGTGGTTTCTAGTTACGCCTCTGGTGCTGTGGTGTGTTTTCAATTAGATCTCAACACACTTAGGAGAAGTTTCACCACGATGCCTTTATTTTTAAATTTAAAAAAACATTTAACAATAAAGGCTTTGAGAAGTGCAGTGAGTCCAACCCAGAGAAAATTGCTATTATTGTTGTTGTGATTATTATATTATTATTATTAATAATAGTTATAAACTTCTCCTAAGTGTGTTGAAGTCAAATTGAAAAAAAGTACTTTTTTTGTACTTAATTTGGTTATTTATTATTTTTAGATGAAACTGTAACCTGTCCACTACATCTAAAAATATAACTGAGCCTGATATTGGAGGCTCTCATGTTATAGTAGTTAAAATATGCAGAATAACATAAAAGGTGGAAAAATTTGCCCCAACGAGGAACCTGCATTCTTAATGATTATAGGCAATTACATATACCAGACAAAGTGTAGTTAACTATATTCATATATAACTTGCATCGATAAAATAAATACACAATTACATAACTATTTTCGTAAAAGGCACATTTCTATATTATCAGTTAAGTATAAATATTTTAAAACAAATTAAAACCTTTTTTTGTTGCCATTATTTTTGAATAGGAAAACTAAACACACCACTAGACTTAAGAATGCAGACAAAAAGACTATCCATGGTCATTATGATTGTATAAAATGTATTGTTATGCAGTTGTTATTTGCTGAAGCCAATTAGCAAAATATGTTGCAGGATTAGCCTTGATAAGTCTGCAGTGTGCATTTCCAGCTTGGAGAATTATGAAATAGCCAAATTTCATAGCTACATTTTATGAAAAAAGGGAAAAATAAGTAATGAAATTATATTTCAAAGTTGTTTTATTACCTATAACTAAACATTTTATTTTAAAATATCAACATGTACTGTCCCTATAAATATACAATTTAAACATACAGTTTTGCACCATTTTCCTGCAGATTTATGCAGCAACGAAACATTTATTTTGGACAAATCTTTTGGAATAAATATTAGAAAAAAATAGTTTTACGAATATTCATCTGCTGCACTAATTGATTAGTTTAAAAGAAAACAAATACTGGAAATTCAGTAGCATTTACATTAGTTTTCATTAAAATAAAAGGTAATGTTCCTTTGCTACAGGTGAAAAAATTCATGTGTAACCTTATACTTACCTCTAGCACGCTGTCCCCGAGCCTGTGTTCTGTCGAGAACTCCAATTCCCTGAAAACACCAATCTGACATCACTTCCGGTAACTGTTTTATGTTAATATCTGTTTTGCCTCTGTCTGGGGGGCGCACCTTTGATTTTCTGGCATACACCCCAAGTAAACTCCCAGGCAGAGGCAAAATAGATAGTGTAGATAGGCAATTACATTGCCCATCTGATTGGTTGTGAGTCCTGTTACTCACTGGATACCGACCAATCAGATGTATGGAATCACCGGAAGTGACGTCAGATTGGAGTTTTCGATGTATTGGAGTTCTCGATAGAACACCTGCACTAAAGTACCTTCTCCTTTAAAGGGATAGTAAGCATATTTTTAAAAAATATAGATAATCCTTTTATTTACCATTTCCCAGTTTTACATAACCTACACTGTTATAGAAATATATTTTTTTACCTCTGTAATTACCTTGTATCTACGCTTCTGCAGATTGCCTCCTTATCTTAGTTCTTTTGACAGACTTGCATTTCAGGCAATTAGTGCTGACTCTTAAATAACTTCATGTGCGTGAGCACAATGTTATTTATATGAAACGCTTGAACTATCTGTGAAAAACTGTCAAATGCATTCAGACAAGAGGCAGCCTTCAAGGGTTTAGATGTTAGCATATGAGCCTAACTAGCTTTAGCTTTCAACTATGAATAACAAGAGAACAAAGCAAATTTGATGATAAAAGTAATTAAGAAAGTTTATTTAAAATGACATGCCCTATCATAATCATTAAAGTTTAATTTGGACTTTACTGTCCCTTTAACACAGGCTCTGGGATCGGTAGCGCAGTCCTGGACTTTGTGAAGAACGCTCAGGACTAGAGTGGCTCTCCAGCACGCTATAGTATTTTACCATAAAAAATGATTCAATGGAAACAAATGTACTAATGAAGTTCACTAGTATATATTAAATTATTTAGTGCACTTGTTCTGATATTCATTTTGTGAAAACAAAACAAATATCCATATTTTTGTAACAAATATACAATTGTAACAAAACTCTATTTTTCAGAAATGTTTATTAGAAATACATATTAAAATTCATCAAAACCTATAAAGAAATATATTTAAACACGCACGCTCACACGCAAAGGTACGTGAGCCAGCACTATTTTGTTAATGTTGGCAAGAAAATATATTACAAATTAATGGTAATATAAAATGTAATTTGCATTTTTCCAAGCTATGTTCTCTTAAACATACAGGGTATCATAGCAGCAAGTTAGCTGATTTCTTTCAGACAGATGTATTTTTTTTAACAACATATATTTCTCTTTGTATTTCTTAAGTCATGCATCTCAAGTCTGACTTCAGAAACAGTTACCTAGGTGACATATGGTCCTGAAAACTACAAACATCAATGCAAATACATCAGTTTTCTTACAGTTGAAAGACAGAGATAGCTATAGTCAAAGGTCTTTGTGGAGAATCTCCTGAGTTATTTACATATCGCCATAGTAACCACCAAACTAGTAAAAACTAGGTAGAGCTAAATTCAAGAGCGAAAAAAATAAATAAAATAGCTTACGTCAACACAAGAAGCTTAATTTATTCCCCATTCAAATCTTATTAAAACTGAAGGTAAACTAAAAATATAAAGAACAAAAAAAGCACACAAAGAAAATGTTTCAGCATGTATGGATTAAATTGAATTGTCCAATGCGCATTAGGCTGTGCATCTTTTTTGACAAAGGCATTGAAAATTGTGTAGTTTTTAAATGTAAAATATTTCTTTAAAAAGTGATTTAAAATGAATATCATTCATGTACAATTTCAGCAATAATAAATAGATTTTATATATATATATACACAGAGCCAGTTGTTCGTTCCTGTGAGTGCACTTCTCTCTGTATGTATTTAGTCTCCCTATGGGAAAAAGGGGCAACCAGAAGTGGACTCCTTGCTCAGTGTGCTTAGAGGAATATAGCTACACCTCACTGACGAGGCCCAATGAAGGCCGAAACGATCGTCTGGGGTTGCTGTGTTCCTTGTTCAGAGAGGAATTGCCTGGTATTTCGGCGCTGGACTGACCGTAATAGGCGGGATCAGACTGATATACTACAGGAAATTTCTTCTCTGTGAAAAGCATTACTGGGCTAAAAAGCTGCACCCAGGTGGTAAATCGCCATAGAACAGGCTAACAATGGTATTGAGCCAGTTGTTCGTTCCTGTGAGTGCACTTCTTTCTGTATGTATTTAGTCTCCCTATGGGAAAAAGGGGCAACCAGACGTGGACTCCTTGCTCAGTGTGCTTAGAGGAATATAGCTACACCTCACTGACGAGGCCCAATGAAGGCTGAAACGATCGTCTGGGGTTGCTGTGTTCCTTGTTCAGAGAGGAATTGCCTGGTATTTCGGCGCTGGACTGACCGTAATAGGCGGGATCAGACTGATATACTACAGGAAATTTCTTCTCTGTGAAAAGCATTACTGGGCTAAAAAGCTGCACCCAGGTGGTAAATCGCCATAGAACAGGCTAACAATGGTATTGAGCCAGTTGTTCGTTCCTGTGAGTGCACTTCTCTCTGTATGTATTTAGTCTCCCTATGGGAAAAAGGGGCAACCAGACGTGGACTCCTTGCTCAGTGTGCTTAGAGGAATATAGCTACACCTCACTGACGAGGCCCAATGAAGGCCGAAACAATCGTCTGGGGTTGCTGTGTTCCTTGTTCAGAGAGGAATTGCCTGGTATTTCGGCGCTGGACTGACTGTAATAGGCGGGATCAGACTGATATACTACAGGAAATTTCTTCTCTGTGCAAAGCATTACTGGGCTAAAAAGCTGCACCCAGGTGGTAAATCGCCATAGAACAGGCTAACAATGGTATTGAGCCAGTTGTTCGTTCCTGTGAGTGCACTTCTCTCTGTATGTATTTACATCCCTCACATTTTTGTAAATATTTTATTCTATCTTTTCATGTGACAACACTGAAGAAATGACACTTTGCTACAATGTAAAGTTGTGAGTGTACAGCCTGTATAACAGTGTAAATTTGCTGTCCCCTCAAAATAACTCAACACACAGCCATTAATGTCTAAACTGGCAACAAAAGTGAGTACACCCCTAAGTGGAAATGTCTAAATTGGGCCCAATTAGACATTGTCCCTCCCCGGTGTCATGTGTTACCTGGTCTCAGCTGTGAATGGGGAGCAGGTATGTTATATTTGGTCACTGTGAAGCTCTGGTGAACTCTATGCCCAAGAGGGTTAAGGCAGTGCTGGAAAATAATGGTGGCCACACAAAATATTGACACGTTTGGCCCAATTTGGACATTTCAACTTAGGGGTGTACTCACTTTTGTTTCCAATGGTTTAGACATTAATGGCTGTGTGTTGGGTTATTTTGCGGGGACAGCTAATTTACACTGTTATACAGGCTGTACACTCACTACATTGTAGCAAAGTGTCATTTCTTCAGTGTTGTCACATGAAAAAATATAATAAAACAATTACAAAATGTGAGGGGTGTACTCACTTTTGTGAGATACTGTGTATATATATATATATATATATATATATATATATATATATATATATATATAGTCCATGCAAAAAATGTGACAGCACCACAGTAATTCCAGGTGATAGTTTATTTATTTAGAGGACACAAAACCTCAGAAGGTGCAATGTTTCGGACCTACATGGTCCTTAATCATGAATAGCAAGCACAGGTGAGTACACACATTTAAAAAGCCTACCTGAACCAATCAAATTGCAGATTGTCTCTAGCTTAATTTTAACCATTGCCTATCCAGGTTTATTTTCCAACGAGACAGTGACATCTATTGGTAAAACCATTTAAAACAATAACGCCTAGATTTAGAGTTTGGTGTTAGCTGTCAAAAGCAGCGTTAAGGGGTCCTAACGCTGCTTTTTACCACCCACTGGTATTTAGAGTCAGCCAGGAAAAGGTCTACCGCTCACTTTCTTTCCGCGACTCCAGGCTACCGCAGATCCCCTTATGTCAATTCCGTATCCTATCTTTTCAATGGGATTTGCATAACGCTGGTATTTGGAGTCTTGGAAGAAGTGAGTGGTAGAGGCTCTACCGACAAGACTCCTACCGCCAAAAAAAGTCAGTAGTTAAGAGCTTTATGGGCTAACGTCAGAACATAAAGCTCTTAACTACTGTGCTATAAAGTACACTAACACCCATAAACTACCTATGTACCCCTAAACCGAGGCCCCCCCCACATCGCAAACCCTCTAATAAAATTTTTTAACCCCTAATCTGCCGACCGGACACTGCCGCCACCTACATTATAGCTATGATATCTCTGAAGCGCTTCTACACATGCACGAAACGCGTCAGATAGGAGCTTACCCGGTGTGTTGTAAAGCCTGCTCCTGAATAAACCTACTCTAATTTACCATGAGTTCCAGCATCTCCTTTTCCTCATCTTATAGCTATGAACCCCTAATCTGCTGCCCCTAACATCGCCGACACCTATATTATATTTATTAACCCCTAATCTGCCCCCCCAACATCGCCGCTACCTAACTACAATTATTAACCCCTAATCTGCTGACTGGACCTCGCCACCACAATAATAAATGTATTAACCCCTAAACCGCCGCACTCCCGCCTCGCAAACACTATAATAAATTGTATTAACCCCTAATCTGCCCTCCCTAACATCACCGCCACCTACCTACAATTATTAACCCCTAATCTCCTGCCCACAACATCGCTGCTACTATAATAAATGTATTAACCCCTAAACCTAAGTCTAACCCTAACCCTAACACCCCCCTAACATAAATATAATTTAAATAAAACAAAATAATATTCCTATAATTAAATAAATTAATCCTATTTAAAACTAAATACTTACCTATCAAATAAACCCTAATATAGATACAATATAACTAATAGTTACATTATAGCTATTTTAGGATTTATATTTATTTTACAGGCAACTTTGTATTTATTTTAACTAGGTACAATAGCTATTAAATAGGTATTAACTATTTAATAGCTACCTAGTTAAAATAATTACAAAATTACCTGTAAAATAAATCCTAACCTAAGTTACAATTAAACCTAACACTACACTATCATTAAATTAATTAAATAAATTAACCACAATTACCTACAATTACATTTAATTAAATAAACTAATCTATAATACAAAAAAACACTAAACACTAAATTGCAGACAATAAAAAAATATTACAAGAAGTTTAAACTAATTACACCTAATCTATGCCCCCTAATAAAATAATAAAGCCCCCCAAAATAAAAAATGCCCTACCCTATTCTAAATTACAAAGTAATCAGCTCTTTTACCAGTCCTTAAAAGGGCTTTTTGCGGGGCATTGCCCCAAAGTAATCAGCTCTTTTACCTGTAAAAAAAATACAAACCCCCCCCAAAATTAAAACCCACCACCCACATACCCCTACTCTAACCTACCCAATCCCCCCTTAAAAAAACTAACACTAACCCCCTGAAGATCTCCCTACCTTGAGCCGTCTTCACCCAGCCGAGCCGAATTCTTCATCCAATCCGGGCGATGTGGTCCTCATCCGGGCGAAGTCTTGATCCAAGCGGCAAAGAAGAGGTCCTCCATCCAGGTGATGTCTTCCTCCAAGCGACATCTTCTATCTTCTTTCTTCCGACTCTATCTTCAGACCGCCGACGCAGAACATCCACCTTCCCCGACGGACTAACGACGAATGACGGTTCCTTTAAGGGACGTCATCCAAGATGGCGTCCCTCAAATTCCGATTGGCTGATAGGATTCTATCAGCTAATTGGAATTAAGGTAGGAAAAATCTGATTGGCTGATTCAATCAGCCAATCAGATTGAAGTTCAATCCGATTGGTTGATCCAATCAGCCAATCGGATTGAGCTCGCATTCTGTTGGCTGTTCCAATCAGCCAATAGAATGCAAGCTCAATCCAATTGGCTGGTTAACATAAATACAAAGTTGCCTGTAAAATATATATATAAATCCTAAAATAGCTACAATGTAATTATTATATATATTGTAGCTATATTAGGGTTTATTTGATAGGTAAGTATTTAGTTTTAAATAGGATTAATTTATTTAGTTATAGGAATATTATTTTGTTTTATTTAAATTATATTTATGTTAGGGGGGTGTTAGGGTTAGACTTAGGTTTAGGGGTTAATACATTTATTATAGTAGCGGCGACGTTGCGGGCGGGAGATTGGGGTTAATAATTGTAGGTAGGTGGCGGCGATGTTAGGGAGGGCAGATTAGGGGTTAATACAATTTATTATAGTGTTTGCGAGACGGGAGTGCGGCGGTTTAGGGGTTAATACATTTATTATAGTGGCGGCAAGGTCCAGTCGGCAGATTAGGGGTTAATAATTGTAGCTAGGTAGTGGCGACGTTGGGGGGGCAGATTAGGGGTTAATAAATATAATATAGGTGCGGCGGTGTTAGGGGTGTTAGGGGCAGCAGATTAGGGGTTCATAGCTATAATGTAGGTTGCGGCGGTGTCCGGAGCGGCAGATTAGGGGTTAATAGTATAATGCAGGTGTCCGCGATAGCGGGGGCGGCAGATTAGGGGTTAATAAGTGTAAGGTTAGGGGTGTTTAGACTCGGGGTTCATGTTAGGGCGTTAGGTGCAGACTTAGAGAGTGTTTCCCCATAGGAAATAATGGGGCTGTGTTAGGAGCTGAACGCTGATTTTTTGCAGGTGTTAGGTTTTTTTGCAGCCAGCTCAGCCCCATTGTTTCCTATGGGGATATCGTGCACAAACACGTTTTTCCAGCTTACCGCTACCCTAGGCAACGCTGGTATTGAGGGTTGAAGTGGAGCTAAATTATGCTCAACGCTCCCTTTTCTGAGCCTAACGCAGCCACTCAGACAACTCTAAATACCAGCATTGTCTTAAGAGTGCGCTGGAAAAAAAAGCAGCGTTAGCTACGCGGGTCTTTACCGACAAAACTCTAAATCTAGGCGTAAATAAACAAATGCAAATCATAATCCTTATTCAAACCATTTGGATGGAAGGTATTCAAAAATTTAATACCATACCTCCTTTTGTTTTAACCTAAGTTCTCTGTTTCCCCCTTTCCTATATATGGGGATATGGTCAATTATCTGGAACCGAAGCTAACTGACTGTATGGCCCATTTGTGTAAGATGTGTAGAAACTGGTAGTGTCATATCCTTTGCACTAATGGAGGTTTTATGTTGGCAGAACCTATCCCTGACAGCCTGAGTGGTTTCTGAAACAAGATAAAACACAGAGGCGCCAAACATGGCCTAGTACAGCCAGATAACAGATACTAAAATCCACAAGATAGCGATTGAATACTCACAAAGGAGGTGCACCCATTGGTGCTTATGAAGCAGACTGGAGCCTCTCAGTGGTCCAGCTCACTGGTATACTTCATGAGTCAGATTGTGGTCCTTGATGGTAGTGATTAACAGGTTCCTGAATGAACACAAAAAATGCAAACCATAGCCCAGTAACGTTTAGACAAGCGAGTGGTAGATTGAGCAATCTTACTTACAAGATTCAAAGCACCAGCAGGTGCATAAACTGCAGACTGGAACCAAACAGTCGCCCAGTAGACTGATCCCTCCAGATGAAAACAAGATACCTCTCAGGTGCCAGAGAGTTAGCAGCATACAAATGATAAAAAAGGGTGTCCAAAAAGCAAGTGTATTTCTGTAAAAATCTTTATTAAAAAGCGACGCGTTTCTCAGCTAAAACAAGCTGTTTCCTCAGGCTAAAACATTATTAAAACACATTCAGATAACACTTGCTTTATACAAACCTAAACCTATTGATTAACCAATCGGATTGTTCAAACCTTAATGGTCATTAAGTGTTAGCACCTGTCTGCTGCAGGGTTGGTATGGCAACCTGGAGCTCTGACATAATTCAGTGCAAATACCAAAACCTCAGCAGACCATACTAAAAACTAAAGACATCATCTGAGTACATATAATTGTGATAAGATCATCATTGTGGATTGGTGATGATAAACATAAATATAACATTGTTAAAAACAAGGCTCTCATTTCCTATGGCATTCTATATTTTTTAAAAAGTATGCTTGAACCAACTGATGATATAATGATATGTTTCCCAAACATCGTGCTTTATACATTTATATACAGCCTACAATGTCAGCCTTACCATATTCTGATAAAATGTAAAAACAATGAACAACTTAGTCATACGGTCAGAGCAGGAGATAACAATAGATATCAAATTATTTATACAGACCCAAATCTTCCTGATGTCGACTGCACAATAGCTAAGTTTGTTTGCTGAGACCTATATATATTACCCCCACTAAGTATGAGGCTATTTTATGTGCAATCCTCATAGATCAGTCTGTTTTGTCACTGTTTCAGTGAATGTTCGTTATTTTTCCTGGTTTTACTGCTGTGAACAGTATTGACTCGACATATGGGTGTCAACTAATTGTATAGAATAGAATCTAGCACCAATCACAACATTAGTATGTGCAGATGGGTGTGGACTAAAACCGGAACATGAGAACTTAAACCAATAGTTGTGAAGATGTTTGTGGATGGGGTGGGCTAACCTCACAGCGTCAGCACAACATGTGCTGAACGCACAGCCTCAATCTTGCGTGTGATGAGGTCAGCCCACACTCCCACCGTAACCGTCAGCTCCAATCACCTTAGAATATCCTAACTACTTTACAGGGGCCACTATATCCAATGTGCGCCTGAGACGCCTGTACTCTCAAACAGAGCGCTAACTGCAGCTCTATAACACAAACTAATAACTGTGATAATCATCTTGTAAGTGCTCAATTCAGAGCGATATATAAAATGTGATTGTGTGAAAAAGTTGATACTTGGTGATCATATATTGATGATTCAATATCATATTGTGTGAATCATGATGCAATTAGAGTTTAGAGTGAAT